>NW_017728995.1:13073862-13074704 GCF_001723915.1 Gavialis gangeticus
ACAGGCTGGAAATGGGTTTCTGAGTGGCAGGAGAGATTTTGGAATTGCAAGGCATGAATTCATATGCTAGCGTGGGATCTGGGAGCAGAGGTTGATGGGTCTGCAGGGGGTGAGTGTTGTCCATCCAGAGGTGAAGGGATCAGGGAGTTAAAAATAACCCAGTTGGGGCGGGGGGAGGGGGGGGGCAGGGGATAGATAGAATCCAGCCCCAGGCTGGAGTGAGTGGCTGGGCTTTATCAGCCTTGTGGCTACACTCTGAACGTGTGCAGCTGTTTTCTGCATCACATTAACTTGTTTCCAATCTAAGTTAGTTCACCTATTCAGATGTACTAACTTAGATCAGGCCAGCCATTTTTGCCCTCATTTATATCCCCAGCAGATCTGCACAGATCTGCATTTAGATCAGCCTCACAGTAGTTAACTAGATCTACCCTTAATGGCTAGTGTTCAGTCCCCTACATTTTGTTGTTTGCTGGTTTTTGTTTTTGTGGGGTTTTTTTGAGAAACTCTCACAAAAGTGGGAAAGCTCCCATTTGAAAGACATACAACCATTTAGGCATGAATTTATTTTTTGTTTGTTTAATGAGCAGAGCAATCTAGTGAAAGAACATAATTGATTTCTAACGGTTTTGCATGGATAAAGAAGCCAAATGAAATCTGAAAAATGGACAAGTTGTGGGCATTTATGTATGTGCTGCAGGAGGTGAGGGGGTTCTTTAATTAGCACAGCTCTGAGAGCCACTCTAATTAAAGCGCCTGGAGCGTCACATGTATCAGTGTCCCCATGCTGAAAAATGGCAGCTGGGCACTTTGAACTAAAGCTCATTGAACAAGCTTTAGTT
>NW_017728995.1:13074838-13089775 GCF_001723915.1 Gavialis gangeticus
GGAATGCTGATACATGTGACACTGGAGCATGGTAATTACTACGCTCCAAAAGACTTGATTAATCGAGTCTGCTCCGACACACTGTAATTACATCATGTCAGTGCAGCCTTCCTGTGCATGATAGGAGCCCTGTAACTGAAATAACTGTGTTGTGGCAAAATAATATAGCTGGTACTCAGTAGTGCAGCTTATGTTTCTCACATCATGTCCTCAAATTAAATTCTTAATAATAGCAAAAAATGGCCCATTAAAGCAACCCATAGACTATGTACAGATACTCATTTCCACTGTAAGAATTCCTCCCTTTGGAATTTTTACAGGTAGAAAAATAGTCCAGACGCTGGAACATACATGTGCTCTATCCCCCGGGCTGGAGAGCTACACAGGGCATCTGCTAACTGTGTCCCTGGCCCCAGCGCAGGCAAAGACCCTGCTGCTGATGCACCAAAAAGCCACCTGGCCCATGTTGGACTAGAGCCAGGTTCTTCTGGCCCAGGGCTTGTAAAAGGTTTCCACCCCCACTTCTGGATCATACTCATCAATGCTTATGAGACAAAGTTCTTAAAGCTTTGGTGTCGAGATCTCAAATACATGATTAATTGATTAATCTCACAAGAAGGAACTTTTCTTGTACCAGAACAGAAAAACTGTGTTCCTCATCTCTGACCAATGACATTGGCAAGATTATAGGGAGAGTAGGCTTATCACTCTAAAAATCATTAATACTAACAAAAAATATGTTCTAAATGAGACATTTACACCAATCAATATGCATTAAAATGTATAGCAGACAAATGCAAGCAAAGCAGAACTTGTTCTTTAATCGTCATTAAAAATAAAAGATTAAAAATTTATCTCTTCCTTCCTAAGAGTGTGGTGATGGGAATGTGACTGGAAATTTTATTGTGGCAGCAATAAAATCCTTATGTCTATATACACAAGCTTCAGAGCCAGGAAGAAAATGATCTACATACGTCAAAAAAAGATCTTATCTAAGCTTGTATGAAGAACTTATAGTAACTGAAAAAACTAGTTGTAGATGGAGAAGAAAGCTAGAGTGCTACATCAGCAGAATTGGTTTTGTGTGTCTTTTTAATAATTGTCCAAATGAAAAGAGGTCTTCTACTCAACAACATGACATTCCTCTTTTGTCTGTATGTCTGTCTGAAATGCAATAACTTCTTAACTTTGCATCCAATCAATTCCAAATGTCAAGGACTTCTCTTCAGATTTTTGGAACCAGGTAAAATATTTTATTGGAATAACTTGTAAAGTTGGGAGAGATGAGATGCAAACTTTTGGGTTTTAATCACCCCTCATCATGTCTGGAAAAGAATAAGTGGCCACTCTATAAGCTAAGTCTGCATTAGAAGAATTGTTTTAGTTACTGTATTTGACCACGTGAAAGGGAAGTGGGTAGTTAGCAACCATGGTGTAAGAGAAACTAGCAGAGGGAGTGAGAAGTTGTTCCATAAACATTTTTACCATAAAACCAATTTCTTTAAGTCCATGTTTTTTGGTGTCCCCTAGAGGTTTAAGCTTTTGTACTTGGGCCTGCCTTCTGAAGTTATCGAGTAGGTTTCCTCCGAGGACAAGAACTGTGAGGCCAGAGATGAAATTTTTGTTTCTTGTTTTGATTCTGTGAAATGTTCTCCCACTGTTGATTGGGTCATTCTAACCTTTATAATTTTTTATGGGAGTTCATTGTGGCGTGTCCTACCATCAGTGAGAGGAATACTGATGATCTTGTTAAAAACTGAAAAACCAGCAGAACGAGATTGGGGTTAAATTGAGCCCCTGGTTTCTTGATTAACTGTAAGCAAACAAATCACTCCTTGTGAATCCTGTGTTCCTTGCAGTAGTTTGGCATCGCTCAAAGCAGCTTAACTTCCACCATGACCTCTTGGGACAATCTTCCTGCACAGGGGTTTTACATACATTAAAGTATAAAGCTATGAAGTTTGTTTTAGAAATGTTACCTCTTGGATTCTGTGGATAATTCTAGGATACAGGATAGTATGCAGATGTTTATGCCTTTAATATTAGGAATATAGAGGCCAATATGGTAAGTCAGGCAATGCAGCAAAATGTTTGTAATCAGAAAGCCATTCGCTTGGATGGCTTGCAACAACTCAGCGCTGCCTTTAGCAGTCCTATTTGGTCCATTTGTATTGCACACTGATTAAATATTATTCTGTCACTGATTTTATTTTATCTTGTAAATTGACGCCTGCAGAAAGTGAGAGCCTGACAAAGGTACCGAGCCCAGCCTGTAACCTCAGGCTGTTATGCACACTGCTGCACTAATTTAGCTGGCAAAATAGGCAAGATGGTGGCAGTATGTGGCTGAAGCCTACATTAATAATACTGAGATAGTTAATAGGAAAACAAAATCATGCTACTGATTTCCATTTCCACCTCTGTGCTGTTTGGGTTATTTTTCTCCCTTACCTTGACAGTTATCTGAATATTTCAGCACCAAACATATCATTAAGTTCTCCCTCAGCGCTTACTATATCTGTCAGACAACAACCCTAGGCAAAGTGAAACCGAACATAAACAAAAAGAAATGTGTTGGTGGGCCCTGTACGGAGCGGGGGAAGCTTTGTTTCCTGTTGTCTGTAGTAGATTTTTAAATGTATCTGCTCTTTCAGATGCTGCCAGCTAAAGTACTTTACAACTGTTCCTGTTTCCTATCTTTTTTGTCAAAGCACTGGTTAGTGGGCATAAATAAAATGGGACAGGACTGTGTTCAATGACCTTTCATATCAAAAGAATTCTGTTCTTTTTTTCCCCTCATTAGTCTATCAGATCTATCTCCTCTCTCTCTAAAATACAGCATGCCTTTTTCTTTTTCCTTTTCTTTTGCTCAGACTTGCACTTCCAACCATCTCAAATTATATTTGGGGGGATGCAAGTAGTTAATTCAAATGGTGTGCCAGAGGGGCAGAAAGTATTTCCAGTTGTGACATGAAACTGCTTTATATCTTGCCAGTTTATTTTGTGTAGTTTTTCAAACTAGCCAAAAGAAAGAAAAGAGATAACTTCACTGAGCAAATCCTCAGTCATCTCTGCAAATGGCTTCTCTCTCAGTTGTAATTGTGTGATCCAGTACTTCAGGTTGAGTTGGGAAGGGATGAGAGGTGATAGATAAGTCCCTGTCTGCTTACTTGGGCTGCATCCACATGAGTGTGGACATTTGGTTCCCTAGGGACAACTAGCGGTGGCCACCTTGTGCTGACACTAGTTGTCCCCAGGGAACGGCCTTGCCATGCACACTGTGGTGCATGGCAGCTTACACTGGGTGGGGTAGGGAAGCCTGGGACCGGCACTGTGCTGGCCCCAGCAGCCTTCTTGGGATCCTGGGGCCCTCCCCAGACTGCAGCAACAGTGGTTCTGCTGCTAGGAGCCTGGCCAGCAGCCACAGTGCAGCTCCAGCCAGCCAGGCTCCAGTTTTGAGTGGCATGCACTGCCCCAGAGTGCGTTGCTTCACTTTTTTTTCCCCAATTTTTTTGGACCTCCAAATATCCAGGGGTCAAACCCCCACCCCTGCAGTGTTTCCTTGCAGCACGGAGAACAGCTGAACATGGGGTATGTGGCACTGCAGACGTGTCTGCGGTGCCACATACCACACTGCCATAGTCATCTAGCTACAGTCTTTTTTCATATAGTCAAGATGTTTAGGTGGCAGAAGGTCCAGTTGCCAACAAATTAACTGATCTACAGTCCAGAAGGCTTCTTTGGATTCCCCCCCTGCATAAGCCAGTAAGAAGGTTCTCATTTACTTCAACAGATTTGGATCAGGTTCTTTTTTATAAGCCTGTCCTTAATTAGCATGCTAGATCCTAGTTCTGCAAAAGATTCATTCCTGAATCTTCCTAGAGAACCACTGAGGTTAGCCAGGTTCCACCTCTGTCTTCCCAAATCTCCTTGAAGGATCTGAGCTTACATTGTTTCCTGATTTTTGTTGTTGTTGTTCAAAATCTATTTTCTTACAGGATCTACTAGCAAAATCTAACCATTCAGACTCTATAATAACTATAGTTGAATCTAATCTGTAGGAAAAGTCAATATCACCATTCCTGGTTTTGAATCATATAATTTTTGCACAGTACAAACTTAAAAATAACTTGTGTACCAATTAATGCTTAGTCTCTTGTTACTGAGGAGCAATTGGAAATATTTTATCCCTTTTCATTCCTGCAACACAGTCACCAATAGTATACTTTCTGACACTGACACTGGGATCCAAACCCTTCCTTTTCACAAACTCATCAACTGCCACCTAAGCATCTTGAAAAAACTTACGGAAACAACAAACATTTTTTATGGTTTAAGCTTTGTAACAGATAACTGGAAGACGGGGGGTATGATTTATTCCCCACAGGTTAAATAATGAGCATACATGCTTCTAATGTGTTCAGCAAAGGATTTTTTAAACATATATAAATAAAATATTGCTATATGAGAAAACTGAAATCTTAGTAGTTCTCTTGGTAGCTCTGTGTTTTTCTCACTATCTGAAATCAATCTTGTGATGCAACATAATTATATAACATAGTGCCTACTTTTTATATGAAACCACATCCTCTCTGAAGGAATTAATAGTTTTATTGTGCAATTAATATAGACACCAGTGTATCTATCATCAAACATAATAATAGTGCTGCTGTGGTTGTAATGGAAGTTGAATAACACAACTTGTAGATGCAGTCACCTTTATAACAGTTTCGACTTGGGTGCTTTTTCTCTTATTCAGACATTTCTTCCTTCTTTTGGCTTGCTCGCCCTACTTGGAAGGTTATATCATGACTTTTTGACACCAGTCCCTGATGGAGATAGTGAAAAGGTACAATATGAAACTGACCCAAATCAAAGAGAGCAAGAAAATAGTAAACATCCAGTCTCTAGAGGATCCTGAGTTTCCAGGGATGTCAAATTAGGAATAAAATATAATAAGGGACTTAGAATCACTCCTCCCTTTTCAAAAACTTGGTTGTAGGACTAATTTGTACTTCTGTGGACACCAGTGGGAGTTGGAAAGGCAGAATCTAAAAAAGGTATAAAATCCAAAGAATAAGGGTCCTGAAATCTGCAAGCTACATTATTTGAGAGAAGTCTTGAAGTGTATATCTCCTGAAAATTTCTGTGAGTGTTCCAAGCAAAGAGTATTTTAGGCCTTTTTAGGATTTGGAGGAGCAGAATACTGTCCACACACTGACGTTTCCCATAATTCTTTTGGAACAAAGGCTGTTTCAAGTCCATCCTCTATATGCCAAACCCCTTTTGTCCAATATCCAACTGTTATGTTTAAAGATAAAGTTCAAAATGGGAACCTTAACACTTGTTTTCCCAATAAAACATGCCTGAGAACATCCTGAATAGCCAAACATAAAGTTACAGAGAGGTTCTGTTTCAGACTTGTTAAAGTATCTTGCTATAGGTCTAGTGGCATCATTTTGAGGCTCTCTAATTTTTTTTTTCTAAAACCAACCCCCAATTTTCCCTGTTCCAGGTATTCAATAAATGGGCCATTCAAGTGGGGAGTGAAAGGCAGGTTGGGTAAGATGCTAGCCATACCATCCTACTGAAAGTCCTTGGCTACAGAAACTGGTGTGCCTTAGCCATGCTAGCCTGATGTGCCACTTTGGTTTGAGAAGACCTCTTGAAAGGTTAAGACTGTTGATTAGCAAGGATAGCATACAAAGATCATCGTAATCCCCTTGCTGATGATCTCTTCATTTGACAGAGGCACAATTATTCTTTCAAAGCACAAAAGACTCAGACTGCAACAATTATAAGTTAGTCAGTGGGGGTAAATAAATGTAATTTATTTATCCATATCTGTATGCTTCAGAGAAAATTGACTCCATAGGTGGGGAAATAAAAACTACCTCTTAGAGAATATTTTTATATTAAAATAAAGTATGTCAGGAATATTGAATAGTCTGAGCATATTGAGTCTTCAAAATCATTTTGAACCAAAAGGTATTTAATGTAATTATGGAGCTCCAGACAGTTGTTTGTATTTTCTACAGTAGGTTGAAGTCTGGTTGTAAATTAGGAGGCTGAGTTTTGTTCCCTAAGGGTCAATCGGTAGCTAATTACTGGATTAAGAGGAGCAGCAAATTTGGTGCAATACAGCAGCCCAAAGTTGTAAATTAGATGTTATTGCTTGATTGCCAGAACTTTCACTGATAAAAGTCAATGTTTCCTTAGAGATGGCATGGTATATAATGCTTCAATTAAGTGATATAACAACAAGGCAAATTTTCATAGGAGGGCTTGAATTAATAAGCTTTCATATCTCTGCTGGAACACTCTGATCATGTGTGTTTAGGAAAAAAAAATGTCAGTTTCAATTTTAGGTTGTTCGGAGAAAGTATCAACAATTTTAAGCCTTGACACAAGGCAATTAATCTAGAACCAAGATAATTTGGAAATAACCCATCAGAAAGAACCCATGACACAGATGTTTGGCCTTAATTTTCTTCCAAAGAGAGAAACTGAACGGCGGAAAGAAAAAGCAGCTTACCAGATCTTTTGCATACAAATAATTCCAGGTTCTCTATGCAGAACCTGCGTACAATTGAGATATTACAGCATGACATAGGGAATTGGAAACACGGTGCTTTTATAAAGATGCTGTGTTCCCTTGAAGTAAAATGCTGTGTATCATTGTAAACCCTGCAGCTAAAAAAGTCTAACATACTTTGCTGAGAGCATAAATAGAAAAGACATTAAACTGATAAAGAGAAGGTGTTAAATGTCAAAAAAGAAGCTTGTAAAGCTTATTATAAAAAAAAATGAAGTGTTCTTTATATCCAGTTCAAGAATAGAAAAGGTTACTTTAAAAAATGAAAATGATGGACTATCAGGTACTAAAATAAACTAGGACTTTTAAGGTGTACATTTCATTTAAGGCATATTCATATTTTTGCATGTTTGCTAGAATTGATAGAGTATGATTGCATTATAGAATGCAGCATGAATATTCATTTTTAGAGTAATTTACTTCCTTCCATATTTGCTATTCTTTCCCAGTGTTTTGCTCCATCTAGTCCTCTTACTATCTACTAGGGCTGTGTGAAGCTTTGGTCACTGATTTGATTTGGAGGAGCCCAATTCTGCGGCCGAATCTCCGAATCAAATCAGGAGACCCATTAATCTCTCTGATTGAATCAAAAGCCTTTGAGAGATTTGAGAGATTAGGAGAAATTTGAGAATTGGACCAGACAAAGCTTTATATGTTTTTTCTACATACCTCAAGGTACCAGGTGCAGCTTGTCAATGCTGAGATGCTAGGGTAGATGGAGCACCCCACAAAACTGTGTGTGTGGGGGTATTCCCCATGTGCTCAGCGGCAGACCTGGAAGCGGACCAGAAGTACTACTGGTCCACTTCTGGGTCCACTGCCCAGCGTGCAGGGAACCCTCCCCACCCTCTGGCTCAGCAACTGGTGCCTCCTAGGCCTGGGGGGCCACCCAGAGTCCCCCCACAGCCGATCACCAAGCCAGGGGCCTCGGGGGGGAGGGGTCTTCTGCCAGGCACGTGGGGGGGGCCCCCATGCTTCTGTGGGACGGGATGCTCCATCCTCCCCACCATCTCAGCATTCACAAGCCGTGCCTGGTACCTCGAGGTATATAGAAAAAACACATAAAGCTATGTCTATGGCTGATACGCTGATTCTCCTAATCAGAATTGAACCTTCGGATTTAGATTTGGCCAAATTGAATTGGGATAGTGATACAAACAGCAAATCGAATCACTGTCCCCTGAATCGGGCTGAATCCATATCCGAATCAAATACTGCCCACTTTGCACACCCTTATTATCTAATACAATCTTATACACCACTTCAACATTAAAATGCTTTCTAGAAAGAAATTATATTTTAATATTAATCATATTAATTAAAGGGTGTTTTTTTCAAACTAAGTGTTTGTTCCTAAAGATATGACTAGAAAAATACAACTCCAGAAAGTTACCCAGTTTTTACATTTAATACAATCTAGTAATTATCTACAATTCATGTTGAGGGCTAAATACATAACAAATTATGTGAATGTACAAGGTTTATAATTAAAACAATCTTTCCCAACAGAAACATTAGTATTTACAATATAAACTATACACTTGCATTCAAATTCATTTTGTTCAGTTATCATCTTCCACTATAATTTCATCTGAAAGATCTCTCTGCCCCATAGTTTCAGAATGTTTTTTTTTCCAGTGTCCCTTCCTCTTCCCCCAGACTGGACCCTAAATCCTTAATGGCAAGCTAATTTATTGGCATAAATGGAAGGACTTCTATGATTCCAATGGAAGTGGTTCAAAATCTTAGAGGATTGTTCATTTATCTTCCTTTTTCAGTTTCTATATTGTATCTGTCCATACAACACATAGGCCAGTTCTGGAAGCATTCTCTCTACACACAACTCCTGTTGAGTACACTGGGAGTTTATGTGGAAGGCATATACTGAAAGGGATCAAAAGGGAAAAAAAAAAAAGAACAAAAGTCTATAGAGCACTTAGTTTCACTGGAGCCTTATTTTCAGCTCCTCAGTGGGACATAAGTGCTTAATAGGCTTTCTATTGGCCCTCTGAGCTCAAGTGCAAATTCTAAAATGATGACAATGCAAAATAATAAGGCTGCTTTTGAGAATAATAGATCACTAATGTAAGTAATGGGTTTGGCCCATAGCTTAATGCTCCTTAGTCAGCTATTATTATTCTTATCCAAAATAGACAAATTCACAGCTCATAATGCTCATTGCTATTGGCTACATAAGGTCATTGGTACTAATGAGTTAGGTGTATGTGTACTGGGATCAAGTGTTTGGGTATTTTATAGTTTGTTTTGTCTTGATTGAGCAGATCCCTGTTTTGTTTGTCTCTCTCTCTCTAGACTGTCACAGTTACAGAATCTACAGATATTTTTATTTGTTGAATTTTTTTTCTGTCCGAAAGTTTTGCTTGGATCACCTTCTGTGATTTCACACAGTTTGAAGCACGGCTTACTGTAAGCTTAGTTTAACAGCCTCTTCAAAACTGGCCAGATTTCCAGCTAAGAAGAGTTTCTAAGGCTCTGATAATGCTTTTTCTGGGCTGAACTGCACCAGAAGATTTTGTGTACCTTGATTTTAGCTGTAACAAAAAAGTGGATCAAATATCACCTTTCTTTCTCCTCAATGCACCCAAAAACTTCTTAGCTTATACTTTAAATTTAAAATAATTATTCATTGAAACATTGAGTCATACATTTTCCTCACTTTAATTCTATCCTAGTGATTAAGTGTTACTTCACAATACTGCGTTTCTTACCCCTTCAAATATACCCATTGGGACCCATTGCTAGTTATAAAAAAGGTACAAGCACATTTCCCACCTCAACCCTTTAACAGCTCTCCCACTTCTACAATAAGTAACTTAAAATGCAGGATTGCCCAAGTATTTCAGCACATATCTGGCTCCTCCAGACCCGTTCTTTCATAAAATAAGGCTTTGATCTGACAACATCTTAAGAATATGCTGAATTTTAAAATAAAACGTTTGCAATAGATGCCTTAATGAGGGCCTTCCATCCCTAGTTTCCTATGTCATTTCACTAACTACATCCAAGACTAGGATGTAAACGACTAATGTTCTATCTAAAAAAAATTGTCTAAATGCATTTACCTTCTGATTTTTGGGGGGAGGGGGAGGCATGCTGGTATGGAAGGGGGATAGAATGCATTCTTTATCTTTAATTCTTTATCTTTAATTCTTCATTGAAGCTAAAAGATTGATCTTCAGTTTCTCTAAGAATGAAAATCTGAGTAGATTTTTTTTTCTGGTTGAAAATTCAACCATAACACACACACACACACACACACACACGCGCGCGCGCGCAACTATATGGGATAAAAAAAAAATCAAAAAATAAACATTTCCAAACTTCCAAGTTTTGATATGAGCACAGAATGTAGGTTTGCACCTAGGTTTCCGAACATATTTAGCCAGCCTTATTTTTGAAGCTTGGAGATAACCTGAACTATAATTCTTGCTGGTACTAACTTCAGGGAGAAAGCTACCTTTCATTCAGCTGGAAACATGTAAGACTCGATATCATGTAGGGGATTTTTTCCCCCCGACACACATACATACATATATATATGTACTGTATCAATGGACAAAGAAAGACATCTGCTCTAAGCTTCTCCTGGTTGGAGTAGAAAATGGGATCAGCTTGGATTCAAAGAATGGTTCCAGCAAGAGAAAGGACTGGAGAGAAAGTAGAGAGGTGGGGAAATGCATCAGAAAATGCAAGGGAGTCTCTGCTCTTCTGAGACTTCCTGGCATCTAATTCACCAGGTACCTGCCAGACCTGACCTTTTAAACTTTTATTCCCTCCCCCGCTCCTTTTCTGCCCTTTGTCTTCCAAATTTTCAGCCATTTCGTTTTTCACAGATAGCCTCTTTTCTACTTTGAGTCCACCACTGTAGAGTTTCCCATATTCAGCTTAAGCTTTTTGTCTCCTACTTTTCCCCTTCCTCCTTTCCCTGCTTTGCCTTTTGTTGTCCTAATTTCTACCTATTCACATGCTCACTGACATGCTCTCATACTTTTAGCTTCCCTCATTCTTTAAAGTCTCCAAACAGCAGAGATTCCCTATGCCTGATTAAGGGTGACTGTGCCCAAAAGCTTGACAAGAACTTTTTTCCAGGTCTAATAGAAGATATCACATCTACTCAAAGAACTTTGCCTGCCTATGTCCTTAGACCAACACAGCTACAACCAAAAACCCAGCAGAATACATGCAGTTATTTGAGCAACAGACCTGGATTATGGAGCAAAAGGCTTGAGTATCTCAACAAACTTTGAAAGATTGTGGATAAGCCTTTGATCAGCCTCTACTGAGAAGTTGCCAATATAGGCTAGTTGCATCCTTAGAAATAACAAGAGCTACTGTTGTGTGTGTGATGCATGCATGTAATGACTATGACCTGTGATTGCAGCAGTAGTTAGCATTATAATTAATTGTGTTTTATTCCCAGTAAGTTTCTTTTTAATACTCATTTAAAAAAATAAATCATGAGTTCTTTGGTTTTATCAGTCTGCCCAAATTAGCCCCTCCACCCCATCTAATTCATAACAAACCCTTACAATGTATTTATGTGCTTGGCTTAAATATGTATTTAAAAAAACATACACAAAAGCACACATTACAATATTACAGCAGTTTTACAGCAACTGGTAAAGTGAGCTTCTGTAAGGCTTCCTTGAGGCACTCACTAACTTAAAAGGCTCTTATATTTCCCTTTTTGTCTAATCATTCCAAATCAGCAGTTTTATATAAGCACTGTGCCCTGCTGACTGTTTCCAGCTTTACTACATAAGTGTTTCATAAAACATACCACGAAGAAAAGCTATGAAAATATATGGCTTCTTGAAAGACAGTACAGACATGTGACATTACCAGTGCCCTTGGGTGTTGGTTGGGGTTGGGTAGGACTGTCCCTGTGTGTGTCTTCTCAAAAATTCCCACAGACGTGAGTATCTCTAACCAGACAACAGTAATGTCATCAAAATCTCTCTCATTATTCAAAGGGTCTGCCATAAATAAAATGAAGTATCCCTTTCTGTATATGCACTTAGAAGTATGGGGGCGGAAGGAAGAGGAAAAAGGAACACAATTTGGATATATGATATTCTTTCCTTCACTCTTCTGTCTCTTACCTTTGTTTGAGGAATCCTGTTGTTTCAGATCCCTCTTTTATTTCCTGTTTATTGCCCACAGTCACAGTCATGCTCATGAGGATATATTTTACTGCCCTGCATACCTCTATGATGGCCACCACTCCCATAATTTTTCACCACCTAATTGATTATTCACTGACCAGTCTGGTGTTGCACTTCCCAGTAGGCATGAATTCCACCCATTTCTCCCCGGTCAAAACAGCTCTGTGTTTGGTGTATCTGAGCTAGAGGCTGGAGTGAACTCAGTACAAAATTGCAGGAATGTTGCTTTCTGCTAACTATACATTTCTGAAGCTATTTGTGCACACACCCACATTGGCATTACAGTCCTTTCAGATAACACAAGTGATTGTTTTTTGGGCCTCGAAGTTCCAGTTCCAGTTTCTTCAGCTTGGCTGTGAATGCTCCAGCACTTGACACGTTTTGGCAGGTACAGATGCAGGGCGAATCAAAGTTATGTGGTTTTTTTGGATAATTTTTTAATGGTGTGAAACATCTTATGAAGCTTTGGCTGGAATGATCTAGCAGGGGGTTGAACTAAATGACCCCCTGAGGCTCCTTCCAATCCTTTCTATGATTCTAAGTTACAGAGGTTTAGCAAAGGCGCATGCAATTGTACATATGTTTAACTGACACTGCAATATTAGCAGCTGTATGCTAGTAAAACTTACCAACCTAGCCAGAAAGAAACAGGCCCTTATGAGGTCTCCATGAAGATTTGGGAAGTTGATCTCCACTTTATAAAGTCTATTCAGTATTGGAGGATTTTCACGTGTATGTCTCAGACTGTAGGATCCATCTTGGATGTTCTTTTTCTTTCTGTACGATGGTTCCCAGGACTAACAGTAAATTGTGATTGGTTTATGTGATCTACCACTGAAATGTGATCACTCTAAACAATATGTTGGCTCATTCCCCCAGACTTGGTTAATTAGGGGTGAGGTCACCCAGCAACAAAGTCATTTAGAGGATTGGATTCAGTTGCTTGTACTAATCAGCATTGGTGACACACAGGGGGTGTACACAGGTGCATGTGCACCCCCCGAGATTGGCCGTGCACCCCCTGAGATTGGCCGCCACTGCTGGTGGTGCCTGCAGGCAGTTGCTGCTTGCCACCCCCTCCCCGCCGCCAACACGCTGGTGGCATCTGCGGGTGATTGGTGATTGCCACTGGCCGCTGCCAACACTGCCTGAAGTGTCTGTACACTGCCTGAAGTGTCTGTGGGCAGTCAACAATTGCCAGTTGGCACTCGCCACCACCACACCCCTGCTACTGCCACCGCTGCCACCTGCAGGCAGTCGAGGTGCCCCCTCAGCCTTGGGAGGCACACAACTTTCATGTTAATCAGACTATTACCTGATAGAAGAGTCTGAAGAGTTATGTGAGAACTGGAGCTTCTCTTTTCAGTGTAGCAGTGTAGAAGCTTGCTGAGTTACAGTTGGGACAGACATATCCCTGAGGACTCCCAAGAGAAGGGTGAGCTGGAGGGAGGATAGTGCCTTCTCTCATGCTTCTTCTATAACGTAAAAGAGTAGTAGTGCCTTATACGTTTAAAGTGAGAAACTGTAAACAAGAAAGATCACAGTTAAAGAAATGCATTCTTGGGGAAATTAGTAAAATCATTAGTTCCTGCTTCTGTTCAGACTCCTGAGGCTTAAATCCCCAAAGCTAGAAACTTCAAACAGTCCAGAGTTCCAATAATGGGAATTATCCCCACCTGCCTCTGTAGGCAGAGACAGTTCTTGAACTAAGGTGTAGATAAGTTTGGAGAGACTTTATATAAACACCTCAGTGCTTCTTTAAGGTGAGGGCTAGGTCCAACTCACTGCTATAGAAGAATAAAGATGTGAGGAGCTGAGTCTTCACTTTTACATTAGTCTGTCTCCTAGATCCCTATATAAGGTCATTGAACCTACTGTTCTCACTTGCTAATTAATGATTCAAGGTTATCAAAATCTGCTGCTGTTCCTGGGCTCCACTGAACTGATAAATGCCTTTAGGGTATGTTCATGTGCAGTCATTGTGTGGGTAGTAAAGTGGCTAGAATGCATTGTACCATCACTACAGGTGTGAGTTCAAACCTTGCTCTGGATTCCTGCCAGAGGCTCCCCTCCCTCCCCCACGCCATATCTCAGCTGTTAATAGGTAACTTGCCCTTGGGCTAGGAAATAAAAAGTGACCAGATGTAATGCTAGTCACATCATTCCCTTGCATACTGCTGGCTACAGAAATCAGCAGGTCTTAGCCTAACTAGCTGTGACCTTAATTTACCTCTGACCTTGATTGCATTGCAGTCACAAAAGCTAGTGCCAGCATACTTCAGCTCTGTATGTTTGTTTCTTTAACAGCACAGACATTCCCTCTAGACTGAGGTAATGAGGGAACATGCCTGCAGTTGCTTAGGCCAGGATCCAGGGGGGCTGCTAGACTATGTCCTCATCTGCAGGGAAGCTGTGCAGTGGAGTGGGGGGCATGGCCAGGCTGAACTGGCCAGACAGGGGTTTAATTCCCCCCTCTCTGTTCCACCTGAGCCGGGTCTGCTGGGGGCTCCTCCCTCACCGTAGTGGTGGGCCACCATGGCCCCTGAGGTGAAGGAGCAGGGAAGGGAGTTATTTTTCTCTTACCCCCACTAGCCCCAGGGGACTGCAGGCACTGCTCTCACTCCCTGCTTGGGGCAAGTGGCAGAATAAGCCCCCTGCTTCCCCCTCCACCGGATGCTGGAGGGAGGGGGAATAACCCCCATCTCTGCCTCCCCCCAAAAGGGGCCCTGCCAGCTGGCATCTGGCTGCGCCTCTGCCCAGCCACTGCAGTGGCCAGGGGGCAGGGCCCTTGACTGGGGCAAAAGCTTCTGTCATAGTGTCAGGGAGGCCAAGCCCCTTCCCAGTGGGGGGGCCTGGCTGCAGGGCAGGCAAAGCTGCGGTGGATTGCGTGCGACAGCACTGGTCCTGGAGAGGGCCAGCGCCCTCCAAGGCCCCCCAAGCACTGTGGTCCATAGCAGCTTTCCCTGCTTTTCCAGGAAGGACAGGGAGGAGGGCATTAAACCCCTCTGTGGCCAGACTCCCCACCCCTGCCTGTCCCTGCCTATTCCTGCTCTGGCTGGGGAGCAGAGGGGTGGGTCCATCCCTGCTGGGCGAGAGCAGAGAGCCCAGCCCAGAGACCATGCTGGGATGCTGGGGGACTCTGGTTTAAGTTAAACC
>NW_017728995.1:13089786-13104392 GCF_001723915.1 Gavialis gangeticus
GCCTTACTCCCTGGAGGAGCCGCCCTGTGCAGCTACCTTACGCCCGCCTTACGCGAACGCCGGCGCAAACGCCAGCGCGCTCTTACAGAGCGCGCCTGTTTGCACACACTGTTCACGCACGCTACCCGCGCACGGCTCAGGAGCACGGCTCCCTGTCCGGCGAGCTAAGGCGTCGCCGAAGGGCTTCCCCTCCGGATCCGCCTCAGCTGTGCTGCGCTCTCTACCCCACTTACCTTAGGGGGGAATCAGCTGTGCCAAATCAATTAAATCTGATAATACATTCAACCAGGTTTATCTTAAGCTGGTTTTGGCCATTTTGAAACTGGCTTATGTGCAGTGAATATCTGTTCTGTTACAGGTTTAAGCCAGTTTCTGATCACTTAAATCAGTTTATGTGTAATGTCTGTCCCTAGCCCTAGTGTAACATATTTTAATTTTATTTCAAAAAATATTTTTTGCCTTTATTTATATATTTGAATAATGTATATAAAGGCAGTTGCATAATAACTCAGAATAAAGTCTTATTCTTATGTATTGTATTGGGGGTGGGGTGTATGTGTGGGGAGGTGGGTGTGCATGTGGATATGAAGCTGTCCATGTCCTGGGTCCTGGGAGCTGGCCAGGCATGGGGGAAGGGGAGAGGCTGGGTAGGGCAGGGAGTGCATATGGCAAAGCTCATTTGAGCAGTGTGGTGCAGGTGCAAGTGTGGGGTGCCCCCCAATCCGACCCAGTTTTTCCCAGTGGTGCTCCACATGGGGCCAAGACCCGACTACACCTGTCCAGGGTAGCTCTTGCCATGCACCTTTCCACAGCTGCCCTGTGTCCACCAATGGCCCTGACCCCAGCCCCAGTCTCAGCCCTAGCTAGTGAGTACAGCTTCCCAGCGGGGCTGCTACAGGTGCTGCTTAGGTACTCCTTGGCTCCTCCCACCTCCAGTGGTTCCTCCTCCTCCTTCTGCCCTTGCTGCACTGCTCCAGCCACCTTCCACCCACCCAGCTGTCCGCAGGTGGCTGCTCATCATGCCAGGCAGGCCAAATGGGTGGGAGACAGCTGGGAGCTGGAGCCCTGCACACTAGAACAGGAGTTGTCCAGCTGCAGCTTTCCTTCATGCCTGACTGGGCACATGTCCCCACAGCTGTTGCCACTTCCCCATCTACCTGCTGTCCAGAGCAGCGCAGGAGGAGGGGGAGCTGAGCAGCAGCCAGAGCAGCCCTGCTGGGAAGCTGTGAGTTCTGGCTGCAGCCAGGCCCAAGGCTGGGGCAGTGCAGCTGGGAGCACAGCACAGGACACCCTGGGAGGGAATGGGCAGGGCTCACTCCCATGCAGAGCACTACTGGGTCAGCCATGGGCTGGAGACAATCTGTTAGTGGGCTGGATCTAGCCCACAGGCTATATTTTTCCCACCTCTGGGCTAGATCATGCAAATTGTGTATACAAGCATTAAGAGCAATGCTGACCTGCTGTCTCAGGGGAAGCACTGGGAAAAATTTGGCCTCTGAACTCCTTTCCTGTAGGGATGTCATGGCTGCTCTTGTCTTCCCTTATGAAGTTCATTCTGCTTTCATAATGTTAAATCTGCTACAGAAGTGGGAGTAGGCCTTCATTCCTCTCACCTTTGCTTTCCAGCACTGTTCAGATGCTGTATTGGGAGTGGTACTTCGTCTGTGCTAAATACATTTCTGCCTGGATCTTACCTAGGTTGCACAAGTGGCAGCAGCAAACAGCTTTACTATATTTTAGCTTCCTTTACTTCACAGAAAACACACATAATTCCCGGTTCTGGAGGCATGATTTACCTAAGTGAATTTTATTTTATTTTTTTTAATCCACCACAGTGATTCAGTGAATCATCCCTTTTGCTTTTCTGACAACCAGAATGTTATTGACTGGACATAATAAAACATTTATTTGAGAACCTTGTCTTTCAATTTTGTCTACATAAATTCAGCCTATAAATAAGACCTGTTTAAGGTTTTGAGCCAAGGCTTAGTTCAACTGACACCATAGAAGAGAGAGACTTGGTGGGCAGTCTGCTAGATCTACTTTTGATAGATTTAAAGGGTAGTGGTTAGAGCAAAAATGTGGATATTCGGTGTGTTAGAATGGAATGGCAATGCCACTTATAACACAGGTGCTCATGGAAATATTTATTTATTTATTGTTCTTTTATGAATTATAGCCCAGGCATTTGCACACAAGCATATACAGATAATATATGATTAACTGATTATATATATTGCATGGATTCAAAACAAAAACACCTATGTGAGTAATTTATTTTATCTATAATTTTCCCGTCTATGGAGAAATACATGAGAGGTTTTGGAGATCAAGAGTTCAGTGTTTAAGGGAGGGCTTGGAGGAGAAGCCTCCTAATAACAAATCTCACAGCTGTGGAAGTAAGATACAAGTATAGTTAGAAGTGGGTGTCTGTTGTGGCAGGCATGCAGAGAACCCTTGCAAAAGAAAGCTGAAAAATGAGAAAGAAAATAGTAACTGCTGTTTCTCTTTATTTCTCTCCTCAGCTGCACTGTATTGGCCTCTTCTGTTGGGAGTTTATAGATTCTGGCTGCAGAAATGGGGCGTATCCTATAGGAACAGTTGTCAGCATGAGGCACTTTTAAAAGCAGTCTGTAGATGGCTGGGCTGCCTTATGCAGAGAGAGGTAGTTAGCCATGTTAGTCTGAAGTCAGTCAGAAGGCAGGGTAGATATGCACCTTTATAGACTAACTAAAGAAACATAGAAATTATATCTACAGCAGTAATAAAAAGGAAAAAAGGCAACAAGAAATGAAAAGAATATTTTTTTATTCCTGGCAGTTTATTGTGAATGCAGGTGGCTAGCGCTAAGTTCCCGAGTTTTTGTAGTGTAACAATGGAGGAAGGGAAACAGATTTGTTCCCCATGGAGTTTGAATTAAATTCAGATTTGTTTCAGCAAGGTATTCACGGGGTTCCTATGACAGGGAATCTCTGACTTCTCAGTTATTGCTGAAAATCATCTAGATGAATTTGTAGCCATGACAATATGGTTTAGGTTATTACAAATGACTATTTTATATGCATTGAGATGCTTCAGTACTTCAGGGTAGTAGTACAGGCCCACTTTTTTGTATTATTAGAGAACAGCTAAGTGAGGTTTGAATTTTAAAAAAGATGCTAGAATGATCCTTGTTCCTAAATGCAGGAAAGGAACTTGTGGAGAGCTACCTTCAAGCGGGTGTTTGTTTAGGGAATGCGTTCTTGCAAGCTCCAGTACTACTACTACCACAGATTTTCTACCATGGCTGTTGGTTCTGCGGTTCTGTATGATGCTAAGTTCATACTGTCTGAGCAAATGCCTTCTGAAAGTCGCTTAGAGACAGCTCTTTAAACTGAAGTACTAACTCAGTCAAAGAAGTCATGTCATACTTAGTTTAGACTTGTCGCACCAATCTGAGAAGTATGATTTTTTAAAGTTTTAAAACTAGCGCCAGATCTGAATGAGACCTGGGTGTCATGATAGATAACAAAATGAACATGAGCCACCAATGTGACGCTGTAGCTGGCAAATCTAATCAAACACTGGCATGCATACATCGAGGCATTTCGAGCAAGGGTAAGGATGTCATCCTCCCTCTCTTCTTGGCTTTGGTGAGACTGCAGCAGGAGTTCTGCATCCAGTTCCGGGTGACACACTTCAGGAAGGATGTGGAGAAGCTTGAGAGAGTCCAAAGGAGGGCCACGCACATGCTTAGAGGCCTAGAAACCAGGTGATTCAAGGAGAGGCTGAAAGACTCGGGACTGTTCAGCTTGAAGAAAAGAAGACTCAGAGGGGACTTGGTGGCAGCCTATAAGTATATCAAGGGTGGAAGCATCTGTTCACCAAGGCCCCCCAGGGGAAGACAAAAAAATAATGGGCACAAGATGAATGAGGATTGCTTCAGGCTAGATATAAGGAAAAACATCTTTACAAGCTGAGTGCCAAGGGTTTGGAACAGGCTCCCCCCAGAGGCGGTACAATCATCCACCTTGGTGATCTTCAAAAAGTGTCTTGATGCCCAGTGTCTTGACGCTGGGATCATCTGATCCTGGCAGTCTTTCCTGCCAAAGTGCAGGGGGGCTGGACCTGATCATCTGTAAGGTCCCTTCCAGGCCCTAACAACTATGAAACTATAAAATGATAGAAGAAACAACATTTATTCACATGTCCATAACTTTCTATTCCATGCTTGTGGGGTGTGAATGTTTTATGCTGGTTTCTGGCAAAAGGTAATTTTGTCTGGAAAGTTTACATATCTAGAGCAGTCTTGATTAACCTGGAAGTTCATGTTGCTGCCATAACACCTGGATTCTGCTATATAGTGCCAAAGGAGCTCCCTCGTACATAATTTACTGTTTATATGGGCTCAGCTTTCCCTTCTCAAAGAGAGACTTTACCTTTTTGAATATAGATTGGAGGTGATACATGGTAGAGGGTCATCATCTCCTATAAATATTTTTAATGTAGGGGATACCTGTGGCTTCTGCTCCAGGTGTAGCTTGGGCCATGGTGTGTGGATAGGGGCACAGAGGCTCCTATGATATAGGTTGTATGTTCAATGTGACTTCAGTAGTACTGATGTTAGAGCCTTTCCCAGCAGCAGTTGCTTCTGTGTTCCCAATAGCATCTAGAAACTTTCTTATGATTTGTGCAGTAATTTGGGGGCACACACATAATGAATTTTGACTAGTAAAAAACTAATACATGGAACCTTAAGAAAATGCCAGTACAATGAAATTAATATTACAACATAGTAGAATCATAAAGAAAATGTATGAAATGTGAGTGCTTAGAAAAACAAACCACCTCCAGTTTCTAAAAAGCTTGTCTTTACTAGTAAAAATAGCACTTCCTTTTTTCATTCATCTGTATTTTTCAATTCAGACAAATATAGAATCAGGGCCAGATGCATTTTTAGTGGAGATCCTTGCAGGGGTCTTCACAACACGCACCTTGAAGCTGTTTGCCACTATACTAAGCCAAACTGAAGTCAAGAGTCTTTCTTGATTAAAGACTACACTGGTTGATCCTATATATAGTGGGATAAAGCCATTCTTTACTTTAGTATCTTGACATCCTCCTTATTTGTCTGTCTGTGGGACTTGTCATTATTAAAAGCATCTTTATCTGACTCTCAAAGGAATGAAACTTAAAGAAAGTTCTGATTTCAATAGAAACAAGAAGGAAAATATAATAAAGGTTTCTGGCTAGGGAAAGAGAAGAAGAGATATAAAAGAATTTCTTTACAGTCTTTCTAATTTGAGTTCTTTATGAGGAAGGTTTCTTTGTCCTCCAGCACATAACTCTTCTGCTGAGGATGTTGTTAGTGCCTGTATGACTTTGACTTCAGAGCACTTGCACTTCAGCAGTTGGTCCCTGAGGATACAGAATATTGTACTCAAACAGAATTGGAGCATGGGCCTACCTTTTAGTACCAAGAATGTGGAACTGGATTTTAGTATTATTATTATTTACTATTACTCAGTAATTCAAAAAGTTGCTTGAGGAAAATTCAACTTCTCATTTATATTTATATTTTGACTGAATACTGCCTTGCCTGTGGACTTTTTCTTTTCAGAGCTATTTCTTTCTTGTTCCTGTCCTGTACAGCAGTTTGGCTTTTATTTAAGTATATATCCTATATATCTATGTATATATATAATGGGACACTAGAAGTCAAATTAAGTGGTATATTTTGAGTCTGAAGGAAACCAGAACACGTGTTGGGGATGGAGGGTGAGGAAGGGGAGGAGACAGAGTGTATGATTTGTCAGAGAATGGGGCCTGGATGATCTTTTCCCACATTGGCCACAATTTCCCAAGTCTTTTCCCTTTTTAAAGTTTGTTTGTGACCCTTTCATATATACTTGCGACCCACTTTTGGGTTGCAGTCCATGAGCTGAGAAACGCTGATCTAGTCCAACCCTGCTCAAAGCAGGACTGTTCCCAAATGTATCATCCCAGCCAACACTTAGTTTTCTCTGGTCTAGGGATGGAGAGTCCACAACCTCTCTTAGTAGCCTGTTCCGGTGCTTTACTACTCTCCTAGTGAGAGGTTTTCCCCTAATGTCTAACCTAAACTTTCCCTGCTGCAACTTGAGATCATTGCTCCTTGTTTTGTTATCTGCCACCACTGAGAACCATAGACAACTTGTAACTGTTTATAGTGGGGCGGGGGGTTACAATTTAAAAATTCTGGTAAAAAATGGGGAATGGAGGTTCAGAGCACCTTCAGATCTCTCTTTTTCTCTCACGGTGCTGCTGGATCCCACCTGAGGCAGCAGCAAGGACAGGATGAAGCACTGCTCCCAGCTTCATTGTGTTGCTGGCACTCAGGCAGCCTATGGTATCTGGGGAAACTGCAACAGGTTCTGCCTGCTGATGCTGGCTGCCTGCTGCTGACACTGACCCAGGCTCTGGTCTCAGTGGGAAATGGAGTGGCAGCAGCACAGCCACCTTCCACAGAACCCTAGATGTGCTCCATGGACCCGCGCAAATTGGGGGTGGGGGGACACATGCCCCTGCATGCTACCCCAACACATTGTCTATGCTGCAAACAGTCTAGCACCACCCTTTTTGGAGCCATGCTTCAGGCAGTTGAAGTTTGCTATTAAATCCCCTCTCTGTCTTCTCTTCTCAAGATGAAATAAACCCAGTTCCCTCAGCCTCCCCTCAAAAGTTGTATTCCCCAGCCCCCTAACCATTTTTCTTGCCCTCTGCAGGACTCTCTCCAATCACTCTCCAATTTGTCCACTTCCTTTCTGTACTGTGGGGGGAGGGATGGGGGACAAACTGGACACAGTACTTTAGATGTGGCCTCACCAGTGCTGAATAGAAGGGAAGAATCACTTCTCTGCCTGATGGCAACACTCAGAATCATAGAACCATAGAAAGTTAGGGTTGGAAGGGATGTCAGGAGGTCATCTAGTCCAGCCCCCTGCTCAAAGCAGGGCCATCCCCAACTAGATCATCCCAACCAAAGTTTTATTTAGCTGGGTCTTAAAAAAACCTCCAAGGATGGAGCTTCCACCACCTCTCTGAGTAACCTGTTCCAGTGTTTTACTACCTTCCTAGTGAGAAAATTCTTCCCAATATCTAACCTAAACTTCCCTTGTTACAACTTGAGACTGTTGATCCTTGTTCTGTCATCTCTCAATACTGAGAACAGTTCAGCTCCATCCTCTTTGGGGCCACCCTTCAGGTAGTTGAAGGCTGCTGTTAAATCCCCCCTGAATCTTCTCTTCGCTAAATGAAATAAGCCCAGTTCCCTCAGTCTTTCATAGAATCATAGAATCAATGAGTTGGAGACAGATCATCTAGTCCAACCCCCTGACATTGGCAGGAAGGAGCACTGGGGGGTGGCAGGGGTCATAAGACCCCAGCCAGGTGCCTATCCAGTCTCCCCTTGAAGATAAACTTTCCTCAAAAGTCATATCCCCAGCCCCCTCACCATTTTTGTTGCCCTCCACTGGACTCTCTCTGATTTGTCCACATCCTTTCTGTAGTGGGGGACCCAAAACTGAACACAGTACTCCAGATGTGGCCTACCAGTGCTGAATATAGGGGAATAATCACTTCCCTGGACCTACTGTCAGCACACCTACCAATGCAGCCCAGTATGCCATTAGCCTTCTTGGCAACAAGGGCACACTGGCTTGTCCCTTTATTATATATATATTTAGCTTATGTCCACTGTAACCCCCAAGTCCTTTTCCACAGAACTGCTGCTTAGCCAGTCAGTCCTCAGTCTGTACCACTGCATGGGATTGTTCCATCCTAAATGCAGGATTTTGCACTTCTTTTTATTTAACTTCATGAGACTCCTTTTGGTCAAATCCTACAATTTATCTAGGTCTCTTTTAACCCTAGCCCTACCCCTACCCCTCAGTGTATCTACTACTCCACCCAGCTTGGTATCATCTACAAGCTTGCTGAGGGTGCAGTCCATCCCATCTTCCAGATGGGACAAAACTTCCCCCAGGACTGACCTGTGGGGCACTCCATCTGATACCAACTGCTAACTACACATCAAACCTTTGGTTACTGCACTCTGAGGCCAGTGATTCCACTAGTTTTCTATCCACCTTACAGTCTGTTCATCCAGCCCAAACTTCCTTAGCTTGCTTGTAAGAATGTTGTAGGAAACCTTATCAAAACCCTTGCTAAAGTCAAAGTCTATCATGTCCACTGCTGTTCCCATGGGCCACCACTTTCCTCACCTTTCCCCCCATCCTGTAGCCCCAGCTGCCTACATCTCCAGCCAGAACAGCTGGGAAGGGACCATAAAGTGTGTGTGTGTGGGGGGGGGCTGCATTTTCCCCCACCTGAAAATTGCAGGTAGGAGCAGTGCAGCTGTCCACCATCCTAGGCACTGGCAGTTGTGCAACCCCCACCCTCCCCCGCTGGCTTTTGGTCTGTCAGAGGGTCAGGCTAGGTCTGTGTGGTTGGGGGCTCTGCTTTCCCTCCCCAGCCCTGGTTTCCAGCATGGTGGAAAGCCGTGGCTCCTGCCTGCAGCTGCCAGGTAGTGGGGTGGGGAGGGGAATGGAGCCCCCACTGCATGGCTCTGGTCCCAAGCCAGCACAGTGAGGGGGGATTCACGTGGTGGGGGCTCCATTCCCTAACCCCTCCTGCCTGATCACCTGATAGCTATAGGCAGGAGCCACCACTCAGAGCTCTGCAGCTGTTCATTGTGCCAGGAACTGCAGGGGCTATGCTATGTAGGTCTGACCCAGCCCGGCCTAGCCCAGCCCTCCTCCTCTCCCCAGCCCTGACCCAGTTCCTGGCATGGCAGACAGCCATGTAGCTTTGAGCCATGGCTCAAAAAAAAAAAAAAAGGAGAAAATCTTACCTTTTGATTCCAGAGTAATACAGCTATATTTTATAAGCCTCATTTTTTTTAAGCAGAGAGGTGGTTAAACTAAAATAAATCCACTATAACAAGCCAGACTGTTTTATTAGATCTGGACATATAGGAGGGCAAAAATAAGTATTTCTTTTTTTATCTTTTTAGTGTTTTACCAAGGACCCAGCTAGATCTTGTTGTGTTATCGAAGCAGGACTCTGTTAAGTATGGGACATCTCAATTAGATTGTTCTATGCACTACAATCTGTCAGTGGAAAGAAAAGGACATTATGAGAAGAATGTGGCATCATTTTCTTTCTTGCCTCATTTCGAAGAAGTCCTCCTGAACAAATATGACATACCTTTGTCTTCAATTGTTGAGATACTGATAGGATTTATTTGGGAGATGTTGTGTCCTAAAACTTGTGTGCTGATTCAAAGAGAAAAGTGGAAAGGATTGTCGTTTGGTAGATTTATCCACAGTAATTCTAATGGAATTAAAGAAAGCTAATCACATTTTAAATAGGTGTTGAACTGAGAAAAACCCAAGGTCACTCAGTGCTCTGTGGCTGAGCTAGGAACCTCATGTTATGAAACAGAAGGAGAAAGTTCTAAAGGAAACACTGTCAGAACAGCATACCTCACAATGTAAACTAAAAGTATGAATGGTAAGAGGCAGAAGAAGGGAAGTAATAAATGCACTGTAAACTAAAATAATTCTGAAGTAATCATTATTGACCTGAATATAGCACCTATGTCCCTACTCAGCCCTAATATAGGTTACTTTGTCCATTTTTTAAATTTACTTGGTCACTGTATTTGACATCAAAAATTCTTCAAAGGTTCTAGGACAGAGAATATTCACACTAAATTGATTGTAATGGTTTTGAATGTTATATTTAGTTTCCACTTCCCTTGCCTTCCCTAACACCTTTAATGGTACTTTTTTCTGAACATGAAGTAGCTTGATAATAATCCAAGCATCTCATAAATTAAATTATAAATAAAATGTACATTAACTACTTACATCATGAGACCAATTAATTCAGAAATCTTTGGCTTTCTACGTGTAAACTTTGCAACTCAGTGTGGTTTTACATGTGCTCTTGGGGGGGGGGAGGGGCTTGAATTAGAGCAGTGCTGAAAGCTGCTCTAATTAAAGAACCTGGAATGTCTCATGTATTGGTGTCCCTGTGCTTCAAAATGGTGGTGGGGGTGCTTTAGCTCACCAAACAAATTTTAGTTAAAGCACCCTTGCTGCCATTTTGAAGTGTAGGGAGACTGATACATGAGATACAGAGGCTGGCTGGAGTGTAGTAATTACCATGCTTCAGCAGACTCAAGTAGTCAAGTCTGCTCCAGTATGCTCCAATGTGCTCCATTGAGCCTCCTGGCTTATGTATAGGCACCCAGAATGCCTATTTACATTACTTAAGTTGATTTAATTCTAACAGACTTCTGAAATTAACTTTCACTTTTCATTATTACAGTTTTTATGAAGACTAAAATGTTTCTTAATTCTAAACCAGAAACTGACCTGGAAAGGATAATTAGATGTACACTTCAAGAAAACACTTGACATCAGCTTATAGTAAAAGATTAATGATACTTATGTCTCAATAGCAAGTAACAAAGCTGCAATAGAAGATGAAGTAACCTGTTATTTTCTTCTTTCTTTTTTCCCTTTAGGATATAATGCCATGATGGGAACTACAGGGGAGTTGGTTTTAATGATAATAATAACTTGTAAATTTCTAGATAGAAAATAAAGAATGCCTGGTAACTTGACATATACAGAATAGGAATGATGGAAATTTTTCCATTCTTGGAAATTAGTCATTTATAATATAATAACTTTGGTTGCTGTTAATCGATGTCATGAGTTATCCTCCTAAATCTGTATTGAAGCATCTGAAATACATAGTTCAGTTTTCTAAGGTAAGCCAGCTATTTGTTCAGGTGCCAGTGTTACTTCTGGTAACTGAGGTATGACACTATAACACTCATCTAGTGTTGGGATCACATTTTTTGTGTTGCATGATACATAGGTTATGAAGACCTGGGTCTTTGGAACTTAGGACAATCTACATCTATTTGGGAAAACACCTGGCAATAAAATAAGAGGATGTGTAGATGGGACTTTGCATGTGCAATTACCTGTTTTGCATTGATGGACAAAATTGAAAATCTGAAAAATCTTCAAAGAAAATTTGGTCAATCAAAGGAAATTGGCTGCCAAAGTTTTCCAAAAATAGAGTGTCTATCCCATGCTCAAGTCTGAGGATAGAATAAGGGTTTTGTTTGGATACCAACCACTTGCTGACTGAGTTACTCAGTGTGGTCTTGGAGGTGGTGTTGAGGACACCCGCCCACATTTATTGTCTTAGGTAACTCTAACCCTAACATTCAGGCTGTGGCTGATTCTTTAGGACTGAAGTGGGACTTCGTCACCTCCATGACTATCTTGGGGCTATCCCAAGTAGTAATTAGACCTACACATGGGTTGGGAACCCAGTATTTTGCACCTTCCTGGATACAGGAGCTCTGTTTATCACAGGGGGCAACAAAACACCTTTGTCATGATTGGACCACTGCATTCTAAGGATGGAGTTCCCTTTCCTCTGAGGTCCCATTGAGGTGGTGGACCAGCTCAGCACGTCCACCCTAGACACTAATGGGGCTAGTAAAAGTCCAGATTTTTGCTTGTTTCACATATTATTTTTCTGCTTCTGTAAGCTGCCTTGTGGCTTTGTTGGAAAGGGCAGTACATAAATCTAATAAATGAGTACAAAAACTGGATTTGAAGTATCTTGTAGAACAGGCATGGGCAAGATACAGCCCTGAGCCAGATCCAGCTTGTGGAGGGCCTTTGCCTAGCCCACAGCTGGTCCCTTGGTCCCACCTGGCCCAGGCAATGTCTGGCCCATGGCAAGTCCTGCCACTCCAAGGTGTGCAGCGAGGCTAGGGCGGCTGTGCAGCTGGACTCCATTTGTAGGCTACTGGCATTAGGTCCTTCTGGCTGCTGCCACCATTGGCTCCAGCTCTGCCCCCATGGAAACTGGGGCACACAGCCCCAGCCTACCCCACACCTGCTCCAGACCCACAGCAACTAGAGTGACCCAGCTCTGGACTAACTGGGATCTGCACACACAGCCATGGCCCCAGGCTGCCCTCTGCCCACTCCAGACCTGCCCACTCATGATGAGTGGCAACAGATGTGGTGGCAGCTGGGCAGAAGTTGCTGCTGGGCGAGGGGAGAAAGTAGCTGCTGCTGGGCCCTTCTTGAAGTGGCTTCCTGGGGCCCACTCCCAGGTTGCTCTGTGGCTCCCTGCTGCCACCATCACCACTGCCCTCTGGGCCATCCATCAGGGCAGTGGTGGCAGTGGAGAGGAGCCACAATACAGCCTAAGCCTGGGCTCTAGGTGGCCACAGCAAGAAGGGCCCAGCAGCAGTGAGGGGGAGGTGGCCACTTTACCCCTGTGCCCATAAGCAGCTTCTGCCCAGCCACCATTGCTACCACTGCTGTTCATCATGAGTGGGCTGGTCCAGAGTGGGGTGGGGTGGGGTTGGGGTTGAGGTTGAGACTGTGTGCTCAGCTGCTGCTTGGCACAGATGGTGACAGCGATAGTGGGGAGGAGCCACCGAGTGTGCAGGATCTGGGCTGTTGCTGGTGGGGAAGGTGATGCTGACTGGTCCACAACAGCTCCCCAAAACAGCCCACAAATCAAAATTAAAAAAAAAATTCCAGGCAAAATCTATTTATCTCTCAAGAGAGAATTTTAGCTTCTTTGATAGCAAAACTCCCTCTTGTCTAGCTGAAACAAGGAAGACACACACATGTAGAATTCTGTGTATATGTTATACAATTGATTCTTTGTTCCAGAAACTGGTAGATTTCTATGAGATTACATTTTAATATTCATCAGTGTGAGCAAAGTCACAACCAGTACCTATGCAAAGAGAAGCAACTATAGGTCCATGATCTGGATTTTGCCTTTGAATTTCTAATGTTGGAAGGACAGAAGTATTTGTCCTTTTTTATTCTGAAATAGTTTTAAGATGTAATAAAAACAGCAGTAGGATTAGGCTGTTGGGGTCAGGTGCCTTGGTCAAATCAAAAATCCAACCTGAGGCTTAATAAAAAAAGTGGATTTGCTCAAAATCAAATCACTATATAAAACAATGTGAACCTTCAATAAATATACAATTACACATGAATCCCTGGATATTGTACAATTAGGTTTAGGGCAAACTTTTCTTTATTAAGTTGCTGTATCGAGTTTCTAAAATGTGTTGACTTACTCAGTACTTGTTTAAAAGACTCCTCTTATTAATGTCTTTCTATACATGCCTGCAGCACTTCCCTCAGTTTAATCATATTTCCTTTGTTCCTCTTGTATTAACTTTGCTGAACATCCCACAGTTCAGCAACTTTTGGATTCTTTTTGACTAATGTGCGATGATACTTGGCTTGCGTTGTTCATGGCTTACTATATCATTAATTTGCATCAGGCTTAGTAAAAGTTGTTCAGTTTTGTACGGAGATGTTGTGGAAGGGTTTAGCAGGAAGAGTGGGGAAAGGCTGCATTTTACATCACCCACTAAAATTGCAGTCATTCCCTTCCACCCACCTTGAGCAATTTCTTTAAAAATATTCCTTGGTTAAAGTGTAATTTAAAAACTAAATTGGTAGTGTAAGGATAATATTGCTGTGATGGTCCAGAAATTATGCAAGAGACAAGGATTTGTTAGGGTGATGTCTCTTATGGTACCACCTGGGATGTAGTTACATAAACTTTTGAATGCACAGCTTTCATTACCACATCTGACCAGAATGAGCCAAGAATAGTATAGTGAAAAAAAGTAGTTGTATGAAGGGGTGAGAGAAGTTTCCAGGGTTAGTAATTAGCAGAAGAAAAGAAGCTGATTACTGAGAGATTGAGGCCCATCAAAAGGGAAGAGTCATTAGCACCTTTCAAGTAGGAAAGGAATTCAGGAATCGGGTAGGTTATAATGTGGCATAAAACCAGTATCACTGTTAAGCCTTTGGTTCTTAGTATTCAGCCAGTTTATGAATTTTTGTTCCAAGTTTACCTTTTAAAAGCATTAGGTAGATTTATTTCCCTTGAGCACAAGGATAGCGAGGTCAGAGAAGGAGTGGTTGTTCTGTGGGAAATGTGCTCCTAATGGTGTGCATATGTCTCTGTCCTTTTTTTTTTTTTCTGTGAGAGTTCATTTTGGCACTTAGCTGCTGTTTCATTTCACCCATGTAGGTGAAATGCCATGAGGGCATTTGGTTCATTGGATCAGGTATATCCCATTTTGGGAAAGGCATATGTAGGAACTGTGTTTTCTCATGGTTTTGATATAGGGGGCAGTGGAGCTGTGTTGACAAATTAAACTTTTCTCACCAAGGTAAAATTGTGCCCCCCTGATGTCTGTTGGGCAGGGAGAAGTTTGCTTCTGACGATGAGTTGGGTAACGTTAGGGGGCTGTTTGAAAGCCAGGAGCAGAGGGGCCTTTTTTTCAAGGTCTTATCTTTGTCAAATATAAGCTGTAGCTGTTTGATGATTCTTCTGATCAGTTCCAGTGACTACTAGGGTTGTATGGTTGAAGGGTGGGCATTTTTTCTGAATTGTAGCAGGTTACAATAAGGTATTTGGATAAGTATGGTCTATTTCTCTACTGGAGTGTCCTTATTTTATAAAGATTTTAGGCTGGCCAAGTGTGATATTATATAGAG
>NW_017728995.1:13104751-13131844 GCF_001723915.1 Gavialis gangeticus
TTTCACTCTTGTCTTGAGGATTCTTTCTGAAATACTGCCTTCTATCACCTCTCACTAAGCCTTGGACACCACAGACACATGCCCCCATATTGTTGATAATCCTCATGTCAAGAAGACAAGTCTTGTATACCTTTACAGGCAGCCTATAGGACTGTGCACTGCAATCAAGCACACTTGATCCTTTGGAGTAATTATGCACATTTTGCCATGTATTATTAACAGATTTATCAAGATAGTTCAGCTGATTCCTCCACTATGCAGTAAAATTACAGTAAAACAAAAAGGTGAGTTGAAGTGCACACAGTTCTGGAACGCCAAATTTCCAATCTGTGAAGCAAAAGAGAAATAACGGTGTGATGGTTTCAGTCTTCCTCCTGTCTGTTTATTACGGCACCCTTCTTATTGTAGTAACTGGAAGCTCAAAAGACATTAGAATTAAGGTTTCATTGCACAAAGAGTTATGTGAACCTTAACTTTGTATCTTCTGGCTTCCAGAGATTTATATTTACTTATTTTCCCCATGCTGGAAACCCACTAGACACCATCGGACAACCTTTATTCTGCATAAATAAAATGTGGGACATTTAATTTCCTTGTTTAAAAATATTGCTCAGTACCCCCAATTCCCGTAACTCAGCTGTCCCTCTTCACTGGCTCTTTCTCCCTTTGGCTATGACTATCTCAGTCACATAATGTTCGATGACAGATATTAGTCCTTCCTCTACCTATGCTCATCTCCCTCTCCATCTAGCCACACATCATCAGTTTCCCTCTGTATACTTCCTTCCAGGCTTCAACATGGGATACAACATATGTGAACAGAACCCAGGAACATTGAAATCTAGCCTGCAGTCCAGAAAGACACCTCATGCAGAGGAATGGCTACAAACGGGATTGGAAAGCAAGGAAGTCCATGGATAAGGATCATGGATACAATAGTGGTTTTCAAATACTTGAAAGATGAGGGGGAACTCCACAATAGTCTTTCTGTGTAATGTTGGGGAAAATTACTTACGTCCCAATCTTCAAATGTATTTAGGCACCTAATTCCATAAGCTCCCATATGATTTAGGCACCTAAATAGTAGGTAGGCAGAAAATACTCTGGAATATTTAGGACTTACAAAGTTCATCTCCCCACATGCTAAAAGGAAAAAGAAAAGCACTTCCCTACTTCCGAGGGGTGTGTTCAGCTAAGTACATTTAGAACACTGAGCTGTGTAAGAGGCTATGTTAGTACCTACCACTGACTGACATTTGTGATTTGGTGGAGACAGGTCTGAATTTTGGTTAGGATGGAGCTGAAGACCTGCCTGCACAGCTCTGATCCACTCTTCCCCCCAGCTCTCTCTTGTAATGTTCAGCATTCACCTTAACTGCTTCCCATATACTTTTCTGAAGGCTTAGATTATTGTCATTGCTCTAGCTCCCCAACATTATCCCTATCATATCCATTGCTTCAATCACCAACCCCAGCCACTTTGTAACACCTATGTCTCCTGTTCACACATACCAATTCCAGCTTCAATTCCGTGACTCTGAACTTCTGATAATTTTGGTAGGAAAGTGGTAGGGCTATGAAGAAAAAATACTGGAAGTGCTGCATCCCTTTTCTTGGTAATTAATCCTATTTTTACTTTCCTTTGACTTCTCTCTACCAACCCAAGGGGATGGCAGCACCACTGTATGCAACTTATCCAAGGTCACATCGCAAGTAATCATGAGAAATGAAACTAGACTCCAGATCTGAGCATTTGTATTCCCATGGTCCAACCAGTAGAACAGAGGCCTTGTTAAAATATTGAAAAAATTCAGGACAGAGTCCCTGGAGTTTCGCTGAGTATCTCCTAGACTTATACTTTGATTGTATTCCATGGCAGTACTTACAGTCTGAAGTTTAGAGGTTAATGATTTTCTTTATTAGTAATCAAACTTAAATCAAAAGAACTATGCAGGTCAGTTCCTGAGCAACATTTTACATTTTCCTAATTAATATAGCCAATATGATTAAAACTTGAAAGATACACCACAGACTAAAGAGTGTGTCTGATCATATCCTCACCTTCCACTTAAGACCACTACTGAAGGACACTAAAGTTACCAGTAAAAAGGGAAATCTACCCAGGCTTCATTTTCTCTCTATTAAACCCAATAAACATCTAGGATTTTTGAAAGTCATGTTGAAAATTTAGGAGTTATATGTCAGAAGATCAAGTGTTAGTAAGAGAAACATACTGGGGAAAATAGTAATTACATCATGTCACCCACGTAAAAATGGCGAGATGAATTTGAAATGTGCTATTGGTCATTTTGTTTATACAAATTATTATGTACAGAATTATCATTTCCTTTTCCTTCATGCATCCATGGAATGTATCAGTTGTATGGATTTTAATAGATTGACATTTTTTGTAAAGAGTATTTATTTAGAAATATCATATATGTGCATGTGTATAAGTATATGTATGCATGCATGTGTATGTATATGTATGTATATGTGTGTGTGTATGTGTGTGTATACACACACACATACACACACACAATATATACATACAATATATCTAATATTTGAATGTGTTTGTTTGTGTGTATATATACATAAGACAATGCATTCTAATTAATGAATGTGACCTGATCTATCGAGCTTTCATTCACAAAGCCCTTGCAGTATCCATAGAAGTTGTGTCTTCATAGCAAGCAGGAGAAAAAAGGTTGTTTTTTTTTTTAAGTTATATTTTCTCTATATATCTTTCTTTTTTATAATTTAATTCATGTTTTTAAATGCATTTATTTTAAAAACCCTTCATTAAAAGCCTAAGAAAATATTGAGACTTATTTTCAATTAATTATACATCTAGCAACAGAGGTCCGGATATTGCGAACCCTCAAGCATAGCAACTTTACATTCTGTGAGATTTCTCGTTGGAGAGGTGCGCGTGTGCGTAAGTGTTTCTTTTTAACATTTACATCCTCTACCCTTCCTTGACTGGTTTTAGGACTAAAGAAAAGGTGGAAATAATCTCCCCCACGCCCCCACCTACAAGTTTATGCTATTCTAAATCCAAAGGAAACCTTGAAAACTTTGGTGTCTCTTTTTTTTGAAGTTTTCCAGAGCATTTAAAAATAAACATAAGCATTTAAGCACACTCTCATACGTTAAGGCTGGCTGAGAAATGAAGCCTTGCAATACATCTAGACAAGCCTCACAGCTTTTCTCAGAGTTGCAGGTATTTATATATCTTGCACCTGCTGTCTAAAATGTGTTCAGTCCCCTTTCCAATGTTGTTGATCTGACTGCTTTTTTTTAATCGCAGTGTGCCTAAGAACCTTATCATTTAAGTTATTAAAGTAGAAATGAAGACATAGCTAGCTCCCTGAATAGTTGTAACAGCCTGCTGAGCCTCATCAATCATGCAGCGGGCCATGCTGAGACTGAAAAATGAAGATACTGTAACAAAATGTGTAAATATACAAATAACACTTTATGGGTGAAATTCATGTTCCCCTGCTATCCCCCAATAAAGCCTATGTAAGCAGACTCATGTTACAGATTTCCACCTGTGCTGCTAATGCTACTACCTGTACTATTATTCTATGGTACTTGATCCATGTTAGCATATGTCTTCTAGCACCTGCCTTGACCTGCCCTGTCTCTAAATCCTCTTTTCATATTAACTGGGTTGGAGGTGGTGCTGAGATCCTTTTGATGGAGCACAGTGTGTGCAGAAAACCCCTTCATGGCTGATTTCCCCAGTATCTCTATCCAGCACAGTCCTCCTGCAGGGCTTAAGTATTGTGGAAGGTTCTGCATGAGCTATCTATAGTTAGATGAATTTCACCCTCTTTAGTTTTAAATGAACATTCAGCTAGATATTTTGAGAGCAGAGAACAGTAAATCCTGTTAGGCAGCTTCATATGGATTGCAATGATGTGCCTCTGTATATCTTTCCCTGGTACAGCAAACTTGTGCCAGTCTTACCCTAATGTAACTATTCACTGGAATCAGAGTAGTTACACTAGAGACTAAGTAGAACATATATTAAATGAATGGTAAATGTAATAGATTTTGACTGACACTCATATGTTGATATGAAAAAACTGCATTTAACATGCATTTCTTGGTCTGATTACAGGCAAATTTATCAGTCTTTCTCTGTAGCAGAGAAGATGTAGCACTGTGAATTGTCGCTTATTAAAAGTGGCCGCTGTTATATGCACAAAATGTTCACGGCAATTTAATCTGCTTGAAAAAAACAAAGTTTGTTCATGTTTTTGGTGTAATTACAAAGCTAGAAACATATCAACAATCATGCCCTTCACACTGAGACTTCTTTCTATTACAAATGCAGATAGTCATGAGAAATAAAGAACTAGAAAGGGGGGAGATTTGGCACAAATCCCAGATTGGTTTAACTTTCAGAAACTGCAGTTCTGCCCAATGCTTGCACAGATTCCAGCATCTAAAACAGCTGATGATAAAATAAGTGGCCAAAAAAAACGAAAAAAGAGAAGATACATCCCATAGATATTTCATAAATAAGAAACCACCGTCTAATAGAGATGTTTCTAAGTGTTTGGCTTTGACTGTAAATATCAGGGAATTTAGAGCTAACATGTAAAGAATGCATTTCTTATTCAGATAGAAGGTAAGACAGGTGAATTTATCAAGACCTCTCAGGGTTTTGAAAAGGAGGACAGTTTTTAATTTGTTTGAGACCCCTGCCTTTGAGAATCACAGAAGATGGGACGATATGAACTTATGTCTGGAGAAAGACTAATTGAACCACATAAACCTTTGGAGCTTTTAAAGGAAAAGAGATAAAAATAAAGAGACCTGTGATGGCCAGAACCAAAAGGGTTAATGAACAACTTACAGAAAAAAAAATCTGCTTTTTGAGTATCTGAAACAGAGCTTATGAAACTGCTTCCTGAAACTGTTTCCTACCTGTCTAGAGTATAACCCATAACAATATGTATATAACTGTTTGCACTGATCATGGAATTAGCATAAGTTTTTAAAAAGCAGAACTAAAAAATATAACTGCAGAGTTAGCTGATTTCACAGATTTTTGCTTAAAGTCAGTAAAATTAATAAATCTAACCACAAGGTATAATTAACATAAGTGGGCTGAACTTCAAGTAAAAATATGCTAATCTCAGACCCCAAAATGATATGGTGTAATTTGCTTATTGGGTAAACCCAAGCTTGGGCAGTAACCTATTATAATGATTTCTAACACCTTTTAACCCCATAGGGTAACAGCTATAGAGTAAAATTATGAGTGGCTCTAAAGCCAACAGATTAGCATAAACAGAAAATAAAAGAATATGCACATTAAGTGACCAGCAAGAAGGACGAAACATAATGGTGATTGCTGTTCTGCGCCCCCAGATCTCTTACTCCCAGTGTGAGTGAAGGCCAGATCCTGACTGAGGGACCTTCCCCGGTATTTCCCTCCAACAGCGTGGATCAGGGACACAGACTTCACTGAATCAACTTGATGTGTACCTGACACTGAGGGACTATCGATAAGTTGCTAAGCAAGTGGGAAATCTTTGTTAATTTGTCTGTCTGTTTTTATTATCACTGCCAATTTTTAATTTTTATTGTTATGTTGTCTGTTTATTAGCTTAACCTTTTTATTAACTGCTATACGTGCAAACTATATCTTTTGCTGTTACAAGTAAAATTTATTTTTACTGTCATAAGTGAAACTTGTTATTGCTTCCCTCCCAATGTCACCTCCTCGATCCCAAATCAAACAGCCCAGTGGTGCTTACAACTAAATTGATAAATTCACAGTGCCCAGCTGTCCTGTGACAGAGGCCCATTCCCCTGTCACTGAACTCAATGGGAAGGGGAGTTGTGGTAAATCCTAAACACTGAATTGTGATTGCTGAAGTGGAAATTTTGTCAATAATGAGAGGAACCTTTCAACACAGCATGGAAAAATATTGGCAATAAGGATAGTCAAAACTCAAAATTTTCATTCCATGAAAAAGATTTTTTGAATCGGAATAAAAACTCATTAAAAACATTTTTTTTTTTTTTTTTTGGAAAAAGGAAATTCCCTGTTTCTAATTTTAGAAAAATCAAAATTTTTGTATACCATCTACCTTCCAAAAGGAATGGAGAAGCAGGGACCCTGACTTTCGGCCTCTGACTAATGCTTCCATTTCCATGGAGAATTAAGAGCAGCCCAGGAAGTGTCCTACTGTGAAGGGAAACCAGGAGACCTGAGAGCCCTGGTTACAGCTGGGGTGCCCAGAGATTTCTGATGAGAAGTGGGAGGACTATAAAACCCGAGAACTTTCATTCAAGATGGGGATTATTGGTTGGGATCTGTTGTAGAAATGGGAACCCAGCTCCTGAGAAATCCTACTAGAGCCAAGGACTTCTGAAATCCATGGTACAGAGATTGGAAGCCATTGGGTCTCCAGCCAGGGGCTATCCTAGAGCTGGGCAAGATCTGGGATCCATAGTAGCCCACCCGGCAAACTACTAAGAATCCAATTTTTTCCAAAGAAAGGGCTAGCTAGCTATCCCTTTAAGAAAGGATACAGTTCTACTGTATTCCATATTGTGTGCCCAGAAAAGGATGCATTCTAGATTTCATAGTCCCAGTGTTTTAAGCATGAGAGAAAGGGCTGATGAGAAAGGAAGCTGTATAAAGCAAGTCATTGGTGCAAGAAGCTTAGATGGCAGCTGCTGTTGATAACTTTGTCCCTGGAGTACTGCAAGAATGGAATTGCGTACGACTTAGCATTGGGTTAACCTCAAGGTAGGTTGCTCACTTACCTTTGAAGTGATTGAGAAATTCCTAAGGGAAGGCAGTGTCCAATATGAGTGTCAATAAAGAGATGGGTAGAAAAGATTTTGCACCAAAGGAGATGATTTCAGAACTGGCAGAGTTATTGAAGAAACGTGGAGGTCTAAATGAGATGGATTCTGAAATAAAAATAGAATACCCTTCATAGAAATCCTGGTAGCACAACAAGAGAAAAACATGTGAAGAATAGCTTCAACAGCTATCACTGAGTTTTATTTACTCTGAAAAGTGTACTGTTTGGTATAATAGAGTCTAGCCTTCTCTATTTTCCATGAACATACTTCCCAACTTGGCTCTAAGCTTTTGAGACCTAACTACCATTTTTTCTTCAACCAGCATGCAGGCTCTTGCTCTTGTGTAGCCTTTTGCATCCTCCTGTGCCTGGATCCCTCTGAGCTCTATACATTACTTCATTTTCTTGTTTTGCAGATATTATGGAGTTTTATGTTGGCTGGAATGCCTAATAAAAAGTGTAGTAGGGCTGGAGTGTCATTGTAGCTGTTATGGTCCAGGAAATGTATGCACAACAAAGTTTTTTTTTAATGATATCTGTTAGTGGACCAGCTGTATAGTTGGGAAAGAATATTAACAAGCTTTTGGGCAAATACTGCTCTTCCTTGGGTCACAATAAAGAATGATTAAGTTTTTTACAAAGGTTTTAGAATTAGATCTATTACAATTTTGGCTGTGTGTAGACAAAACAAGAGGCATATGTACACGACACTTGAAAGAGGGCTAAATGCTTTTGCACCACTTTAACAGTGTCAGTGTTTGCATGCCTCAGCGATGTATTGCACATTAATTCCAGCTGCTGTAGGAAATTTGGCAGTGTAATGTGCCTTAAATGACTTGGGGCACAGCAAACTAAAACTCCTGCTGCCCCTACAACCATGGAGCAAACCACCAGGCTCCATGCAGCTCTGTGACTCTGCAGGAAGCCCTGCAAGCAGCTTGACAGCAGCCTGGGAAAGCACCTCTGCCCAAGAAAAACAGTGAACCTGACCTTTTTTGTGCCCAGGCTCCTGGAACTCTCGCCCAGGCTGGCCCGCCAGATCAGTTCCCTTCCAGACCTCCGGGTTGACATGGCCTCGTGGAGGGCTCCCCACCACCTCAGCACAGGGACCATTCCACCTGCTGGCAGCTCACCTTCCCCTCCCTGCCAGAGAAGCAGGTAAGTCAGCCAGGTGCATGCACAACACAGGGGTTTAATCAGCCCTAAATTGAAGTGGTGTTTTTTAAAACCCACCACTTCAATTTATGGCCCCGGTTTTGTCTACACATATTCTTTGACATCAAAATTGTACCTACTTGGGTGAAAAAATGAGCCTCCTTTTTAATTACAAATAATTTATTGTGGTCTTCATTGATACATGTATTTTTTACTTTCTCTCAGAAGCATTATTGGTTCACTAGTCTATTAATAAACAATTCACAGTAAGTGGCACAAAGTGCAACATCAGCTATGACTCTAACCTATGAAAAAGTATAATTAAATATTAAATAATTAAATATAATTAATTATTGACATTCTAATTCAGAAATGCTATTTTTCTCTAACTATTGTGTTCTAATCTGCTGTTAGTTGGGGAGGAACCTTTGAGAGTATGGAGGTGGGGGTGAAGGTGAGAGCGTGAAACAGGCAATAATGGTCTATGAGCTAGTGGAGGTGAGAGGGTGAAACAGGCAATATGGCAAATTCTAAGACAACAGGCACAGAGGTGATTCTGACTTCAGACAAAGACAGCTAAAGACACATTAAAGACTAACTGGTTCAAAGACTGATGAGCATGCAACAGCATACAAAGCTCATGCCACTCTGAAGAAGTTTGTCTCTAAGGTGCCACCCTGCTCTGCTCTTCTAAGACACTGGTATTCAGGAAGACTGTGTAGGGAAATGAGAGAAATCCTTAAACAAATGGCTTTTTAAATCTTTCCTTAGGCTTCAACATTAGTGACATGATTTACAAAATGCTGACAAGTGATGGCAATGGGAATCATGTGGGCTCAGTACTTTGCCTATGCATGTGCTCAAATATGAAGTTTTAAACAGTTACTTGTTTATTAAAATATTAGCCCATAAACTATTTTCCCTTCAAATGACCTCCTACTTTTCTACAGGTCCTTTAAAAATAAAAGTAGTTTTGAACTGGGGGTTGTTCCCCTCTCCCCCATTTTAATAAATTCCTTTAATTTTTTTTTCTGTCCAAAACGTATGGTACTTATGCATTTTATAAGCATTTTCCTGATCTGTGTCACTCAAATGCACTGCTTCCCAATCATAAGTAACAAGTTGTCTGAGTACTATATCATACGTTATACTTAATATGTGTTGAATCCACTTAAAATACAAGCGATCTTATATTCAAATAGTAAAATGCTTGGTAAGTACACTGTTATCATAGAGTGCACATGGAGTATATCCAGTTCATATTAAATAGCATGTGTTCAGATATTATCAGACTGTTCCACGGAGATAATACAAGCAATTTGCAGCCCACCAGCACCCCAGAATGTACTGCTCCCAACTCCTTCCCGTCTCCATCACACCCATGTTGTTAGATGGTCTATCCAGTTGCCAGAACTCTACTGGCCAAGGAGGCAGTAGCAGCCCTTGGGTGACGCTTCTACCCATCCCTGGGAGTGTGACCTTGACTCATATGGCACCACTGGAGCACCCATTGAACCCCTCAAGGTTTGCCAAGGCCCACTGCTTTTGCTTGTTTGTTCTTGTGAGAAGAACAATCACCTAGATTTATGAATGAAATTGGACCAGAGAATGCTCTCCTTGGACCCCAGGAACCAGGCCTCAAATTGGAGTTGTGATGACATGTTTGACCTCATTGCAGTCTATAGTGAGGTAAGAACCATCACCACTACCACCATGGACACAAAAGGAAGCTGACAACACCAGGTGGTCTACGAGGGCATTATAGCTGCAGATGGTGGCTCAGAGTCACCAGTAGGACTGGCTGCAGATACATACTAAAATCAAGTGCAGGAAGTTAGACTACTGAAGTGACCATGGAGAAGGATGAAGATACATAATCCATGGACTTTTTACCCTGCCAGGCCCTGACTACTCTAACTCTGACTCTGATTCAGACACAAACTCAAATCCAGATCTAGGACCCACAAGATAGTAATAGCTTGGACAAGTTTCTCATCGAGTGGATGGAAATAGAAGACACTGGTAAGTTTCAGCAACTCTGAGGTAAAGGGTGACCCAGAATCCCAGCAATTCTGAGATGCTAGGTATGTGGTGGTGTGTTTGGGGCCTGAGTGTCTTGTGGTTTGGGGATGCCTCAGGATTCTGAGTGTGGCAAATAGCTCAGGGAAGTGGCTAGGCACAGAGGTAGCAATGGGTGCAGATTGACCCCCACCACTGCAATGTGTCAGAGGGGAGGGAGCATTGTGCTCTGGATAGTGCAGAGGAGGTGATTATGGGTCAATTGGTAGCATGGGTCAATTGCCCAGTTAATGCGCTCAGTGGCTGGGCCAGTTTGGGTGGTCAATGGCGTAGGTGAGGGTTAATTAATATGTGAGAAATGCTGACTAGAAAATTAGTCCACCTGCTCCAACCTCAGACTGCCCTGCCTAGCAAAGACAGCTCTCAGAGCCACCTATCTCCCACTCCCAGATTACCCTGCCTAGCAATGTTGCCTCAGCCTGTCCCATAGCCATCCCTCAGATCAAGCTGCCTAGCAACAGTGACTCTCAGCTTGCCTCTCCACCTCTGTTCATGAATTCTGCACACTAGTACTTAGGGTTAGGCTCTGCTGAGCTTCTGCTTGCCTGTCCAACCCCCAGGACAGATTTTTAGAGAAATAAAGTACAAAAACATACAATGGAAGACTTTTATTTAGGTGTGTCTTAGCATGAACAGGGGGTTGGTTGAGGAGTTGAAGCTCCAAGAGGAGAGAAGGCACAGATTAAAACATAGTCCCATACCACACTGGGACTGTTGGTAATACTGGTGACTGTCCTGTGTGCTCCTCTGTGGGTGCCAAATGAGAACAGGTTCGGAGCCAGGCAACAATGTGTAACCCGGGTGGTACTCCAAGAGGTACCCCCTCTCCAGTTGAAGGGATCAAAGCGGGTGCACAAGCGCTGTGGGAGGTGTAGGGACTCTTCTCTCCTCTAGAGCAGAGCCAGACCACCAATGGGGACTTAACCATATACTTTTTAATACTGGGAACATAACAGGCATAAATCAGAGGGTATAGTGGACACTACAATGCCCCAAGGGGGCAGGATTCAACAAAGGTTAGACACAATCATTGACAAAAGACAGGGTTAACAAAATATAAAACACAAGCAGCAGAACAAACAATATGGGTTGGTGAAATATAAAAAGGCACAAAATGCAAAATGTCAAATGACAAGGAAACATAGGGCCTTGGTACCTGGAGGGGTAGAAAACACAATGGCCCCTTTCCACTGCAAGAAGATATGCTTCTTGTTAGCTTACTCACCCCCAGTTACCTCATCTGGGACTTGAACCCAGACTGCCCAGGTGGTAAGCAGGAATGCTGCCACACAGGTACCACTGGTGGTATTGCACCAGCCTGCTAGGGGTCTTGACCTTCCTGACCTCTGATTGGAAGAGCTGGAAGCAGAGCTGAGAACCCCTCAGGTCTCTGCTCAGATCCTTCCTGGAGCAGGGGGAGCCTCTTCTGCTGGCTGCAGCCTCTCCTTGGGGATCCTGGAGCCCAGTGAGGAGCCTCTCCTGCTGGCTGCATGCCAAGCTGCTGCAGGTCCCACTGCTGCCTGCAGGTCCTGCTCTTTCAGGGCACTGCTCCTGCTCCACTGGCTCAGCTCTTACCAGCTCTGTGAAGCCCCTTCCTTGTTGTCCCTCGCTGGTCTCTCTTGAGTCAGCCCATGCTGCCCCTTTTATCCCCCTCCACGTGACCCAAGGGACCAATCAGGACACAGGGGAGTGAGTCTCTGGGGCCTGATTGCTGCGTAAAGGGAATCCCAAGTCCTCCAATCATCTTTTACCCCTTCAAAATCCCTGGGCCAAATCATTACCAGATTGGCGAGGAAAGGGAATCCCAAGTCCTCCAATCATCTTTTGTCCTTTCAAAACCCCTGGGCTAGGTCACTGCCAGCTAGCCCATCACAAATGTAATCTTTGGAGTCCTGGGATAATAGCTGCCTCTCACCCCTGGGACACAGGAACACCTGGGTAGCAGTCACAGCGGCAGTCCTGTAGGATTCTGCAGTGACCGCAGGCTTGGAGCATTTGGGCAGAGCATGGGACAGACAAGAACTTCAGGGGGAGGGCAATCATTCTTCAAGGGAGAGCTTGCAGGAGGAGGACAATCCTAGTTCAGGACATTATCGATCATGGCTTTCACTGCTAGGACATCAGGCAGAGCTATGAACCTGTAATACAGGTATAGTAAGGTTTCCAGAACCTCACGCGTTTTGCAGAATTACGAGGCTTAGTGGAGAGTTGTCATAGCACAGTCTGGGGATTTTTTTCAGGGAAGATCTGTGGACAAAGGACTTGGTTAGGCCCAAAACCACTCCACAGGGTGTGCGCTGACAAAACAGCTCACAAAATTAGCAGAGGATAAAAACATTCACTCTGTGCTGTTGGGACACTACCAGACAGCGAAGTGGTGCCATGATTCAGGGAGAGAAGTTATTAAGGGGAGGACTCTCATGTTGCTGAGAGGGCACTTACCACTTCCTCTTTCATTTTGCTGTGGTGTAAAAATGATTAGGCAGGTAAGATAAGCTATGTTTCCCCTCATATCATAGAAATCTAGTTTGCAGTGGTGTTAAGGTCCAGTCTGCTGTCAGTTCACTGTTGCCTGTGCACCCTATAGTTTTGGAGTGGGAATTCAGAATTTACACACACCCATTATCTTTCAACTTTGGAACAAATCTCAAGGCCATTTATGCTTTCTTTACTTCTCAGAATTTGCCCCAGCATGAGAAAACTTGGGAGATTCCAGTGCTGAAGGAGCCCCAAGGCTACAAAGGGGCAGTCTTGCTCAGAGTGTTTCAAAGCCAAAAACTTCAGTGGCACTGCCAAGATCAAATATTGGAGGACCTCACTGAGTCATCTGCACACCAAGCCACCACCACTAAGGGCTGCCTATTAGCACAGGCAGGACTGGTCAGAGGAGCTGCTGAGAACCCTTCCACAGACTTTTGTGATGCAGGAACACAAGGTCCTGAAAGTGGTACATGGGCTGGTAAGAGGTTCAAAGACAGCCCAGAAATTGGTCTTCCAGACCCTTGCATCCATCTCTGTTGAATCCTTCCAGACCAAGTCCCACATGGAGGCATGCAGGTCCTTCCTGGTCAGGGTTCCTACTGCTGCTAAGGAGTATGTCCATGCCATGTGAGCAAGGTAGCAGGCACCTGAGGCTGACTATCCTCTCCCCACCTGACAGGAAATGGCACCAGCCTTATGTTAGCACAGGCTACCATGGAGACTGGCTGCCTCTCCCCTATCCTCCCTCACTCCTCCCTATTTAGCAACTGGTCCTGGATGGTCATGTAGTATGGGGAGGCTGGTCGGGTGCACAGTGTGCATGCCTCTCCACCTAACCTGGCTGTCTAGAACCTTGCACCTCTCTCCCCACCCCAAAGTTGCTGGATGCCAACCAGGGAATAAGTGACAGGTTCATGGAACACAGTGGCATGGTTGGCCATTAATTCCTAGGGACTACAGGGAACACAATCACCTTCCTGGATACCTGAATGACACCAGCAGTGCAGCAGCACCACAAACAAGTACCTGAACTTTGAGAATGAGACTGGTCCCTGGTCCCTCCCAGCCAGGTTCCCAACAGTATGGAGTTAGATCCACCTATCTATGACCATCAAGTTTGTTGGAGCCATCAGGTTCAAACTGGTGGGTGAGGGGGATACTTCCATGCTACAGCGTTCCCAGGGACTTTCCCAGCCAGCACGACCTGTAGGCAAGTGACTTGGTTGGGCCCTAAATCACCCCACAGCCCACTCAGCACAATTACACTTTTGCCAGAGTTTGCAGAGTGTTAAGAGTTTTAAGATCATTAAATCTGCTTATGAGAAGGCCTTTGTTTTCAAATGCTTATCTCAAGTTTAGTTGAAGAAATAAAGTTTTCACTTTTATGAAATGTGTTCCTTGTATGTTTCCTGTCTAGCCCTCAGCTTGAGTCTCTTACACCCCTGACTCACCCAATGGCCTATGCCTCAGTGTCCCTCTCTCCCTCATGAACTCTCAAAGCAGGACCCTGTGCCTTGGTCTCTTAACCCCCAGGCCCCTCATCCCAATTCCATACAACTGGAAGTGTTAAGCCCCATGGTTAGCATGAAAGACATTTAATGAGATGTTCTGGAGAAGCAGATAACAGACCATTAAATGTGCAGCATGGTGAATGAAGGGCTCACAATCAGTTGAGGTCCCCTGTACTCCTCCTCACCCAGCAGAATACTATCCCAGAAAGTAGTCAGCCAAGAATCCCCTGATTAGAGCAACCTACCAGTGGTCCTGTCCAAGATGCTTGACCAGAAGTGTTGTTTCAGCCTGGGGATGAAGCTTCCCCTGCTGTGAGCTGTTCCATTTTCCTAGAAGGATTCACCAGATGCCTTACATACGTTGTGAAGGATGCAGGTAGCAGCCATGAAGCTGGGAATGTCTGTTAGCCTGAATTCAAGGCAAACCTCCAGGATGCCTTTAAGCACCCAAAGGTGCGTTTTGCCACCATCCAGCAGCTTCTCAGCTAGTAATAGAAGAACTCTTCCCTGAGGTTCAGCTGGCCAGGGTATGGTTTCATAGACAGAGGAGCAGTGGGTAGGCCGAATCCCTAATGAGCAAGGGTGCAATGGTGGTCAGCCCATCCAAATCTATGCTGGGAATGCCAGGGGCAAATCCCCGCTCCTGCTTCATCACATCCAGGACACTGGAGTTCCTGGAACCCTAGCCATGGTGCTACCCATAGCCATGTCTGGATTCAGGGTCCTGGGGTGTTAATAGCAACCTCCAAGCCCCTAATGCTGTGGCCACCTCTTCGTGGAGTACTTTCTTCTTGTTTCTCCACATACTGGAGTACATACAGTCTAACTATTTACACAGTTTATTATTTACAAAACAGTCAACGTATGAATGGGGTTAATAGCAAGACAGGATATTAATAATCTAATTGTCAAAGCCAGGTATCAATGAACTAAAAATATTTTATACCAATTGAATCAAAAAACACCCTCAGTACAACTCCCCAGCTAAAACCTTGAGACTGCAGTGAATTTCAGCACAAACAAAACATAGGCTCTCCTTTACACTGGCAACACAATAACACTGGCTGGTGCTGCTTGCTTCAGCAACAAGGTGCCCTTCTGCTCTCTGCTAAAGCCTGCATGGGGAAGAGAAGCTCTCCTCTGGTCCAGCTGTCTGTGGTATCTGCAAAAAAACACACACTCCCCTTTCCCCAGAAGCACCTTTCTCTAATTCCCAGACAGAGCCCCTTGTGCTGATAACTGAAACAACCCTTGGTTTATTGCCCACCCGGCCCCAGGCTGTTTTCTCAGCTGACTCTCCCTAGGGTCTTCCCAGATGGACACCCTGCCCTCCTAGGCAAGTGTTCCTTAAGACCCTTTTCTTCTCCATGGGTCATTGTGCCTTCTGAGGGGGAAAGGATACCAGAAAGGTCTTCTCATCACTGGTCATCTGTCACAACACCATAATAGGAGGCTCAGGGTGGCCCCTGCCTGAGCTCCAGAGCCCCAGGGTCCCCTGTCTTTAAACACCACCCCCCTCTCTGATCCTGGCTGTGTCACTGGGCTGAGTTCCCTCCTCTCACCTGCCTCAGGAGCCAATCAAAAGCATGCATATGCTTTTGCAAACAACTGTGGCTACAACTTTCCTGCTCTGCCTTTGCAAGGATCTTTAGCCCTGCTGCATATCCAGCAGCTCTTTATATGAATATGTAGGCTTGTGTACCCAGTCTGACCACCAATCATTGATGTTAATGAAATGCCCACAGGGGAACATACTACCTGGAGTATAATTGAGAAAACCTCCTTATGATTTATGTAATCTTTGGTGCAATGAGAGGTTACAAAATAAGTAGTGCTTCCCATTGATGGCCCCTATGCAGTTTGGAAGCTCATCTGTTTGAACCTGGAAGTGAATTCATGTGGGTCCCTAAGGCAAATGAACTCAGAACCCAATTCCTCAAACATGGCATTGTAGACTTTGCACAGGACTGTTTTCACCATTGCCCACCTCACACCAAATACGTTAGTGATGAAATAGAGATTATTGGTGTGTGCCAGCTTCCAAATCACTGGGGGCACATGTCTTGTGATGGACAGTGTAGCGAAAATAGATACTTTTCTCTATGTTTCTTTGTTCCTTGTTTTAGTATTAACCCCTGCATTCTGTAACTTTCCACCCACATGGTACAGGATGGCCCACTACATATGTCTTATAGGTTGCTCAGGTTTTGGTTTGAAATGACCAATCAAAATGTAACACGTCAACTGAAAAAAATGCTAGCTCAATAAAAGCCACGTGCACTCTTTGTTTAGGGTCGACACTGATCTGAGCAACAAGCTCCTCTGTCGGCCTGCTTGCAAGCAATAAAATAGAGTTGGATCCAGCCTGAAAGTGTGACTCTCTTCTAGAGGTGAATTGGACTAGCCTCCAGGGGATAAAATCAGCAATTTATGCAACAACAGGAAATACAAAAGCCTAATGTGATTGCACTGGAGCATGGGAGTAACACCACACAGAGGTCCATGAATGTGCCATAGGACTTCTTAAAGTGCCACTGCCGGTGCTTGTTGTCCCAGGCTTTGAGCACAAGTTGCTCCCACCACTCTGAGCTCACCAGTGCCCAGGGGGTGCTTATACATGCCACAGGGGTTTAATTTAGTTTAGCACTTCCTAAATTGAAATGGTGGGTTTAAAAAACCCACCATTTCCACCACTTCAATTAGGGAGAATTAAACTGAATTAAACCCCTGTGGTGTGCACATAAGAGTGGCAACCCGATCCTTACCTGCCTGTCTGGCGGTGGTGGGGAGGGGTGAACTGCCAGTGAGCTGAGCAGTCCCTGAGCTGCGTGGGGCACCCCCAGCAGCATCCTTCCACTGGCACCCTGCTAAGGCAGTCCTGGGAGGTGCCGCAGCCATGGAGGGAAGCACCAGGCCCCCATGCAGCTGAGACAGGCAGGCAAGCTCTGGGGAGGGGAAAAAATCAGGCTCCTCACCACTTTTGTTTTTTTTTTCTTCAGTGGAGCCTTCCTGCATGGGCTGCCATCAGGTCACACAGTCCCTGAGCTGTGCAGGGCCCAGTGCCTCCCCCTGTGGCTGCAGCACCCCCCAGGACCACATGGGCCACGTGCCAGTGGGTGGGTGCCACCTGGGAGGCCCCACCACTGTAGAGGGAAGAACTAGGGTCTCCCACATATCAGGGGTCATGCAACTCAGCAGCAGCTCACCGTCCCCCATGCCACTGGAGAGGCAGGTAAGCTCCAGCACCCCTATCACCTGGGAATGGCTGCTTGCCCCTGGGGCAGAGTGGCAAGGCAGCAGGAGGGTGGCTGGGTGTGCTGGGAATGGGAGAAGGTGGCAGAGATGGTGCATGGGGTGTTGGAAGCCCACCAAGACCCGAGCACATTGGCTTTCAGTGTCCTGTGCACTGTTGCACTTCATTAGGTAGCAAACTAAAACACCTCAGAGGTGTTTTATCTTGCCACATAACAAAGTTACCTTGTTATCTTGCCGAGTGTGCAAACAGCAATGCCATTAAAGTGCAATACACCACTGAGCGTGCAAACAACAATGCCATTAAAGCAGTCCAAAAGGGCATTTGAGCCATTTTAAAGGCCAATTTTGTTGCATGTACAAGGGCCCTGGCAGCAGTGAGATTGCATTCAGTACCAGGTATGCATTGCCACAGCTTGTGTGGTGTCACATTGTGCCTCCTGCAAGTGGACCAGTGTAATGCCTGTGATAGCATCATTATTCTCAAAGTAGCACTTCAACAGGGCCAGGAACATTCACTGCAGAAGCACAGACTGCCTGTGGATTAAGGTCAGGGCAAAGATTTGCTCATTTCCACCACTGCCCATTTTTAGGAAGCCCCTGGAGATCCTATCCCAGCTGGGACAGTGCGTCAAATAGGGTCTCCTTCCTGCTGCACCCAAGGTCTCTGAGATTTGCGGTCCAAAATCACAGCAGCAGGATTCTGCAGAGTTGTTCATCACTTCCTCTTCCTGTTTCAAGAAGCCTCTGAGATTTGTAGTCTGCAGGTGTAGCCAGTGGTAAGTTTGAGTAGGGGAAGCCTTCTTCCTTGGCCCCAGACCCCAGCCAAGATTTGCCAGGAGGCAGGGACAGTCCCCGCTCCTGCAGACTGGGTTGCATCCCCAGTTGGGCTTGCCCCCTGCCCCAAGCTCCCTTGTCAGCCAGTCTTCCCTGCTCCAGCTAGGGAGCAGAGGGGCAGGGCCAACCTTGCTCTCTGGAGCAGACAGTACAGCCCGGCCCAGGGCTGGAAAACATTCTGGGATGCTGAGGGACTGATTTAACTTGAACAAGAAAGTGGTCTGGGACAGAAGTTTCATAAACTGGTTTGATGCAAATTAGGTAGGTCTGATACTACATTCAACCAGGTTTATCTTAAACTAGTTCCAGCCATTTTGAAACTGGTTTATGTTAACTGAGCTTCTGTTCTGTTACAGGTTTAAACCAGTTTCTGATGACTTAAATTGGTTTATGTGTAACTTCTCTTTAGTCCCTGTGCCTGGCCAAGGAGGGATTGGAACATACAAGAGCAGACAATCTGCTGTTTTCAGTTACTGTCAGAAATACGTGAAAAAAAGCTCTCCAGAAAAGCAAGCCAAGATGCCTGCTCATCAGCCTTCTAGTGGTAGAGCGTGAGCTGTGCATGTTAGAGATCATAGTGAACATTACTGTGAGACTGCTCAGAACACATTCTAACTGTAATACTGTATGCCATTCCACAGAGTTAACATTTACTAAGCATCCCATGTGACAGGGCCCTAAGCCTGCCACAGTTTGTGGCCAGAGGAAATTTAAAAAATTTAAAATTGAGGTTGGCAGGAAGAGATAACATTTAATGTTCCCTGCAGTATATGACTTCCTCTATAATGTGGCCCTGAGCCTGCAACAGCTAGGGAAACATTGTTCTAATGCTTTTCATTGTATTTGCTGTAATTTATGATGTCTGCAGCCAGATCTATATTGTTGGCCCTAATACCCAATAATGCCAGGGGGATTTGCCTCAATGGACTAGTGGTGGACCCCATACTGGAGGTCTTTTTAAGTGATAAATATGTGCTCAGAAAGTGACTTTGCAGTAAATTTAATTTGAAATTCAGAGGACTATTTTACTAGAAAAAGAATCTGACAGTTTTTAAGTTCACCTACCTGAATAATCTGATAAGAAAACTGGCAGTAGGACACTGATAAGATAGAGTCTTCAAACATCGGCCACAACTAAAGGTTCCAAAAGAGCTGCAAACCTATGTGGAAACTATACAGAGAATACTTATCTAATGCTTTCACGTTCTCCAAAGAGGGAGTCAGGCTATGTTTTTAATATCAGTTATCCTCCCATACAAAAGTGAAAAGAAGAAAGGAAATCTCTAATGAGGATTCAAAGACATCTGGATGCAAATTTGCTTGTAGAATATTTTTCCAAAATATTACATTTGAGGATTCCATTCAAACTGGACTCCCCAAACTCTCTTTGGGAAAATTCTTTTGCATTTCAATGCAAAAGGCAAGGATTTCTTAGGTTGACTATCTTTTATTGTGTGGGATAGATCTAGACACAGTTGGGATTGCATAGTTGGGAGAGAGCTAGACAAGCTTTTAAATGCAAGACATTAACATCTACATATTGTGATATTTAATTTTATTTCTACTTGAGTGTAAACTATGGTTAGAAAGCATCTGAGATATAACAAAGATGTACTGTTGGCTGAATCTCTCTCATTCTACACTGGTACCACCTAAAGCCCTTTTTCATTTTAGTAACAATAATTTTATGTAAAGCTGCCTGCTCACCTGCTGAATTACAAAAAACAAAAAAAAAAAAAAAGCTTCTTAGAAAATTGTCCAATAATATTTTACTAAGTAGTCACAGAAATTTAAAGTGCTTCTAGCAAGGGATGCCCAGAAGCTGCTAATACAAGGACATAATGTCCGTAGCATGCTTATTCTAAATGTAATTTCTTTTAGATGTGTGCATCGGAGGCCTTTACATGGGAGAGAGAATGAATTAGGTAACAAAAGGGCGCTTCTTATGATTTACTATTTCGTGTTTTTGCCTGGAGAATCACACTTAGAAAATGAAAGAACAGAGGACTGACATAGAATGCATGAGCATCCTCTTGTTCTTGGAATTCTACTTAATTAAATATGAGCATTTGCATGGAAAAGAAACATTTTATTCAAAAGACAAATGTAAACATGTATAAATATCTATTTATAACTGGGGAGGGATTTTGTTTTTGGAGGGGTGGGGGTTGTTATTTTGTTTGAGATTTGAAGGCAGTGGTATTTGTTATGCATGACACCTGAAGGTAACAAAATACTTTGAGGCAAAACATGAATCATCTGGTTCAGTACTGGATATAATGTGTTCCTTTGCTGCCCAAAGCACTCTGAAACTGAAAATAACTAGTCATTAGAATAAAGTTAAAATAAGGCTAGAAAAAATATCTCAAAGCACCAAAATCAGCTACAAATGCACTTTCTAGTAGGGGTGTGCAAAACAGGCTGTATGCAATTTGGATTAGGATGCGGCCCAAATCGAGGACAGTGATTTGATTTGTTGATTCAGATGACCGTCCCTGATTTGATTTGGTGGACTCCGAATCTGAAGAATTGATGCTGATTTGCAGAATCAGCAATTTGGCCATAGACGCAGCTTTAAATGTTTTTCTACATACCTTGAGGTACCAGGCATGGCTTGTGAATGTTGCAATGATGGGGCAGAGGGGACGTCCCACAGGAGCATGCCTCCCACCACGTGCTCAGCGGCGAACCTGGAAGTGGACCGGAAGTACTTCTGGTCCACTTCTGGGTGTGGCAGGGAGTGCATGGGGAGCCCCCAGCACCCTCTTGGCTTGTCGATCAGATGTGGGGTGACCCCAGGTGCTCCCTCAGACCCAGGAAGCACCAGTCGCCAAGCTGGGATGGCGAGCAGGGGCCCCATGCACACTCCCCAGCTGACTCAGGAGGTGGACCAGAAGTGCTTCTGGTCTACTTCTGGGTCTGTTGCTATGTGCACCCCGTGCTCCTGTGGGATGCTCCATCCACCCCACCATCTCAGCATTCATGAGTGGCCTGGTACCTTGAGGTATGTAGAAAAAACATTTAAAGCTGTGTCTATGCCCGAATTGCTGAATCTTTCTGAATCTCTTTGAATTGATTTGGAGGGTTCCAGTTTGATTCAGACAGATTGATTCATTTTAGATTTGGAGATCTGGCCACCGAACCAGGCTGTATTTCTGCTAAATCAAATCAGGGACTGAAGCTTCGCAAAGCCCTACTTTGTAGAACCTTTTATTTTTTATAAAAATTATATTCATAATTTGTGACTTTTCCTAAAATTATTCACAAGTCCATTGGAAGTAGCGATAGGAAATTAATAGTATTTTTGGCTGTTGGTTAAAAAAAAAAAATGAGGGGGAAGCAGGGAAGCTCAGTTCAGGCTTAATTGAATAGAAACTTCTTGATTGCTGTGTTGAAATACTATTTTCTAGTACCTCCTTGTTTTTCATCCAGATGAATTTACTAAATGAGGAATGCTACTTTTAAATAAAAGTTCATTTTACTTTAACAGTATAAAAATGAAACACTTTTGCATTTCTGAAATGAAATTTTTCATTCTGAAAATGTCAAACCAAAATGTGCTGGGATTTCTAAATATTTTCCATTGGGGTTTTGGAGGTTTTTTTGGAAGGGTATGAAAACATACACTTAGCTCAATTTCATAAATACTTTTGATTCCCTTGAAATACCTTGTTTAGCAGCTTTGACATTCAAACTAAAATTTTACCCAGTTCTAGGTATTGGTTAAAAAATTATAAAGGTCTAATATGACAAATTCCAGTTTCTCCTACTCTCTCTCTCTATCCTTTTCCATTTCTTCTCCACCTACTCCAAGCAACACTTTTACCAGACTAGTCTTTTTTTCCACTCCAAATAATTGTTACATATATTGCTATGACTTATTACTTACTTTTTCTCTCTGATTTTGCTTAGGTCTTTCACCACAGCTGCAATTAATCTAATTTTTTTCTGAACAAGTACTGGAGCAGTTACACCAATTGATAAAAACTTGAGGTTGTAAGAAGGGTAATTTAATATTCAGTTAAATGATAAAGGACTTCTGTATTAAGGGGGGAAAAGTACATCTCCTAGAACACCAGAATGCAAAAGGACTAATCTTTATAAAGAAAGAACATACACGAAAAGGACTTGATTGAGCAAGTTATTTAATGTGTAGGGTTTTCCTCTCTTTTTTTCATAGGAGTTGAAGTGTTTGCTCTGTTTCAAAAGCCAACTTTCTTTTGGTTACATGCAGACTTTGATATCTGTATGTCCTGTTTTGGTTCTAGATAGAATTCATTTTCAGAACCTAGGTTTGGAAAGGGAACATGAAAAAAAATAGTGAAAAACTACTTTGTCAGAAAGTTTGAAGAACTCTAGAATATTGCTGTCCTTATTGTGCCTTATTTATTATATTCCTGTCTTCTACTGTGTAGTAAAGAACATTAAAAATATATCCTACTAGTTCAGTTGATTAAAATAGTCTTAGTAATCAGAACCTATCTTTAAGATGGTTAGTAAGAATTAAATATAATATGAGATTTCTGATTCTTTTTTCTCTCCCCAAGCAGGGAAGATTATGTATATACACAAAACAAATAGAAAAATTATCTGTTAAAAATGAGCTTAAACTATCTTGAACTTCTGGGTGGTAATTTCAATAATTACTCTAGCTGCTTTAATTTAGATGGGCCAGAGCATTGAAATTATATTTTAAGAAGGCACAAAGGATTCTAACAAAATTCAAGTAGTTTTATCTTAGGTCATGGATACAGAATGGGCTATTCTGGGATAAACCTACATCCCCTAAGAAGAAAAAAAAAAACCGGGGGGTGAGGCAGCATGTGATGCAACCTTTTGAACTAAAGAAATTTCCAATTGGTTCTGGTTCATGATAAGTTGTCTGTTTCCCCTGGACCCTTCAGGACATATTTTCATTTGCAAGAAGTCATCCCAAAGTAGTTTTTGTCCAGGCTTTTGTCTCAAAGGTCCATGTTCATATAGCCGTGCCTAAAAATCATCTTGTTGTGCTCCAGGTCTCACAGGTGTCTGACACTCACGGGCTAGATACCTCTGCAATAGTTTTGAGGCAAACTGGTATGACATTAAGGCTGGGGACCGAAGTTACACATAAACAGGTTTAAGTGATCAAAAACTTTTTCACGGCACTTCCTCTATGCTATTTAACATCACTTTTAAAGCAATTTCCAGTAGTTTGTGTAGGCCAGCAAATTATTGGATGATATGTTTTTATTGATAAGGAGGGGTCACTATATATGTAAGGACCTAATCATATGAGCTCTGCACCTTGAGACTTCAGTGACCAACATAGATTTTGGGGACCGCAGAAACCTATTTCCTCTTTGTGGTTTGAGAAAGACAACATAGGATACTTCTTAATTGTGCATGGACACAACCTTTTTGTCTTCTTTACAAGAACAAAAATGTTAATGAAAACTGAAAAACCTCTGAAGTTATAGACACATCCCCTCAGAATTTCTCAACTAGTTCATGGTTCTTCAACCAAAAATAAATATTTTTTTTGGAATTGGAAAGTCATAGTCTCAAGACCAATCAAATAAGTCTTTGAAGCTGAATTTAAAGGCAGCCTTAAAACCCTTAAGTTTGGCTTCAGTTCTAAACTGAGAGCATTTCTGATGTTCCCAGGAGCTTTCCAAATAGTGTTTTCTCCTTTCCAGCTCTTTCCCAGATGCCTTCTTGCTAATTTTATCTGCAACCTTTAGCCATTTTGACTGGTTTTGCTTTTGTCTCCTGAAGAAGTCATTACATCTTCTTTAAAGAAACTTCAATAACTTTAATTTTGGGATCTTAAAGTCATGTTATTTTTATGAAGCTAAAAACTTCAGCTTGGCTTTGGATACATTTCTATCAACTTGAAAGTAAGCTGTGCAGTTCTTTACTGAATGACAGGTGATATTGCAGCAATCAGTCAAGCAACTGTATTAAGATGCCTCAGATGATTTGTATATACTGTGATGATTCATAATATCCATTTTTATTTAATGATAAACACCAAGAGAAGGTAAAGGAGGATTCTTATCTTTGACTGTATTTCCCAATGCACTTGGATTTCATAACTGTGTCCATGACCCCCTTTTTTTTATCCAGTCTCCAAGTTCAGTAAGTTTAACCAGATGATAAAGTTGAAACAACACAGAAACTTCTATTCACAAGTGCAAGTCTCACACTTGGTTTTAAAGTATTGGCTCTTTGCTCCCTGCTAAATTATACTTAGTAATTGGCTCATCCTTAAGTGTTTGGATAGAGCCAGAACACCGGTGGGAGAGCCAGATTTTGGCATCTTCACACCACACACCAGCTTTCAAGTAGCTGAGCTGTTCTTTAACAAGGTGTCTTTCCATTTTCTACTGCATGCCAGAATATGTAATTTTCATTGGAGCAGTGTGGAGGCAATGACACATCACTGGAATCACATAGCAATGTATGCAAATGAAATAACTTCTCCAGAACAAGTTATTTACAAAATAGGGGATTTGGGGGTTTTTTTGTGAGGAAAAAATCATGGAACTGCAAATGGTGTGAAATGATGACAAATGTAAGACATGAGGTGCAATTTCACAGATATTTGTTTGTGGTTTTAGCAGATTATGATTTATGAAACTTTTGGTGTCAGTACAAAAATGTCACCTGCAAAAATCTAGAGGTCTGAATAATAGTGTCCCTGGGCACTTGTGAACTCATTTGGAACTGCAGGGCTAGGGCTAGAAATTATACATAAACTAGTAAAAGTGATCAGAAACTGGTTCAAAACTGTAACACACCAGAAGCTCAGTTCACGTAAACTGCTTTTAAAATGGCCAGAGCCAGTCTGAGATAGACATGGATGGATGTAGTATTAGCCTTAACTGATTTGGGTTAAAGCGATCTATAAAACTTCTGTTCTAGATCCCCTTCCTGCTCAGTTTAGGTCACAGGCCCCCATCATCCCAAGTACCTTAGCAGGAAGTGTGCGGGAAGACAGCTCACTGCTCTAGCCCAGTGCCTAGCTGGCCCTGAGCCTGGGCTCCCACAGAGCTGGGATTGGGCTTGGCTCTGGCCAGTAAGCTAGCAGTCTGAGCACAGAAGCAGGGATGGGGGAAACACAGGCAGGGCCAGAAGTACTTCTGGTCCACTTCCAGATCAGTCACCGAGCACACGAGGAAACCCCCACACCCACCCTGGCTCAGCGATCAGCCGCAGGGGGACCCTGGGTGCCCCCTCAGACCCAGGAGGCACCAGTCACCAAGCCAGGGGGCAGGGAGGGGGCCAGTGCGTGCTCCACAGTGGACCCAAAAGTGAACCAGAAGTGCTTCTGGTTCACTTCTGGGTCTGCTGCTGAGCATGCTGGGGAGCCCCTGCACTCCCGTGGGATGCTCCATCTGCCCCAGCATCTCAGTATTCATGAGCCACCCAGTGCCTTGAGGTATATAGAAAAAACATTTAAAGCTGTGTCTATGCCTGAATCATCGAATTTCTCCGCATTGATTCTGAGGGTTCTGATTCAATTCAGAGAGATTAAAGGATCTCGTGATTCAATTCTGATTCGGAGAATCAGCTGCCAAATCAGGCCAAATTTCTGCCAATTTGCATCAGCAACCGAAGCTTTGCGTAGCCTTAATGCCCAGACCCTTTCCTGGAGAGGTGTACAATGTTGTAACTAAGTTTATTTTTTTTAGATTTGTGATAATGTCTTACCTGTTTGCAACATTTTTTCCTTTCATAAAGGACATACATTTCAGAACATGGTGCTAAAAGTCTGTCAAGATCAAAGGCAACATTTGATTCAGTCCCACCCAGTCATTCAAAAATTAGGTTATTAACAGTGATACTGAACAAAGGCTTGGTTTAGTGACTCATTGGTGGTTCAAATTACCTATATTCCAAGTTGTTCAAATGAGTGTCTGCAGTTAGGTAAGATCTACATTCAGCATATGCCTAAGGTCCCATAGTAGATTTGTTATGAATGTGTTTGATTGTTTGTTCCACTGCTGCTGTCATTCAGAACAAAAGAAAAACACTAGGCAATTGAAATAGTAAAGGAAAAAAATATAATGTGTATAATGGGAAGAACTATTAAGTGATCTCTTCAGATAATAAAGTTTGCCTTGGAGAATTACACATACTAATCATTGCTCACTGCACATTGTTTTATTAAAATGAAAACACATTATGGTAGTGCATATGCTAAAAAAAAATAATTTGCTTGAGGTCCACCAGCAGCATCTCAGGCAGCCAAACAGTGCCAGTCAATATCGGAGCAGTCCTTCCCCCCCTTTCCCCTCCCTCTTCTTACTTTCTGTTTCCCTACAGGCAAGCCCAACTTCAACTTCAAAACTCAACACGTTTCAAAACTTTTGAAATGTTTTGCCTGCCCTAGTTTCATTTAGAGGTTGCTTTGCAGCCCTTCATTTTGTTTCAATTTCATTGTTTTGAGCTCAAAATGAGTCAAAACAGCATTGAAATGAAACAGCCGGCAAAATTTCACACAGCCCTAATATGGACTGACTATTATCAGAGAAAATGAAACAGAATTCCTTGGAATTGCTGTATTGGAAAACTAAGTTAACTTTTGTTGGCTATTTAATAAAGAGATCAGTTTTTCTTACCAATCTCAGTAACTAGAAGTAAGATCTTTATATCACTACATTGGTTTAAGAGTGCTGGTACTGCTCGTTACATGGACTTGGGGTATGAACAAAAGTTTATGGGACCTGGCTCTGGTTTAGACAGCTTAGTTTAAGCTTCCCAAACCTGAACTGGGATTGCTGCATGCAAGCATTTGCTGCTAGCCAAGAGGAGGCATGGAAAGCCAGAAAATAGTAAGGTGGCAGGGAGGGAGCAGGGCTGGTGGGTCTGGGGAGGGAGCACATGCTCCAAGGGGGAGTTAGTTGCGGGAGAGGGGAGACAGGAAACCCACAGCCCTGAATCTATGAGCT
>NW_017728995.1:13131855-13133339 GCF_001723915.1 Gavialis gangeticus
CACCATAAAGAACTTTTTTCTTATATCCAGTCTAAATCAGCCATCCTGGAGTTTATGGCCTTAGACCTTGTTATCCCTTGTGGGGGCTCTGGTGAACAGATGTTCTCCCAGGTCCTGATGTACCCCACTTATGACATTGTAGGCTGCCACCAAGTCCCCCCTGAGCCTTCTCTTCTCCAGACTGAAGAGTCCCAAGTCCCTCAGCCTCTCCTCATACAGCCTTCCCTCCAGGCCTTGGATCATATGAGTGGCTCTCTTCTGGACTCTCTCAAGCTTCTCCACATCCTTCCTGAAATGGGGGAGGGAGGGGGGCAATACTGGACACAGTAATCCAGCTGTGGTCTCACCAGGGCCTAGTAAAGTGGGAGGATGACTTCCCTGGTTTTGCTTGAGATGCATCAGTGGATGCATGCCAGAGTTTGGTTAACATTGCCTGCCACTGCATCACATTGGTGGCTTATGTTCATCTTCTGGTCAGTCAAGAGCCCCAAGTCCCTTTTGGTTGTGGTGCTAGTGAGTGTAGCACTGCTGAGTCTGTAGGTATGCTGAGGGTTCTTCCTACTGAGGTGCAGCACCTTGCACTTCTCTACATTGAAGGCCATCCGGTTTTGGTCAGCCCACTTTGAGTGTGTGTCCAAGTTGGCTTGTATTTCCAGCCTGTACTGTGATGTGATGGCCCTTTCCCATAATTTGGTATCATCCACAAACATCTGACTCCTGAATCTAGATCATTGATGAAAATGTTAAAGAGTACTGGCCCGAGTACCGAGCCCTGAGGGACTCCACTGGTAACCCTGTGCCACGTTGACTGGTCCCTTCAACTAATATACTTTGGGTCTGACCCTGTAACTAGTTGCCTAGCCATTGGACCATATGATGATCAAGGCCACAGTTCCCCAGCTTAACCATGAGGACATCATGGGGAACTAGGTCAAAGGCCTTCTTGAAGTCCAGAAAAATGATGTCCACATCATCTCCCTTGTCCAGGGCACGTTATCTGGTCATAGAAAGTAACCAGTTAGAGATAATCCTCAATGGCAGAGGTATTTAAATTAACATGCAACAATATGCTTAGAAGCTATATCCCTAACTCCCAAACTTAGAAACCCTAAATAAAAAAGTGACCTCCTTGTCTACCAATCATGATAGCAGGTATGGAGAACCTAAGTAGCCATCTCCTCTAATGGGTAGATTTGGCTTGGAATGTCATTCTTCAATATTGTTAGCAAGTGTTTTATATATCTAAACATGTTTTTAATAGAGCAATAAGGATCCATAAACTCAGTATTTCTGTACCTAACCATCATGAGGAACTTGACCCATTAAGTGTGCTCTGAATGTTCATAACATATTTTATAGGTTTGAGCTTTGAACAAAATGATTTGCAGTTACTTTATTTTAAAACATACCCTCTGAAAGATGGTGGTGCCAATCTTGTAAACTGCACTCTACTGGTTAGTACACTATTCCAGGTAGCCAAAGAC
>NW_017728995.1:13138339-13140641 GCF_001723915.1 Gavialis gangeticus
CTTCAACTAATATACTTAGGGTCTGACCCTGTAACTAGTTGCCTAGCCATTGGACCATATGATGATCAAGGCCACAGTTCCCCAGCTTAACCATGAGGACATCATGGGGAACTAGGTCAAAGGCCTTCTTGAAGTCCAGAAAAATGATGTCCACATCATCTCCCTTGTCCAGGGCACGTTATCTGGTCATAGAAAGTAACCAGTTAGAGATAATCCTCAATGGCAGAGGTATTTAAATTAACATGCAACAATATGCTTAGAAGCTATATCCCTAACTCCCAAACTTAGAAACCCTAAATAAAAAAGTGACCTCCTTGTCTACCAATCATGATAGCAGGTATGGAGAACCTAAGTAGCCATCTCCTCTAATGGGTAGATTTGGCTTGGAATGTCATTCTTCAATATTGTTAGCAAGTGTTTTATATATCTAAACATGTTTTTAATAGAGCAATAAGGATCCATAAACTCAGTATTTCTGTACCTAACCATCATGAGGAACTTGACCCATTAAGTGTGCTCTGAATGTTCATAACATATTTTATAGGTTTGAGCTTTGAACAAAATGATTTGCAGTTACTTTATTTTAAAACATACCCTCTGAAAGATGGTGGTGCCAATCTTGTAAACTGCACTCTACTGGTTAGTACACTATTCCAGGTAGCCAAAGACTGCAGGAATTCAGCCCCACTTAGGAGAGTGGACCACCAGCTAATAAGCTAGTCTTCAGATCCAGACTCTCTGTTCCTAAGCTAAAATAATCTGGGTGAATCTACATGCGTGCTGGACTGTGCAGTAGTTACTTAAGCAAGTGCTAAATGACTGCACAGTAACCACAGTTACTACATAGTCCTGGCACCACATGGGTCATTTCTGATGCTACTGCACAGTAGTGTCTCATGTAGATGTTCCCACTGTGTATTTGAAAAAGTGCACGAGAGAGCTTGACTTCATAGTCTAGTGCACTTATTCTCAACCAGGGTGCTGTGGCACCCTGTGGTGCCTTGAGGTCCTTTCAAGTGGTGCCACCCAATACTCTTATGTTTGCAAACACGATTCACAATACAAACTCATAGATTACAAATAAGAATCAATAGAATTAAAACATTCTGACCTGTTGTGGTCTTTCAATGTTCTTTCCAATGGAATTGCTCTATTATTCTTCTGTAGTAAAAAAAGAAAAAAAAGGAAAAACTAAGAAAACTAAGAGCTAGCATTTTTCAAGAGGTGCCTTGAGTCTAAAGAATTCTGAGAACCACTGGTCTAGTGGTTAGGGCTTTCACCTGGAAGTGGGAAGTGCTTGGTTCTAGTCTTACCTGTTTCAGTACTTTCCTTACTTGGGTGGCTAGAGCCTTCTGCTGAAGATGTGGATTTGCTCTCCCTCAAATTGAATAAGAGCTCAGACTCAGATGTTATACTTCCAGGAATGTTGCTCTAGCAACTAGGCTATTATAAAACTAGCACCACCTTTCCTCCTCCTTGTAAGGACCTCACCATAGGAGCTCTGACCTAATAGTTAGGCCACTCAGGGAGGGAAGGAGCCTAGGGTGGAGTCCAAGGCACCCATACTGAAGGAGAATTCAAGGTGCAAAGTCCAAGGCACAGCCAAAATCAGTGTTCTAGAGTCAGAGATCAAATGACCAGCTCTAGAGGGAATTTCCAAACAGCCAGAGTCCAGAAGCAGAGCCAGGCAGGGTCAGATGTCAGAAAACCAAGAGCACAGGATCCAGGGAGCATTGCCACTTTCAGAAAGAACTGTTGGCTGTTCTGTGGACTGCTGCTGCGGCAGGTGTACTCATGGGCAGATCTAGAATTTTGAAAAGGGGAGTGCAGATGTTGTGGCACATCACCGCATTTTCTTTCCAGTTAAAGAGAAAAAAGATACTTTATTAATATACTAGGGAGCTAGCACTATATTATTCAGTTTAATATCAAAGCTAAAACAAATATAACTATTGGAATGTGGATGGGTTTGCTAGATTGTATAAAAAACACAACAGGCTAGGCAACAATGATCAGATAAGCGGGGAGCCGGAGGAAAAGTAAGGGCAACATTGGACCCCTGCTGAACCAGATGGGACAACTGATGCCCAGGAAAAAACCAACCTTTTAAATGGGTACTTTGCATCGGTCTTTCATCAGTCCCATGGGACGCCCATGCCTGCTACGGGACAGGGAGGTCCGGGTGAGGGAGATCCCCTGCCCTCCATCAATGCTGACCTCGTAAAGGAACACTTTGAGAGGCTGGATACCATCAAGTCAGCTGGCCCTGACAATCTACACCCCAGGGTACTCAAGGAGCTGG
>NW_017728995.1:13140962-13185848 GCF_001723915.1 Gavialis gangeticus
TTCAAAAAGTATGTGGAGAAGCTTGAGAGAGTCCAGAGAAGAGCCACATGCATGTTCAGAGGTCAGGAAAACAGACCTTACAACAACAGGCTGAGAGCCATGGGACTCTTTAGCCTGGAAAAATGCAGGCTCAGGTGTGATCTGATGGCCACCTTTAAGTTTATCAGGGGTGACCACCAGTATCTGGGGGAACATTTGTTCACCAGAGCGCCCCAAGGGATGACGAGGTCGAACGGTTATAAACTACTGCAAGACTGGACATCAGGAAGAATTTCTTTACTGTCCGAGTCCCCAAGGTCTGGAACAGCCTGCCATCGGAGGTGGTTCAAGCACCTGCATTGAACACCTTCAAAAGTAAACTGGATGCTTATCTTGCTGGGATCCTATGACCCCAGCTGACTTCCTGTCCTTTGGGCGGGGGGGGCTGGACTCCATGATCTTCTGAGGTCCCTTCCAGCCCTAATGTCCATGAAATCTGTGAACAAAACAGTCAAAATAGTTCAACAGAATTGTGGCAGTAGTCCCATAGTCACTGTAGTTAAATGTACATTTCTTATTCAGATTCATAAAACTAAATCTGTCTTTGAGTGTCTTGACAGTGCCTCCAGTGCTTCACTGTCAGCCATGTCTATACCTGTGTTAATATTACCATATCTGAGTTATTTTTATTTTTTTTAGCTAGAGCTATAGGCAGTCTTTAGGGCTGTGAAACAGCAGACAGACACTACTAAGAAGACCTAACAAACAGTAACATTTCAGAAAAAAGGCTGGTTTGAATAATGGAACATCAAAACCATTAAAACCATTAAAAAGGACACCTGCAGATGCCTGAATCAGGGAGATAAGAACAAGCTATGAAGTATAGTGATTCTGCCTCCCCTCCCAGCAGTTGGTTTTAAAGGTGGAGCAGGAATTAAAGTGGGGTGCTACTGCAGGAGACCCTAACAGTAGTGAGATGGTTCATCAGCCAGCAAGAGGCTGCCAGTTGTAACCTCTGGCATATTTTAAGCTACTGGACAATTAGTTCTGGCTGAGCTGCCTGTTAGGGCCCCAGATACTTCTCCTCATCCAGCAGCTGTTTTAAAATAAAGTAGCCAAAACTGTATAATGCTAGGGAAGCCATCAGGCTTGGTATTATATAAGCTAATTCTCACTTCTCTGACTACTTGTATGACATGCTTTGTCCTTAGACTCTAAATGGGGATAAGTAATAGCATCACACCTGTCTTGTTCACTGGGATGCCATAACACTTTTCCATGTTCTTTCACTGAAACCTTTTTTTTGTGAATTTCAACAATATATTCCCTTAAAACTCACAGCACAGTTATCTTTGCCTACCAATAGGTGCCTGTGTAATTCATGTTTTTCTTTACGCTGTTGATTTTCTAAAAATTCTTTATCCTGTTGATTTCCTAACATTATCTTTTACAATATACATGCCATAACAAAAGAAATCATTTTGCAATATTATGTCCACCTCTAAAAAATTGCTAATAGATGATACTCTGAACTATCCTCTTAATTCCGTCTGCACTAAACCAATGCCCATTCATTCAGTTGTCGGTTAAATCTTAGCTGTCTTTTAAATCTCAGTCTGACTGTGCATTAACCTAATTATGGTGCATTGAAAGTGGAAGAAGATTCTGGGGGAAAAATAAACTTCACTAATGGGCAAGAGTAACAGAATAGATAACTGGAAAAAGTAACAAATTAGCTTTTGTTATAATAATTTTCTTGGGCGTGCTCATTAAATGCTCTCAGTGGAACCACTATGAGATATAAGTTGTTATTATTTAATATGGCTCTCACAAATTCTCAAATGCAGTTTCTGAAGGCAACCTACTTTGGAGGCAAGCAGGTGTTCTATTATGCTAAAATGTAATTTCAGTGGAAATCTGGCGCCTAGGCCATTCTACTATTCTCATTAACTGGTTTGAGCTTTGGGAGGGGAGGGGGTCTGTTCTTTCCTTTTTTTTGGTGTTGTTTTTTGTTGTTGTTGTTGTTTTTTTGGTAATAAGGTGCACCTGATCACTATTTTACAAAAGCAAAACAAAAAAAGCTAAAAATATGCTAAATAAAATTAAGGCGTTGTGGGGTCCCCAACAGCTTTTAGTTCATATTAAAAATTGATTGCCAATCAACGTTTTCCTTTTAATAAAGGTAAAATAGATTTTATAAAGTAGCATACTTGGGAAGATAGTGTGCAGGGAAACGTTGTCTGCTGCGTACAGAAGTTCAGGGATGTCAGAGGGATGTTAGATCACGGTAAAAATGGCTACTCCATCTAACTTAGCTGTTCCAAGTGTGGACTTAACACTATTAGGTGGATCTACATGTGAACTACAGAAGTTCAGGACACTTAAATCAGTCTAAAATGGCCAAACTAATCTAAGTTAAGTGTACCTCTGAGCTACTCTTACTTAACTTGGGTCTAGCAAAACCAATCAAGCTAGATTTCTGTACACTTTCCAGTGAAGCCCTGGAGCTGGGAAAGCCCAGCCACTGGCCTCAGCCCTGGGGCTGTGCTTTTCCTACCCCGTCTCTGGCACTGGGCTATTTTTGGCTCCCTAAATGCTTCCCACACTCAGACACCCCCATCCTGTAAGCTACACCCAGTGTTGATTTTATCAGTGTTCATCAATGCTGGGAACTAAGGAAGCTGGGTTAGTGGGAAGGGAAGAAGAAATGGGGGGAATGTTTGCTGGGGGGGTTGAGGGTGGTGGGGTGAGGGGGCTAAAATTAGCTCCTGGACCCTGGGGGTAAGGGTCCACACAAAGAGACCAACCAGCAATAGCCATAGATGAAGAGTCATCAGGAGTCATCAGGAGGGAAGAAGAAAAAAAAGCAGAGACTTGAGAGAAACAAAGAATGCTTCCTCTCTGTTCCTCCTCCCTCTCGTCCCCAAGAGGGAGCCCTGTCCCCATGCCCTGGGAATGGTTCCCAAGGCCACCATCGACAGAGGATACACCACCAGTCCATCTCATCCACCCCACTGGAGGGGGTGGGCTTCAGCATCCCACCTCTAAGCTGCTGACATCTGGCAACTAAAGACAGCCTCATAGTGAATACTGCATCCTGGCCAGATATTCTTTGATGATAGCCCTAGGATTTGGTAGCTATATAGAATTGTTGGATTGTTTGTATTGCTCCTTTTCTAGCTGGCTAGCCCTGCACTGAAGCACCCTTGTGCCCCAACCAACCCCTCTGCAGCACATTGAGCCAGGTTGGAGCAGTCCCAGGCTGGCAGGCTGGCTCCCTAGGTGCCCTGCCAGTTGGGGATTCTCCAACCCAGCTGAACTTGCTGCGGTCCCACCTCCATGTGTAAACATGATATGCATTGGATTTCATTGTGTTGCATCAATATGCATGTGTAGATACACCCTATTTAAACATGAGATATTAGTAGGTATAGTTTACGTTAGTGTACTACAGTAGTCTATGATATATCCATTCAGAAGGCAGAACTGATGCACAGTGCAGGAACATGCTTATTTAATTGGGTAGCCCATTGTTGTACAACCCTTTACTGCTACTGAGAACTGTTACATCCAGGACCATAAAGCAGGCAAAACCAGGACAGGAATGGCATCTGCTTTATTCCAAAACAACACAAGATGTGACTACTGAATCCAATGAAAACTGAATTGGGAATATATATAGGCAGAAAGCAATTAACCAGAATCCCCCAAGTTCACGAAGTGATCAGTCTAAGAAAACCACTAAAACTTCTATTCAAAACTTTAAATTATCATATGATAGAAAAGAAGGGTTTGTGATTTTGATTTGATTTGATTTGATTTGATGGAGAAAGATTTGTACAGGGAAAGAGATGGTAGAGAGGGCAAATGAGTTAAATTTTAGGTGCCAGTCTAATTCATAGTCACTTGGTGAAGTTTCACCATATTGCAGATCTCTTGCTGTCTATTCAAAAACATTGCATATTTAACACATTGTTTCATTAGATTGTCTTTTAGATTTTTTTTCCTGCTTATTTGTGCTTTGTTTGAATTTTCCATTTAAAAAACACAATCAGTATGATTCCATTGTAAAGAGAGATTTTCCCATGTCAACCACAATGCTAATGGCTTATTAAATGCATATAATCAGGTTTACTGAAGAGAGAACTCTGGACCTAGTAGTAGTTTAAGTGTCGCTGACATAAAAAGAAGCCTTGTATTTGAAATAAAGTACTCTTTCATCAGCCCCCACCATGTGGAATATTTGCTTTTTTGTATTCAAAGTTTAGCTGCTGCCTTTCCACATCCTGATTTGTGTTTGATTCTTGCTGGAATTTACAAGCTATGTGCATTTGTGCTTGGCTAGTATAAACCCTTAGGATGCCTAAGCAGGGAGGCTGCTTTGATGCACTGTAATTCCAGGGGATTAATCGAGTCTGCTGGAGTGTGGCAATTACCACACTACAGCAGCCTCCTGCATCTCATGTATCAGCATCCCTTCACTTCAGAATGGTGGCAGGGGTGATTTATCTAATACTCATTCACCCCCACCACCATTTTGAAGCACAGGGACACTGATACAAGAGACACTCTGGATGCTTTCATTAGAACAGCTTTAATTAAAGCACCCTTCTTCCCCCTACAGCATGTGTATAAATGCCCTTAATGTTTCTATGGTTCTTGGATTGTCAAAGTATTACACAAGACATCAGTTACTTCAAAGAGAGGTCTGTATCAGCAACTCAGGATAGTCTTCAATTTAATATTGATTTATATGCTGCTATACTGCTGTATGAAATCTTGGCTTTTGGACTAGAAGTAAAATGAGGCTGATATCCACTCTTAAGTGCCTTTAAGAGCAACTGAATTAACTTTAGGAAACTGAACCTAAAAGACAATGGAGCAAGTACAGCCTCTACACACACTTTGCCAACTTGTGAAGGAGTGATGCCTCCCTAGGACATTTCTTCCCACCCTTCAAGCATATTCCACATGGGGCAGTGCAGCTCTGTGTCTCAGCAAGTAGCTAAATGTTATGATTCCTCCCACACTTTGTGATAATTATGACATGCAGGGAAAAAAAAAATTCCTGAAACAGAATGAAAGCTTAGATCTGCAAATATGGTACAGGATTCTGAAAATGGATTATAATTGTAATGTTACGATCCATGGTTATGTAGTAAATTTGTGCTCATGCTCATTTCCATAAAAAAGAAAATTCTACCTTAGTATTTAAGTCCTAGGTGGCATTCTTTCTTACCCTACATAAGGGTGAATCTGTTTTTTGCCAAATACATCTTTAGCAGAGACTAAAATTTGGAGAAAGTAACTATTTGCAAGTATTCACATATTAAAAATCAATATAATATTTTCCAGTTGAACATGGGAGCAAAAGTCGTCACCTATGCAGTGAAGACAACATTTTTAATGGGGAAGAGCAAAATTCAGGATCTTGATGACTTACCCCTGGCATATGTGATAATTAGTTTTCACAACAAAATTCGGAGAAACTAGGTCTATAGTAGACATTAAATTGTCTGCTCAGATGGGTAGCTTTTTCTGAACCGTGACACATAAAGATTGGTTCATGATTTGTGGCAAAAAAACCCTTACATCTCTTACCTCTAGTATAATTATGGATATTCTCATTTTATGTGTGCATTATATATCACTTCCAACTCTTTCAAATTTTACTAAGTTATTGAATTCATTACAACCTGTGGAACTCACAGCCAAATAATATTAATGGTATCCTTTGTGTGTATTTAGACATGAATACCTTTTATGAGTTTTAAAAATGGTACCTTCCCATTGACTTTAATTTTCTTCTAAGATTTTAATTACAAGGTTAAGAATTTGAGACTACAGGCAAGAGAATAGAAATTGCCCCTTGAGATATGGGTTAGGCATATAGCCAAGACTGTAGGAAGAAGAGTACATTACTATTGCCTTTTGATGTACCTTTCATAGAAACTGTTGCTGTCATAGTTTATTGAAATAGCTCACTAAATGGGGGAAATACACATGTTTCTTCACATGTTTTTTTCCATGAAAAAGTGTTTGCCTGGGGTTTTTTTTCTCTAAGTTTAATGATAATGATAATTTATTTTAACAGACATAGGGGATACAGTAGTTTGCTATGGAGTTTGGATTTTAATTTACCAGAGACTACTGCAGTTGATCTTGATAGAGAAGTGCTTTTTCTCACAGAGATAAATTGTGCATTCAATTAGCTTTTCTTAAGATGGACTGTAACAAGTTGAGTACTCATGAGACCATGACATACCAAAATGTGTTATTTACTTTACCTTGTGGTAGCTCATTGAATCCTTCTCATTGTTGTGTGGTATTAAATTTGCATTGGCATACTCATAAGAATGTGTTTGTGTATGTGAGCATGCAAACGTGTGCATGTCTGTTTCCGTGTTGAATGGATTGTTTTTAATAGACTTCAGCAAAAGATATTTGTAGCCACTTAGGAAATTTACATCTGTCAACTTGCAGTACTGCCAGATGTAACAAGAGAATCATATGATTTAAAGACACTAGACTAGTAAAGGGGGAAAAAATACCCAGTATTTTCTGTGTTGTGACAGGTCTCTTGAGTGATTTTTATTATGTATATTTGCTCTGAAAAGCAGGAAAGAGTATATATTTTTCACTTGTTCATGTTATATAATTAGCAGTGTGGGGAAAAAAATGCCATTTTCCACTACAGATTTACATGTCAAAACTAATCATTTGCTCACTAACTTTCTACTACCTGAGTTCTCCAAATTTCAATGGGTTTTTTTGTTCTGTTTTTGTTTTCATATTGGTGAGATTGTAGGATAATACAAAGAAATGAAACTTCTGCTGAAGTAACATAAAGCAAGCTGTAGAATACAAATGCAATGGATCATCTGTCACCTGAAGTATTACAGAAGTAGAAAATCATGGATAATGAAGGCCAGTAATGCATTGTCATGCCATTCATTTTACATATGATGGAAACTGCCCAATTTGACAGTTTAGACAAATATATATGTATATGTATTGCATTTCTTTGCTATCCTCTCCTACACTAAGACAGAATGGATTTTTATCTCCCTCTAGTGATAGTTCTACATTAGAAGTTAATGAGTCCACAACAGATCTTAATTTGGGGACTGACTTAGTCTATCCTAAGCTGTAACCATGAATTTTGCTCAGAAGGTACAGGTTTAAAGGAAATTTCAGACCAAAGCAAAGTAGCTTACACCAGTGTGAAAATGACATGCAACTGAGAACTGAGGATCCTTAATGAATTAATAATGTTGAAATGACGTTTTTGCTATGATGGTCTAGGAAATATGTGAAAGGCAACAATTCTTGTGGACCATGTCTTTTATTGGACCAACTGTATGGATGGGATAGACTCAAACACATTTTCAGAAACTATAATACCCTTCCTCAGGTCTCTGGGAGAGAAACAGACAGAGCAGAGCAAAGCAGGAGATGGAAAAAAAATAAAAACAGAATATATGAAAAATTACCAGGTAGCCAACAGACAAGAGAGATGAAGTAAAAACCTGATAATGTAAGAGCAAGATTGTTCGGAGGGGGGTCATCACCTGTGATGTGCAGAGATTACTGACAAACAACTAGATTATAAAGAATCATGAAGTCGCTGTATTTATTAAGTCCCTGGTAGTTACTGTCCAGTAGGCTAATTGCCTATGCTTATGCTCACTTTTCAAAGGTGTTTAGTAGATTTACTTTCAGAACTATGAGGTCAGGCAGGAACCAATTTTTTTTCTGTGAAAAATGTTCTCCTGCCAGTGTTCAAGTGTCTCTGTGTACGTGAAACAAGAGGCATGTGTACACAACACTTTAAATGGTCTAAATGCTTTTGCACCACTTCAGTGGTGTCGGTGTTTGCATGCTTTGGCGGCATATTGAGCATTAATATCAGCCGCTGTAGGAAATTCAGCAGTGTAATGTGCCTTAAATGACGGGGCACAGCAAACTAAAATTCCTTGAAAGAGCTTTAGTTTGCTGCCCCTATAGCTGTGGAGCAAAGCACCAGGCTCCGAGCAGCTCCATGGCTCTGGAGAAAGCCCTGCAGGCAGCCTGACAGCAGCCCAGGAAAGCAGGCTCTGCACGGAAAAAGCAGCGCACCTGATCTTCCCCCCTCACTTGGAGCCTGCTTGCCTGTCTGAGCTGCACAGGGGCCTGGTGCTTTCCTCCACAACTGCGGGCAGGTGCTGCCTGGGGGGTGCCACCAGTGCCATGGAGGGAAGAAGCAGCTCCACCCACAACTCAGGGACTGCTCTAACCACTGGCAGCTTGCCCTCCCTTCCCTGCCGAAGCGGGTAAGCCAGCGTGGTGTGTGCACAAGATGGGGGGGGGGTAATCGGCCCTAAATTAATTAATATTGGAGGGATGGGAGCCCCTTGTGAGGGCACAATGCCTGCCAAGTTTCATAGATGCAGAGGTTTCTCAGAAACTGCACCTCAAATTGCAAAAAGCAAAACTTGTGACACTTGCCGGTAGTGGCAGCCTCCTGTCACCTGGCATGCAGATCAGGGGCCTGAACCCTGGGATGGCTGTGGGGCTGTGTCAGACTCCTCCCAGGGGTGTGGGCCCCCAGATCTGGGCTGGATGACAGAAGGCTGCCGCTGCCACCTGGGACTGGCCCTGGGTGAGGGCTGCACCCAGTGCTGATCCCAGGCACCAGCAGCAGCCTCCTATCATCCAGCCCAGGAGGCAGAGGCAGGGGAGAGCCAGGGCTGTGCTCTGAGCAGCTCTGCAGCCCCATGGAGCTCAGCCTGGCAGTGGGAGGCAGAGTGCAGCCCTGGCTCTCCACATCTCCCGCCACCAGGCTGAGCTCCATGGGGCTTCAGAGCCACTCGGATTGCAGCCCAGTGGTGGGAGGTAGGGAGAGCCAGGGTTGCACTCCGATTGGCTCTGCAAGACTCACGGAGCTCAGCCCGGTAGCAGGAGACAGGCAGAGGCAGGGCTGTGCTCCACCTCCCACCTCTGAGCTGAGCTCGGTGGGGCTGCAGAGCTGCTCAGAGCACAGCCCTGGATCTCCCCTGCCTCCCACCACTGGGCTGCTTCAAAACTTTGAAACATTTTGAGTGCCTTCATTTCATTTTGAAGCTGTTTCAAAGCTTTTTGTTTTGTTTCGATTTAGTTTTTTTACCTCGAAATGTGTTGAAATGAAACACTTGGTGAAATTTTGTGCAGCCCTAATATTCACCCTTTGGTTCTTAGACCAGATTCTGTCATTTTTAAACCAGTCTGTGTGTGCCAAACTTCTTTTCTGTTACAGATATAGACTGGTTTCTGATCATTTATACTGGTAAAAGTGTAAGGTCTGTACCTGACCCTGGGTTCCATCTTGTTACCAGACTTAATATTAGACTTTATGTAGTGGCACTAAATTTATGAATGCTTGAACAATAATCCATTCCCTGAAGTGTGTTTACTGAGCACAGAAATTTGCAATTTCAAGTCTGTGAAAAAAAACAGCAGAAAAAACTTTGCCTCCGTTAAGACACCATAAAATAAGATGCAGCAACAATACACAGCACACAGTTTAGATACAACAGCAACCTTGCATTATTCCTATTTAGTCCTGAAATCAGAGTCTGTAGCTAGTTCAGAAATTTCTCTGGGGGACTGCAAGCCAGGTCTTCTTAGCCAGTAAGGATGGTCTGTCACAGGCCAGCTGGGCACTGTGAGTGTATCAATTTTATCACAGGCCAACTGGGCTGTTTGATTCAGTTTTGGATTGAGGAGGGAAAGTTGGGAGCGAAGTGAAGGCAAATTTATTATAGCCTACACACACACAACACTTAACAGAAAGATAAATGCAATAAGCAGATAATGCAGTATTAAAGAGCTAATAGTAAATAATAACAACAGATAATAACAACAGAAAGATCAATTCTGTCGCAGGCCAACTGGGCACTGTGAAGGTGCTAGCCACTCGGCTGTTCAAAACAACAGATAGACAGACAGGGGTTGGCAACTTATCGATAGTTCTTCAATGCCAGGTACGTGTCAAGTGATTCCAGCAAAGTCAAGTGTCCCCGATCGAGGCTGTCAGAGGGATACCAGGGTGGGTCCTTTGATCAGGATCCGATCCTCACTTAAACCAGGAGTCTGGGGTCCGGGCGTGGGACAGAAATGACCGTTCTGTTCCCTCCTTCCTGCTGGTTACCTGATGCACATGCTTTTTATACCTAGTCTTATGTTAATCTGTTGGCCTCAGAGCCACTTATAATGTTGCCCTATAGCTGTTATCCTATGAGATTGAAAGGTGTTAAAATTATCATAAAAGGTAAACCCAGACTAGGGTTTATCCAATAAGCAAATTATGATTCAGCACCTTTAGGTTAGAAATTGACATTGCTCCGCCTAAGTTCCAACCCCTTTTAGGCTTCATTTGTATATGCTTTCGTGGGATATGTTTTCTTGGAATGTGTTGGGTGTGCCAGGCAGTTAGATCCAGTTTTATCATCAAGGCTGAACCCTGAGCAAAAAACCGTTAGGTCTCCTAACCTTACAGCTACAGCTTTGCCTATGGGGCCCAGTTAGTTCCATGAACAGTTAATTTTATCATTTTGGTTAAACTTATGACAGACAAGTTACATTTTCAGTTTACAAACTTACAAGCTTTATATTAATTAATATTCCCTGTTTAGGCAAAATACTAAATGCCTCCAAGAATCCTATGTCTGTCATGACTCTCATGCATTCAGCATTACTGTCTTTCCTTTTCTCATGTATTCCAGTCTCTCACCACTTACAGGTTCTACTTTGAAATGTAAATGTAGCTCCCTGCTTTCTTTAAGTAGTCTGGCCCCTTCCCTGACACCTCAGGTCACACATGCATGCATGTAGCTTCAGAATTAGATAAAGGGCCAGAGACTGTTATGACTGTGCCAGGTCTTCATCAACAATCCTTGAGGGAGTGGGGGCACAGAGGGGAGAGGGGATCTGTGCATCCTGGGATGCTGAAGGACTTCAATTTGCTTGTTGTATCTCTGTGGAGCAGACTGAAGTTATCCTAGCACAAACTAAGTAGCACATCCCAGAGTTAACTCTTGCCTAAAGTGGTGTAATTTTGAGACATTCAGAGAACACTCAGCACAAGTGCCCATAGTACGGTCTAAGCATAGTATGTAACCTCACTCTCAGAATTACAGGTAGCTCATTATCTCATAATATAACTGTCCTTCTGAAAAGGGTGGAGGAAGCTCTGCCTATTACTTTTGGTTTTTTGCCCCACTTTTCCGTTGCTGTGCTTTGTTTTTACCAGTTTGTTTTCTTAAGGACTTGATACCGTGATGAATAATACAACTTCGTTATACATACTTTTTGAGACATTAAGATGTTGAGTGTAATTAACATAAGAATTGGCTTTCTTGGGCTGAAGTGATAGCATGAAGTATATGCCTGATTTTTATACCTTCTAAGGTCAATGCAGTGATAGTTATATGCCCCTCTTCAACCACACCCTGATCTCCGGTCTCCAGTAAGTTTGACAGTGGCCCTTGGGGAACAGACCTAAAATGGCCTCAGAGTCCTTCTGGGTTTGCAGCTTACATGCAGGAGTTGAGGGGGGAGGGCATGGTAAAAGCAGTCATCCCTGAGGCAAGCCTCTTCAGTAGTCTAGCAACTCCCAAGTCCCTTTATAGAGCTAGGTTTTAGTCTTACTGGACACATCAACATGAGGTGTTACGGTGCAGCAGCTCATTGCTACAGCACCATAGTGTCACTAGGCACGAACTGTGGTCACAATGCTACTGCATAGTAATAAGCTATTGTGTAGTAGCTCATTGCTACTGTGTAGTAGTGTCTAAAAATACCTGTGCAGTGATGGAACTTAACAGTAAAACTAGTCACTGCGCAGTCATTTACTACTTGGTTAAGTACTGCAGTATGTGAGCCGTGGCAGCACAGTCCCAGCTGGCAAGGAGTCCAAGGGGTCAGCCTGCCAGCCCTGAGCTTCTCCATCCGCTCGCCAGCTCAGTGTGCTTTGGAGGGGATGGCTGGGCTATGAGGGTGCTTCAGTGTGGGGTTACCTGGCGGGCACCCCCGCCCTGGAGCACCCTTGTGCCCCAGCTAGCTCTAGTCACCGCCTACATGCGCACGACAGCAGAGTAAATAACTCCAGAAGAGAAGAGTACTTGTGTTGGGCAATACTATCCTACAGCAGAATTAATTAGTTTACCCTTGCCTAATAGCACCACTCATATAGACGATGATGTTTTACTATGGAGCTAAATAGGCAACTCCTCAGTGTCTCATGTAGATGCAACCCCTGTGTCTCAGTTCTCCTTCTGTAAAACAGCAATACTTCTCTAGCTCACAAGGGTACTGTGAGAATAAATATTAATGTCTGTGAGATACTACATATAAGATACCTAGATGATGGGTTCCACCTAGGTGCTTAGATAGAAATAGAACTCAGTCCCACGGCCCTTGCTCATATGAGTAATATAACTGATGTCAATGTGCTTAATGATTAACCCCACCATACAAACCCTTATTCAAGTGTGTGTTCCAATAGATACTAAAGAGATTGTTGGCGTACTTAAGGATTTTACATGAGTAAAAGTTTTTTGGTTCACTCCACATGAACAAGGACTTAGATTGAATTCAAAATATAGTATCAAGCTGAACTGTCCCCTCCTAGAATGTAAAAGAGTTTGAGAAAGCTTGAACTTGAGCAAAGAAGTAGAGGAGAAATGTGTAATGATGCCTATAGGCTAACCATCAGTAGTGGGAAAAAATCTGTGCTTCTGTAAATCAAGTCCCCAGATACAGATAGGTATCATCATGGGTCAGCTTAGATGAGTCATCGATTCTGAAATGTCTAGACTCTTCTTTACTGCATACAATACATAAGCAAACTATAAAGTAAAATATATAAGGAAGTACGTGTGAAGTTTAAGAACCAGAGGCCTACTTCACCACTCCAGTGTTCTGCTGCTTTAACTCCAATGAAATACATGGAGTTATTTGAGTATAAAATTGAAGCAAGCACTATATTGCTTCAGTGTATGGTTAATCATTCCTATAGTTCTTATGCCAGTCAACATATCTATTTTGCTAAAAAATGTAAAAGGTATAATTTACCATTTAGCCTAGCAAAACAATATGTACATGAAATTCAATACTTTTTGAAGAAAATTCATGAAATTATTTTATTTAATAGTACACTGGTGCGTCATTTCAAACAATCCAACAAAATTTGTTTCACATGCATAAAATATAATTTTATTTTTTACAGGAAAAGTATAAAGATAATATATCAGTTCCTGACTTGCATTCTTTAATATTTGAGCACTCAATTAAGGGTAGAAAATTTATTTCTTTTGTTGTTCTGTGCCAAGTATGTTTTCCCCCAGAATGTAGACATAGCATCTGCACCCATTATTTGCTGTCTGCATACCAACTGATGCTGCAGAGTAAAACTGCAAATGACAACTGGCAGACTTATTCATGTAAAGAACTTGTATCATATGTGATTCTAATAATGGACTCGCCAAGTATGTTGCCCATTTTTATATTTAATGAAGCTGAAAAAAATCTGCTTCTCTTAAAAAACAAAGAGTCTAGTTTATTTGCTTTCATTAGCACACTGGCAGTTATACAACTTCGAACTATTCTGTACTATTTGAGGGAAAATAGGAAAAAATAATTTTCAAGCCAAATTTTAAAGGATTGAAATGAACTTAGAGCTATTGCAAGACTTTCAAAAATACTAAAAACATAATTATGGCTGGTGAATTATTCTATAGTCAGCCATATATTCAAAGGAGCCTAAATATGGAACTATAAGTCTAGCTTAATCTGCATTTTGAAAATGCTAAACTTCAAAGACGTGTTTGCATCAGCCTTTATTATGGAGGGAAATGGAGATACGCCTTTGTCAAAATTGCTTTTAGAGAATAAAATAATGAAAATACAGTCTTGGAGATCAAGGTGTCAGAAGAAGGAATTTGGGCTGGGATATATTAGTCATTTAAATTATATTAAGTCCTCAGAAATGAAGGGTATTTTCTCAAGTGTTCTATGGATACTTAAGAAGGATTTGCCTGAGTCCTGACAAAGCCATGTGCTTGTTAAAATCTGGAGGACCTAGAGGGTAGAGGATGCTTTATTTTTGTTTAAGATGTGGAGTAGGAGTAAGCCCAGAAGTTATAAACTAATGAGCCTTACTACAGTATCTGGAAAATTAGCTGAAAATAACTACAAGAGTTATAAAACACTAAGATGAGCATCTTATTATAGGGACAAACCAACACAGCTTCCAAAAGGAAAATTGCCTTTCCTACAAATTATAATTCCTTCAGGGAGTTAACAAAATAGTGGATAACTGAAAAGTGATAGATATAATTTATTTAGAGTTTTAAAAATCACCAGAGGCTATTAAGGAAACTAAGAGTAATCACAGGGTGAGACATAATGGACTTTTATGTACTAGAAACTGATTGAGAGGGAGAAAACAAAGAGTAGAAATAAATGAGTTTAGCAAATTAAAAGTTGGTCTGGAAACATACCTTTTATTTATTTTAATATGTAACAGACTTTTTTATGGCTCAAGGCAAAATGTAATCATAAATACAGATAGACTTGAGATAAAAGATCACCTAAAAAACCTTCCCACCCACCAGAATAAACTATTTCTACTTCCTTTGCCTAAACCCTACATTCATCATTTTCTTCCCTCAGCAGATAAAAGCTTTTGTTACTTCATAGGCACCTGGCATTATAAAGGGCTAGAGGTTATCTGCTTCTTTCTGAAAAATGAGTCTTTAGTGTATTTGCTTTCATTGCCAGTCTGGCAGCTGTTGCAATTGTAAATTTGTTTTATAACATAAACCTATAATTCTCAGCAATCACAAGTATTGTGGAAAAGGTCTTTGTATGGTTGATCACCTTAGTCCGTCCTTTTGCCAACACAGATTTAATCTCTACAGACTTTTTGAGGTCCATGTCTAGGGAGGATTTAAATGACTTAAGTAATGAAGCTTTCCATCTGTAGAGAAAATATTCTGCTATTTAATAGGGTAAACGATTTGGCTTTTTTATGAAATTGCTTCTGATTTAAACTTCACCTATTGCCAAGAGTCGACTTATATAATTTTAGTCCTTGAAACAATGATCCATTTCAGTGGTGCTCAGCTTATCTGGCGTCAAATAAATGGCACAGGGTCAGTCTGCAGGCCAGATCTGATCACAACATGACCCTGTATTTCAAATTAAACTTTTACACTCTACCTGCCTAAGTCTGTGGACTTTCCTGTTCTTTTCACTTGGGCATGCTTTCCATTTTTTGAAGGATTGCTCCTTTGCCTTTTTGCCTTGAATGGCTTCCTTAACCCCTTAAACCATGAAGGAATTTTATTGGTCTGACTGGTACCCTTCATGACTTGCGGTATACACTTTTCCCGAGCCTTTAAAGTAGTATTTTTAAATAGTTTCCAAGTTGCCTGAAGTGTTTTAACTTCCGCAGCGTCTAACTTCCCCATCTTTTTGTAATTTCTTTCTCTGAAGCTGTACATTGGTGGGGTGGACTTGTTTGAGTTACTCCCTCTTGCGAGAATGTTGAATGTGTGTTACGGTCACTATTACAGACTGGCTCACCAACAGATACATCTTGAATCAGGTCCTGTGTGTTACTCAAGATTAGGTATAGAATTGCTTTTCCTCTGCTGAGTTACAAGGTGAGTTGTTCTAGAAAGCAGTCATTTATCACATCCAAAAATTTTACTTCCCCATCTTTCCCTAGTGAGGTATTTATCCAGTCTATGTGAGGCTAGCTGAAGGCTCCCATTATTATTGTTTGCCCCATGTTAACAGCATCTCTAATTTCCTTGAACATTTCGTAATCACCTTTATCTTCCTGATCAGGTGGTAAGTAGTGCAATCCTAGTAATATATTCTTTTTATTCAAGTACAGAATTTCTACCCACAGGGATTCTAAAATAGTTGTCTTTTTAGGTAAGATTTTTATGCTGTTACTGTCTATACTATCCTTAACATACAGTGCCTGCGTGTACTATTGTCATTCATATACACGCTCAGCAAGTTTGCAGGTGACACCAAGCTGGGGGAGTAGTAGATATGCTAGAAGGTAGGGTAGGGTTCAGAGATACCTAGACAAATTGGAGGACTGGACCAAAAGAAATCATGGGCCATGTCTACACTTGTGTGGACACTTGGTTCCCTGGGGACAACAAGCAGTGGTGCATCTTGTGCTGCCGCTAGTTGTCCCTAAGAAATACCTGTGCCACACACCCTCTGGCACATGGCAAGTTACCTCGGATGGAGTAGGAGAGGCTTGGGCCAGCACTGGGCTGGCCCCAGAAGCCTTACCTGAGATCCTGGGGGCTTCTCAGGGCTTCAGCAGTGGCAATCCAGCTCTATGGAGCTTGGCTGGCAGCTGGACTATGGCTCCAGCAAGCCCGGCTCTCGTTTTGAGGGGTGCATGCTGCCCCCACACGCGCCACTCTGCTTTTTTTTCCACATTTTTTTTTAACCCCATAAATATCTGTGGATCAAAAAAACCCTTCATGTTGCTCCCTTGCAATGTGGCGCCACAGACATGCATGCAGCCCCACATGCTGCACAGCTGTGCTTGTCTAGACATGGCCATTCGGTTCAAAAAGGACAAATACAAAGTCCTGCACTTAGGATGGAACAATCCCAGGCACCAGCACACACTGGGGACTGGCTAGCTAAGCAGGAGCTCTGCAGAAAAGGACCTGGGGGCTACTGTGGACAATAACCTGAATATGAGCCAACAGTGTGCCCTTTTTGCAAAGGAGATTAACAGCATTCTGGGCTGCATTAATAAAAACATTGCCAGCAGACTGAAGGAAGAGATTATTCCCCTCTTTTTGGCACTGGTAAGGTCACATCTGGAGTACTATGCCCAGTTTTGGGCCTCCACTGCAGAAAGGAGATGGACAAATCAAAGAAAGATCAGTAACGGGCAACAAAAATGATTAGGGGACTGGGGCATAGACTTCTGAGGAGAGGCTGAGGGAACCAGGCTTATTTAATTTGGAGAGAGAGGACTGAGGGAGGATTAAAAACCAGACTTCAGCTACCCGAAGGGTGGTTCTAAAGAGGATGGAGCTGGACTGTTCTCAGTGATGGTTGATGACAAAACAAGGAGAAAGGTTTTCAAGTTGCAGCAAGGGAGGTTTAGGTTAGATATTAGGAAAAAACTCTCTCACTAGGAGGGAAGTAAAACAGTGGAACAGGTTACCCAGAGAGGTTGTGGACTTTCTGACCTTGAAGGCTTTTAAGACCCAGCTAGACAAAGCCCTGGCTGGAATTATCTCGTTGGGGATGGTGCTGCTTTGAGCAGGGGGTTGAACCAGATGACCTCCTCAGGGCCTTTCCAACCTTAATTTTCTAGGATCCTATATACTTTGTAACATATTAGAACAGTATCCCATTGACTATTGTCTTTCCACCAAGTGTGAGATGTCTATTATGTCAAAGTCACTGTTTAATACCAGGCATTCTAGTTCACAAATCTCATTTTTAGGGTTCTGGTATTTGTGTAGAATCATTTATAAATTTTACCGTTGCTCAGCTTCCCGTTACTGCTCATGCTATTTGTAGCTCTGAATGTTCTGACTTGTGCTTACTATTATCTGTATTTATACTTCTTACTCTGCTATTATCCTCTTCAAGACAGTATAGAATCTGAATGATGTCTGACTTTGGGGTGCATGTACCTGACCTGTATGATATTCCATATCTATTGGTTTTCCTCCACTTTTTAGTTTTAAAAGTGCTTCATAACCTTTTTTCATTTGAATCTACTTTTGAAAAACCAAACAATGGTGTTTGAGAATGGTGATCAGTTTCCAAGGTTTGGTAAGCACATTATATAGATAAATCACTGGAAAGATTCAAACATAGCCTTGATTTATGTCTTCCAATTAAACTGTAGGTAAAAGGAGCCAGAATTCTGAATTAGACCCACACAATAATAATAGAGGGTTTCTTCTGCGGAACTCAAAGTTCTCCATAAATATTAATATATTAAGCAACCAGAAAAGAAACTAATTTCATGTTGTTATTCCTGTACACATACGTTAATGAAGTTATTGCTTACTTGTATCCAATATCTTTGTATATTAAGCAGATGTCATTCCATGACTCTAAGGTATCATCATACAAGCCTGCAATATGTTAGGTTCATTTCGAAAGGTGTGTGCAGCTCAAAATCTTGGCAAAAACTGATCTGAGTGGTTGAAACCACAAAGATAATTTAATTTCATCCATCTACCTTAACATAATGTCACTTACCTTCTGATGTTGTTGCAGAAGTGTGGGTCATAAGCCATGTCTACATGGCAAACTCACTTTAAAAAGCAACAGTGTTAATTAACATTGTTGAGTGACAGAGCCAGTTAACCTACCCCAATGCTAATTATCCCACCTGTGTAGTCAGCTATACTTTTTTCGGTTTAGCAAGCTGACCAATTGGAGAAGCACAGCTTAATTGAGGATGACATTACTGGGTGCTCTAAGTCCGATGTATTTTAGTGAAATTCTTGTTCTTTCTTGCTAACGAACTGCTCTACCTTCAGAAATAATATGGCCATGCAAAGAACCTTGTGGTGGGAAGACTCAAGCCTCCACATCAAGAAATGAAATGGAAATGCCAGGGGAGCCATGCCTGGGGGGGTAGGTGGAGAGGAAAACGTCACCCCATTCCCATGGCTTACTGGCAGGAATGTCAGAGATGCAGGCTGGAAAATCCCCGGCACCACAACCCCCATGCTTTTTTATCATGTGCTGGCTCCAGCTGGCGAGGCACATGCTGAAGCATATCATAAAGATGTACCCTGCCTCAGATGAAAGAAACCCCAGAGGAGAGAACATGAAAGAGGATAAGCCGGCTCCCATTTCAATGTGCCCCAGCAGGGGCGAATGGAGGTGGGAATGGCAGCCTCTGCCTATCAAGACTCAAAGGAGTCTTTCCACTTACCTGAGGTCTGACAGATGAGAGGCACAGACCCACTCCCTAGCCAGCTGAGCACTAAGAGTTTCTCATTGTCCTGTGGGAGGAAAGAAGACGCTGAACTGTGAGTTGTTTAAGGCAAGGAGAGAATATTCTCCAGAGACCCTCAAAGAAATGACATATTTTGACTCTATTGTTAACATGAGTAAAAGTGAAACCCCATCTTGGGGATAGGAGTTGGGGAAGATAGCATTGTAGCCCAATGGATGGAGTTAAAATTTGGCTAAGGGCTTGTGCTAAACACTCACCAAGCACATGGGGGCTGTGACATGGTACATTTCTAAACCAACTGCCTGATTAAGACCGATAACATCAGGTTGGTACAAGGATGGGGTGCAAGGGGAAGTGGAGCCCTAAGGAACACTGCTTGGCCAGCAGTTAATGGAGCTGTAGAACAGGAAACCTCCCTCTTCTTTCATACTATACATCAAAGCGTTGCAGGAAAGATGTGGGTTTGTGCCACTAATAGTTTGGTTTCTGGTCAAAGTATCAGGTCCTAAAGATCGCACCTCAAGATGTAAGCAACCAACTAGGGCAACACAATCTGTCTCTCTCTCTCTCTCTCTCTTTGTCTCTCTCTTTCTGGCAGGTTTCCAGTGGGTTTGCCAGCAGCCTGGCTTAATGGCTTGAGCCGGATGGCTCCAGCCAATTGGTGCAGGCATTTCTCTTCTCCACCAATCAGGAGAAGGCAGGAGGAAGACTTGCCCCACCCTGACTCAGGAGTGAGATGAAGAAGAGGAACTGAGGGGGAGCCCTCAGGCTTTCCCATTGGTCCATTTTCAGTCTGGAGGTGGAGCCTCCGGAAGGCATAAAAGCCCACGTACCCAGAACATGGGTGCTTTGAGAAGGGATGACAAAGAGGCTGCAGAAGAGTTGGTGGAGTTCACCAGCAGTGCAGAGCAGAAGAGGCCTGAAAATGCCTCAGCCTAATGGGAAGCAGTGAGAGGCTGCTCCCAGCCCCACTGTGAAGAGAGAGCCATGACATCGGTGCACAGCTTGGTGCATGGAGGGTTCAGAGAGCTGAAGGGACCCCACAGCTGCACAGGGCAGTGCAGGTACCCATCCCTATACATGGCAGGAGCCCTCAGTGGACAGAGCGGTGCACAGGGCCTGGAGTGAAAGGACCCCATGGCTGCACAAGACAGCGTGGGTCCCTGTCCCTGTAGGAGGTGGGAGCTCCTTTGGTGCACAGAGCGGTGCATGGGGCTTGGACAGAGCTGAAGAGACCCCACAGCTGCATGAGGCAGTGCAGGTCCCCATCCCTGCATGCAGTGAGAGCCCATTTGGTGCACAGAGCAGTGCACAGGGCCTGAAAGGGCTGCCAGGCCAGCTAACTGCACAATGTACTTCAAGCCTCCTTGCAGAAGTTGACAGCCGGACAGACAGACCATTTCAGTGAAGGGGAGGAAGCTCCACAGCCAACCCACAGAGAGAGAGACAAGTCACATCCACCAGAACTGCTGGGAGTCGTGAGTTACCTGGAAAGGGGATTGCAGTCCCAAGGAGGGGAGGAGGCAAGGATTTTCACAAAGAAGGAAGGGCCCTCCCCTGCTGATGATCAAAGGGAAGCTCCATGATGACAGGGGTGGCTGCGGTTGCAGGTCATCCTAGCCATGTGGCTTAGAGGAGGGAGATAGCATTTCTTATATTAATCTACTCTCCCCCAGTATCATTCATAATGTTGTATTATGAGATGAGTAACAGCTTCTTTATCTAGCCTGTTAGTGGGCCTACTAGTGCATCCCCTACTCAATACTTGCTTTCATTGTATTGGTTATCTTAATGTATTGAATCTTACTAATGTAATCCAACCTATATATGTTTAGACTATTGTTTCATCCTTATCAGGTTTTATCTGTTGAACTACAGTTTAACCTATCTTTTCCCATTGAGTGTTTCCTTGTAAATAGTCTCTCTCTGTATATGTACATGTTTTATACATTTTATTGACACTATACTGTAAAATTAAATCTGTAAATAGTTAAATATCATTGGGTGTCCCTGGTCCTTGCTCTGCTTTGTAGGAGAGGGAGGTGAGCTGGCCTGAAGCTAGGCAGCCACTTACCCTCGAGCTCACTCACACTCACACACATACACACACATATATATATATATGACAAGATACAACAGATATATTACTGTTATACCTACTCCTGTATGGTTCTTCTGCCTGTTGTATCTTGTCATAATATGGAGATGCAAGTTTGCTGTGTAGATTTGCTTTGTTTTTGTTTCAGTTTATTTATACAGGATTTAGCAGAGTGGGGCTTGAACTTTAATTGGGGCCCATCATTCCTATTAAAATGCAAGTAATTTTACTTATAATAACTATCCTATAACTATTATAACAGGTAGTAGGGTTGTAGTGTTGTAGCCATGATGATCCAGGAAATGTATGAGGCAAGGGTTTTTTTTGTGGTATCTTTTATTGAACCAACCATAGAACTGGGAGAGCCATTGAGCAAAATTGGGGGGTGCAAAGTCCCTTTCTTCAGGTCTGAGAAAGAAGACGACAGAAACTAAGCTAAATAACAGGAGAAAATGGTTTATATTTAACTTTGTGCAAATGAAACAAGGCACTTAAGTTATGGAGAAAGAATGTCAGTGAAGTGGGAGCAGCAAGAGATCATCTGGAGTAGTTTCAAACAAGGGAAATGTAGTTGAATGGCTAACTTAAATATTTAAAAGAAAAGATGGTTAAAAGGGGTCTATTCTAAGAAACACCTTTGTTAATTTCTTCACAAATAAATCTTAATAACAACAACAGCAGCAGCAACAACAACAACCCTTGTTATGATATGTTCTAAATATAATTTAATAGCAATGGACTAAATCCAAATATCCTGTGTATAGAGATGACCAGTTTGTTTTAAAAAGGTATTTTGCTACCTGTGCTTTTAAGTAATTCTTGTTGCTGTCATGGTGACATATATACAGGCATCCATCTGGATTAAGAACTAGCTGCAGAGTATGCTGTTTCCTTAGTGGCTTTGTTATGTAAGAAATCTGTTTTTATATAATTTGAACTCTTCAGCCTTTTTCTTGAAGAAGTTAAATGCCAGTATATTATTGGCCATCATTGAACAACTGTTTACTGGGATCTAACATAATATAGAAGCAGTTTAAGTTTCCCCAAAAAGGTTTCTGGAAAATGTTTTCTGGTGCTGAGTTCCTACTAAAATGACTGAAAGCAAACATAGCTCAGCAGCATTTAAGAATTATTTTCTTCATTAAATTCCTTTACTAAATTGGTCTATAATCTCAGTTTAAAAACTCCTACTAGAAGCTCAAGGCTCCTACTGGCTATGATATTATACAATGTTTAGCTTAAATTCATTAAATAGTTATGTGGAAAGGGGAACAAGCCATCTGTAATAAGCTAAAAATGCTGACACAGTACTCATAATAGGTTCTTTCCCAGAGGTTTTTATTGCAGTTATATAAGAAATCATTGACTTATGAAGTTCAAAGAAACTTTCAAAACAGATCTTTTTTGTTATATTTTAAGAGATATAGCAGGAGACCATTAAGGTATTGCTCATAATAATTAGAGTTGTGAAACCTTGGGAAATTATGCCTAGGGAGTAGGTATATTTATTATTAGTATTATTAGTATTTGCAAAAAAAATCTCACAGTGCCCTAAAATAGAAGAACTTACTTAAAATCTAGTGAAAGTTGGCTCTGAGTGTGTAAGCCATCTTAGCTAGGTGTCATTTTTTCAGGTAAGTACCCCATAAGAAAATTCAAAAAACCAAGGACATACACTTGTGTGGTGATTATCCATTTTAAAACCTTCCCTTCCCTATTGAACATTGGCTTGTGTGAATAGTTCAAAGGTGAATCAGCAGGGCTTCTTATATGGGTGAAGGTTTGTCAATGTGAGTGGTAGTTCAATTTACTGAATTGACATTAATTCTTGATTGGAGTAGAACATTTGCAGGTTTATTTCAATAGATGCCATATCAGGCGTACCCAGTACAGACAACCCCCACTTACTGCTCTTAATTGCTTCCTGAAAAACCAAGCATTAAGCAAAATGAGAGTTATGTGAAACTGAAAGCATTTGATGACCCAAGATGGTGACTGCAATTGTTTTTAATGACCCAAGATGGTGACCGTGAGCGTTATAATGAAACTCACTGACTGCTAAGTGAAATCAGGTATCAATTTAAAATGAGTGTTAGAGTGAAATAGTGCTAAGTGAAACAGCATTAAATGGGGGTAGACTGTATCAGCTTTGCCTAGAATTTGAATGACATCTTTGACTTGAGCTATTCTTCTTTATGTAATATTTATATTAAAGAAGGAAAGAAGACCAAACAAAATAAATCTCTTTGAAAACTAATTAAGAAAAGTGATTTGGCCTTTATACATGATTAGTAATGCCATGAAAGGGCAGCCATCTAGGCATGAGGGATATAGAGCTAGGAAATCCACAGTGTAGGTGCCCTGTGTCTGTAGACAAAGTAAATTGCATGCATATGGCCTCCCTGGTTTGACCTACAATGGCATAACATTACAAGTTGAAAAAAGACAGCATAGAAATACAAGAAAAATGCAAAAAAAAATGTCCCTGCCTTAGCTAACTTAGTGACAATAAGTACTTGCACAATCTTAATGCCAAAATCCTTCAAAAATAATACGAGCAATCTCCTGGTTAAAATATAGATAAAATACTGCAAATTTGATTCCTTGAGAAGTCTGCCGTACTCCAGGAGTAAGAAAGCTTTACTTTCACTTATCCAGATTTAGGCAGAGGTACCTTATAGATTAGCTCATTCAGAAAGGTATGAGCTTCAGTAGGCTACAGTCTGCTTCATCAGATGCATACAAAAGCTTGTCTTGCTAAATGAGTTAGTCTATAAGCTACCCTGTTGACATACCTTCTCCATATCTTCAGACTAATATGGCTAACTACCTCTCTCTACTCCAGGCTTAGTTCACCTGGCTGGCAGTCAGAAATATTCCTTTCATATGTAATATGGAAAGGTTGGACTGGCAATAAACATGAAGCCCAGAATGCCCATTTTAAATTGATGTTTGTGAGTACACCCCCACTCGAAGTGAACGCATGAAGCTGCGTTTAAATTTTTGACTTGCACACCAAAGGGAAATTTCCTGTACTTGAACTGCTTGAGACTTGGATATTGTTTCTGTTTTTGTGGACTCCCCTTGTCTAGAACAAAAGGCTTGAGCCTTTGGGCACTAACGTAATAATTAAAATAATTAATAAATGAAATGAGTGATAAATGGTAGCCTCACTATGAACAGAAGCTTTATTGTGGCCTTCAACAAGGAGAAACAATTGCATGGGTAGGTGTCTAATAATCAGAAGAGTGGTCTGTTTTGGCTGTTCTTTTTGGTAGCAGTTTCCATCTTTCTAAGGGCTCTGTCCCTTACTTGTTTGCTGTATGGTTATTAACAATGAAGTGACTGAAGTCTCTAACTTCCAAAAACGTATTGATGTTTTATTTTATAAAATTTCCTATTATCAACATTTGGTCTTTCACTATGCTCAGTAGCTCAAAAGTATGTGGCAATTTCAGCTGGGGAAAATGTGCATATTTTCATAACTCTTCTACTTCCATAGCCCAGTTTATCTGCAAGTATTTTTCTGCTGCATTATACTTACTGCCACAAAAAATTACAAAAAATTGCTCTCTTTAGTTTATAGTATCCTCTGATCCCAAATATTTGCTGCCTTAAATGCCAGTCAGTACTTTTAACCTCTTAATCATACATCTATTAATATTGGTCTTGAGCCAGTATTGCAATGCAGCTTGAATAAATGTATTGCAAGATAGATTCTCCCCACAGTCTATACAGCAGAATGCAGTTGACACCATGACCCTCAGATTTGCAAATTAGTTGATTTTGGCACAAAATCATGAAATACTTTAAAAAGTTATTGATTTCCCAAGAAAATACTAAAATGCCTAGCCATTAATGCCTATTTACACAATAATGACTAAGGCACAGCTAAGTCATTTCCTAGGGATTAATTAATTTTAAGATTTCTAAAAAGGTATCCAGTCTGGGACCCATGGATACACTTTAATAAGTAATAATAGGTTAATATTTCCACCCACCCCACTGGCACCATGTCAATGAATAAAACTCATTTTCTTCCATCTTTCTTTCCAAGTAAAGGCAGGAGGAATTGGACACACTTCATTGCAAAGTGTCCAGTTGCTCCCTTCCCTACTCAGAGAATACGATAGAAGAATAGGAGGGAATGAGGGAAAGGAGTGCATGTAGTTCTTCATTTCAAACTTACAAGCAGAAGCAACCAAGCTCACAGTGAACCAAACCCAACTTTATAGGATGTACATTAAATTTCACCCATAAGAAAACTAGAGAAGCAACTACTTTCCGGAGTTAACATTTTGAAGTAACCCAGCATTCTATGAACTTCCTTTGTAGTCTCCACAGATGAGTTACTCAGTACCTTTGCACTAATTCAGTGGTATCCAACCATGTCATCCAGCCAGTGGGACTCCCCAGGTGTCCAGAAATGTGGTGGTAGGTGAGTCAACACAGCACGAATTGCTTCCTGAACCACAACAGTTAATCCTGCCACCAAATTCATAGACCTCTGGGGAGCGCTATGGTCCAGATGACATAGTACAGATTGCACCAGATGTGGGTTCACACTGAGGCTAGATGCATGTGGGGTCATGATGGAGTGCAAGATTGCACCCAGCCTGCAGACCAGCCCCGCACCACCCATCTGGTGTGTGGGGCCAAAGAGGTTGTGCAGCACTGTACTAAGTCATTACAGAGGTTATAAACACAGAGGAAAGGGATTCTGGGGGGGTTGTTTTAAGATATTATATTGCACAAGGCAACAACATACCCATGCTACTTCTGCATACTTTAGCTCTAGATCTAGAACCAGCATAGCTGTGTTAACCTGATCCTAGATTACAGAAAAGCAGGATTTATCAGATGAGGCACAGTGGTGCACAAATACAGCTTTCCTGCTTCCAGTTCTGGACCTAACATATTCAGAACTAGCAAAGGTATCAGCACAACACTTACTGCTTTGTGCCATGTAGACACCAGTACACAAGCTAATCTTCCATACTGTTCATTTTAGAAGGCAACTGGCTTGGAGCAGAGCAGCCAGCTTGACAGACCTGCCACAAGGTGCAGTACGTTTTACATACTGGCATAATAGTATGCATTAGGTTTTAATTGTAAGAACCTTCATTTTAAAGTTTTAGACTTTATTCTTCCCTCTTGCTTGTTTTCTCCAATGCAGCTAATAGCCAGCTGGTTTCTTCTTCAGTCCCTGTAGTTACTGTTATATCATCTGTAAACAGATTTCCCACCAGTGTTGCTGTATTGCTGCCAGCACTGGGGCACTTCCATCTTCTTCTGCTGATATTACTGCCAGCTTCATTCCTGCTGAAAACCAAATAACATGCCATGTGCGTCATGTTCTCATTCCCTTCTCCACTGCCTACCACTGTAGTTTTCTAATCTCTTGTAAACCTCATCACATTCACTTTACAAAACACATTGGCCAGCTGTTGCCTTACTCTATGCCCATTATTTGGTCTTTAGTAAAAGAAAATAACTATTTGTAGTAGCAGAAGAAAAGCAACTGGGTTAACATAAATGCAGAGGTATAATGCATTTAGTGGTGATCAGGTGTGAATCATTATGCTCATCCCTGGGCAGAAGCACGAGAACTTTTTAGACTGAAGTTTGACAATGTACCACAATCCTGACATTCTTTTGTAGATGCCATTATTTTGTAGATGTAAAATTCTGCTGAAAGCTTGGGACAGTGATGATGGAAAAGCTAACCTGTTTGGCACTGCTTGTTCTCAGTCCTGCTAAGACTTACACACAGAGTCAATTTTTTTCAGAGCAAGGAAGACCATTGACTTCAGTGGAACACATTGTATTTTAACAGGTGCATAAATCATTGTGGGGTTGGAGCCATTGTTAGCACCAAAATTCCTGATCCTCTAATGTATTTCACATGAATCATCGTTTTCCCTGTCAATAACTGTATGTTCATAAGTAAAAATTCGAAGCACCTGGCTGTTAAACTTCAACTCCCCACCTCCACCCCCATTCATCAGATACTAGGAAAACTATATATATAAAAAGAAGTCTCAACTTGTTTCACTATCTCTTCAGTAATCCCTTTCCAACAGCTCATCACTGACTGTACATTTTAGAGAAAAGAGGAGTCCTTTTTCTCTTATGGTTATATATATTTGTGTCCCAATCCTTCAAAATCAGGGAAGTGCCTAGGCCTCAGCCAAGACCTTAGGCTACTGCTGGATCAGATAGATTACCAGTGCATGCCGAAGAGTATTGTTTGGAGGGGGTGGGGAGTGTAACTACAAGTGCTCTGACATTCAGTACAACAGCATACAAACTTATGGCATGTTGTCAGGCATGAGAGATTTAGAGCCATAGTAAGCAAGGGATACCACAGGGACCACATTATTTTTATGGCCAGGATAGAGGACACGGTGTGGCTCTGTTGTCTCACTGTGATCAGAAGAGGGGTGTCTGCAGTCCCTTGTAGACATGCCCAGCGCACATCTGCACCAATGCATGTTTACTTTAGGCAGAACATTGGGAATAAGCTTTGGACCGAGATGATAATCGTCATGATTTTTCATATAGTTTTTTAAAAAAATTGCCTTAAGCTCAGTACTGCAGCTTTCACACCAATCACCTACCTTTTCCTTAATGTACTCATTCTTAACTAAAGATCAGGATGTATTTTTAAGGAAAGGACTTTTGTTCTGAGAGAATATTGGACATAGCATATACACAATAATGACGAGAGTGGCCCTCCTCCCTGTTCCCTCTCACTTAAAAAAAATATTTGCCTACTACCATGTTGGTTGAAACTGGGATTCAAAAATAAAATCTCTTTGGCAATTTTGAATAACAAGTAACTGCAAATGCTGTTATTTTATACTGCCATTTGATATAGAACTGTATGAAAATATGTATGTCCTAAGATGAGTTAATTAAAGTATTGACAATGTAATTGTTTTGATGCTTAGCAAACTGATTACTTGAAAATGGACTCATAAAGCTTATATTTTTGATGACCATGTTTGTATTTCGATTTACTTGAAAAATGACATAGCCATTTTATGATGAGACATCAGTCTATTTGATGCCTCAAATGAAGTCACAAAATAAAAATATATAATAATAATCTGAGAAGTTACTCTGGGATGAGAAGAGTATGCCATTCAATGGCAATATTTGCTGGGGGGTGGGGTTCTATGTCAAACAATCAGTTTATGAGTTAAAAGATCTGTTTTTCTTAATGGCATCCATATTAGCTGAAACTGGGATTTAAAAATCAAACTGGATTGTTTCCTACATGTGCCTCCTTATCAGTAATAGATGATCAGGGCAAATTTTATCCTATCTTATACCTTTATAATTTGGTTAACTTCAGTGAGTCAAATTAATGTAATTGATTCTTTTGAAACTGTTTAATTATTCATGAAAAGTAATAGGGTCCAGCTCAGAATTTTTACTGAATTTGTTCTGTAGATCTTAATGGAATAGCATTTCAAATAGTATCATAATAAAAAGTTGAAAAAGAAAAATGTAGCAACAACCAGATTTTTTCAAATAATGCCTACAGTTATGCAGGAGACAGCTGAGACAGCTAAGCAAGAAAGTGCCATTTTTAGAGACACTTTTGACAAGATAACCACACCTTAAGTGTAATGACACCATTGCTTATAATATTTGATTATTTGATGCATGCTAATTCTGACAACAACATAAAATTAACACTTGTTTCTAATAACACAAAAATTTTAAATTTGATTTATTATGAGTACAGTTAGTCAAAATATGATATTGGGATATTGTGAGTATTCGTATGTTTAAACCAAGGTGTATAACATTGATCATGACAAAAATTTAGAATGGAAGAAAATAACACAACTGATATTTAAACATGCATTTAACTGTGTAGGAAGCTGTTTTTCTTGTTACATTCATTGAATTATCATACCGATTGATTGTTTTCAAGAAGTTTGAAAGACAACAATAAAATCCAGTTCTAAAATTACATTATTTATAACTTCATAATTATCTCCAGAGAACACGATTAGGTAACACTACATTTTAGCAATACAATTTGATTTTTTTTAAAATGTATAATATTTTGTACTATTAATTATCCTTGAAAATTCAACTCTGCATGCAGAAATCTAGCTCCTTTTTGCAGTCCCCTAACCATTGTTTTCCCCCCCACTTTCTATTGTTTTTATTATTAATCACTTTAATCCTTTAATGCTGTTTTGGAGTACATGAGAAAGATAAGTTACATATTAAAATTTCTTATTGATATTTACTATAAAATATGCACTGATTTAATTAGTAATAACAATAATAAAAATAATGAAATAATATGTGTACACATTCATATTTTATCCTATCTTATTGCTTCTAAATATAGCAGATAACAAGTCAGAGGGCATACCTAATGGCACTATACCAGTAAATAATTACATAGTGAATTGCTTCAGGATTTCATTATTACATTTTGTTTAGTTTTTCTGCTTTTTCAGCAAGTAATCTTTGCCACAAAGTTCACTTAGCAACAGAGTTCTAGTTCTGTCATATATTTAGCTAAACAAAGCTTATTAGAAAGGGAAAGCAGCACAGATTTTGAAATAGGAATTTAAATTTCCCAGTGATCTAGTTGAGAAACGAGATGTTATCCCATTTCATAATTAACAATAATTTGATTTAGAAAAATAAAGCATTTTTGTATCATTTACCTCTGAAGCCATCTGTGTCTTCGTTCTTATATAAAAGCTTCATTTGGAGCCTCAGATGTATCAATGTGTTTCAACTGCAGCAGGGAAAAATCTAGTTCTAATCAAAGTAACATTTTAGACATATTTCTGTCTTTCCTTCCCAGCAAATTCAAATGCAAATTCTTGCATAATAACTAGTCAGAAACATAAAATAACATATTGGGCCACAATCAGTGGCAGCTCTTCTTAGGGAGACAACTAGTACTGCAAAATCTGCAGTAGCAATTGAATTGCAACTACAGTCCAACTGCAGACACATCTGAGCACATACATGTTTTTGGAGCTGAATATGAGCACAAATCAGAGCTTTACTTTTGCACCCACAGTTACTTTTTGTGGATAAAAATATTTAGATACATGCCATGCCCTTTTATAACATCTCTTCTCAAGGGTATGGAAAGAAGATCCAAAAATCTGCAGACCACCTAGGGTCAGGGGTCACTTCCTGAAAATGCTTTGCTTCAGGCTCCATTTAGCGAACCCTCAAGAATTATGACCTCAAATGTCTCTGGCTTCATTTCATGTAGTATTTCAGAAGTACTTATTCCAACAGTGTTCAGGTTTCAAACAGTTTTGGCCTGTGTCTGTGGGAAGCCACAACTTGATATGACCTTAAAAGAAAAACTGGGGGCTAGTAGATCTCAGCGCTGCAGTAATGTGCTACTTGTAACATGCAATTGAGCAAACACAGCCCACATTCACTGAATTTTGAGAATGGGCTTCAGGCATAGCTACATGCAAAGCAAATATTAGAAGTCTGCCAATTAAGTGGCAAAGGCATAGATAGCGGAGGCAACCTGGAATCTATAAATGTAGCTGCCTTCTTTCCGAACCCTGGAGTAAGAAAGAGGTCTTGCCCACCAGACAACCAAGGGATCACTTTTTAATGTTTGTGTTAATGTAACGATTCATGGTCCAAACTGTAAATTTAGCAATGGGTCTGATTCCTGCATCAATTAGGAGGATTATATCATGAAGGTAATTTCATGGGGTGGAACAGGACTTTGACAGTGGATAAGACATTAAGTACAGGCCACTACAGTTTATCTATACCACTCAAAGATCCAGTGTGTTTTGTGAACGGTGGCATGTGGCAACTCTCTTGTGACAGGAGAGCAATATGAAGCTGATTTAGCATAGGGTGGAATCAGGGATATGTGCAGACATTGCGTTTAGATAGGCCTAACTAGAGTCAGGTCAATCTAAGTGCCAATCCGTGCAGACACTGGGGAAGGTTAAACTGGGCAAAAACTGGCAGGCCTGACCTAAACATGAGGAGGTAAACCTAATTAGATTTATGCTTTCAATAATTCATTTTTTTTTACTACTTGTGTCCCTGTTTATTTTTTAATTTTATATAAGATTCTCTAAAAACAGTTTATTTTAATGTGCATTAGTTCAAATCCTGTTAATTGTATTCACCGTTTTGTCTGTTGTCTCCCCATTTTAAGGACTGCTGCTTTAAAAAATGGATCCTCGATTCCACCTAAGGTAGACTCCATTTATTATTGTACAGCCTTTTATATAACAGAGGGATTTTTAGTAAAGACTTCCTTTTGTGTCCCTAGCTACTAAATACATTCCCATTCAGATAAAGCTTTACAAACTTTATAGTACTGCACATGTGTCATGAAATGAAATTCATCAAAACCTAGAGGTGTGAGAAAATACACTAATATACTTGACTAAACAGTTACACAGGCTGACAGAAATTCTATTACAACCTTTGTGTTTGTGCCAGTTTTAAGATTAATGTATGTGTAATTCAGGAATACAATAAATCATATTTTAAATGTCATGTCACTTATTGCTCACTAGGTTTTGGAAACCTCAAGCTACAATAGTTCCAAAATCTTCAAAGTACTATAATTCATGAAAGCCAAGAAACAAAAGTCAGACAAAAGTCAAATAGCAGGGGCTGAAATGGATTGACCCAGGTTCCAACAAGTAGGAAAAGAAACAGAATTTGTCTGAATACAGAATCCAAGTACAAATAGTATTCAGTTTTCTTGTTTTTCGTACGTGAGAAAAGTTGCCGCTTAAAATTTTTTATATATTTTGTCAACACTTTAATCAAAGCATTTTCTGCAATACTTTTTTATCTCTGATAATTGCAGTTCTATAATCCTACCTACCCTTATTTTCTACCAAAAAACAGGCTCTTAAAGTGAAACCATAAAAATAAAATTAATGATATTTGAACCTTTATTGTATGTGATTTGTGTCAGGAACATGAGGATAGCAATGCTGCATTGCAGTAAGAGCCATACATGCATTCAAACTATTCACATCTTATTTTTTTACTGATGTAATTTGGGGAATGTTATTTTTGCATTCATAACAGCGCTGAACAGACGACGAACATTAAGTTTGAAGTCATTTATCCATTATGCTGCTAGTGATTCTTCACTATAGGAGGAGTTTGGATTGCTATAATGTGTTTTTGTTCTGCTGGAGAAAATTCATTATACCAGTTCAATAAAACTGAGTAGTTTTAATCAAACTGACATATTTTTCTTATACCAGTCTGTTAGGAACACATGATAATAGATCCACAGTAAGGCTATAACTTGCTTTCCACTTCCCAAGAATGCTTGTGATTGGTACTTCAAGGTCCTGACAGTTTTTCACTGGAAATTTATCCTCCAATAGAGGACAGTTTATTTTTTTTCCCCTCAAAATGTGAAGTTAATAAGAAAAAGTCATTAGAATATTTAAGACTGAAGATTAAGAAGGTTTTCTGCTTTAGGAGTAGATGGGGTTTTTTGTTTTGTTTTATTTTTGCTGTGTGCACACGTGTGTTTGCATGAGTCAGTGTGGAAGTGTGCATCTGTGTGCACATGTAATTTGCTTTAAGTAACTAAAGAGCTAGGCCTGTAATTCAACATTTATTTTATTTAGGTAGTCTCCATTTCACCTCTGAGATCCTTTATGAAGGCTGAGAGGTATACTGTTAGAGGGAGATTATTAACCTTTGGAAACTCAGTCAGCAGAGTTTATGAATTTCAATGGTTAATCCTGTAGATGTCAGTGCTGATTTATAATAGCTTTTACTATATTTTTAAAGCATGTTCTTAGACTTTATTTTGAAAGATAGTTTTGAAAAGGTGTTAATAGCACTAAGGCCTTATGTGTTCCCATCCTCTTTTTTGCAAAGGGCAACAAACAGTATTATAAAATGAAGAGCTTTCCTTTCCAGTCAGTCTACCTACTCTTCTTTTTAGAGAAACTACACATTTCTCTGCTTTTTTTTCCCTTCAGCCAGTCACACCTTACTCTCAACGGCTATTTGTGTCAGTAGCCAATAGCAGCAGAATCCTTCCACTGCACATGAATGGGTCATGAGGTTGACATTTTCATACACCATTGATGTAAAAGTTAATGTTCACTGGTGTTCATGCTGGTGAATTTTCCCATTAAAACTTTCTGGCACAAACCAGTTGAAATTGGCTGTTTTATGCAAAGGGTCTGATACACAAGAGTGGTCAGTTACAACTCAGTTAATGAGTCAGACCTATAAACAACACATTTACAGAATAATAACACGTGAGACCATAAAGAAAACCAACTAAGCCAGTAGCCTGAGCAGAAGAAGCCATCAGAAGCTGCAGCACAGCTGGAAATCTTTGATAGCATGCAGGATGACTGGTGAAGGTTTAGATAGTACTTTGCTCTGTATCTGGAAACCAGGTGCCAGCAAAAAAAAAGTAAGATAGTCTGGAGGTATTCTTCTTTCTAACAAAATCTGGTTCTGGTGCATTTGATATACATTTTAGTTAACTCAGGCAGAGAATGCCAACTCTGAAACTGTACTGAACAAATTTGTTCAGTATTGTACTTCAGGTAAAAGTGAACACTATCAGTGCTATGCTTTAAACACAAAGTATACAAAGAAAGTGAAGACATAGAATTGCTCATAAAAAGATACAAGGCTGAAAGGCCTATTCTGCAGTCCTCGACATTCAGTCCCTGATTAAAAACCAGATTGTGTTTAGAATGCAAGAGAAAGCACACATTGAGCTGAACATGCTACGGCAAACAGAAGAAGCCAAGATAATGCTTGGTGTTTGGGAATAGATGCAAGAAGAGCTGGGGATTACATCACTTTTCAAGAGTTTGCAAATGCCAGCAGAGTGCTAGGGACTGAAAAGATGATGGTACCACAAGATCTCCTTATAAGGAGCACTGGATAAATCTGCTGTTGGAGATGATGACCCTGACCAGGCACTGGTGAAAACTAGTGACTTCAGCATTAAGAGAAAAGCTACAGACAGTAGAAAGGAAATGGGAAAACTCAGGGATTTCAGATGTGAAATCCCCACTAAAGGGCCATGTATTGTTAAATGAGTTTGAAAAAAGGACTATTTATAATAGTACCAGGAGAAAAGTACCCATTGTTGGCACAGGAACATGTGAAGCCTTTCATTTAAGTAAGAGAGGTGCACTCATTGGAGAAGCAGAAGAGCAAAACAATGGAAGTGTGAAGTGTATTTGCCGGGAAAGGTCTGAACGCAGTACAGAAGAGGCCTGAGAGCTCATAGTTTGTCCATAGTTCAGCCCCAAAGGCAAGTTCTTTGCATTCCAAGCTGAAAGAAGAGGTTCCAGGCTTAGTGTTTTGAGAACAGGCAGTCAAAAACTCAGTCTTTGCAGATTTCTCTAAACCGCTTAGATTGAGCAGATAAGCAGGTGAACATTCACTTTTCAAACCAAAAAGGCAGCCAGACCCCTGCAGTGGCCCCTACCAGTAGCTGGGGGGTACTAGAGCAGGCCTCCCAGCCTGTGGGCCACTGCGGAGCCTGCAGCCCAGTGATTCCCCCCACCACACCCTCTCCTCAGCCTTCATCCAGTTGAACAAGGGATGTGGAGGGAAAATACCCCTTCAATTGGATGTGGGGGGTGGGGGAGACCAATAGGGTCTCCCTGGCAAGGGGGGATGGAGGAAGCCTCCAGTGTGGCAGCTGAGGACTGCACGGGGTGAGGAGCAGGCATGGGGGTGGGAAATCCCCCATTGAACCACCAACCAGGGTCTCCCTGGTACAGGGGGAAGAGAGTAGGTGGGGCATTTCTCCCTCTCTTAGGCCACCCACCTGAGCTGTGTGAGTCCCCTAGCCATGCCCCCTCCTTGGTTGGCAGGCCAGCTGAGGAGGGAGCGGGAAGGAAAAACATCTCCCCTGCTTGACTGGCTCTGGACTTGCAGCCAGACTGTGCCCAGCACGGGACATGGAGAAACCTGTAATGGGGGCTTTACTCTCCTCATCCAAGCTAGAGGCTGGGCTGATCACCCAGCCACACCCTCTCCTTGGCTGGCAGGCCAGCTGAGAAGGGAGTCGGGGGAGGAAGCTGCCCCCCTCTGGTTCCTGACCCCCAGCAACACTGTGTCTAGAGCAGGCAGAGGAGGAAGTTTTCTCCCCCCACTCCCTCCTCAGCTGACCTGCTGGCTGACCTGCTGGCTGAGGAGGGAGCATGGCTAGGTGACCAATTCAAATCCCAGCTTCCAGCTTGGGCAGGGACAGTAGAGACCTCACTGTGGGATTCCCGTCAGCCCAGTTCCAGACCCTCCAGACCCCTGTGCCAGGCATCGGGGGTGGTGGGGAAGCCCATAGTGAGCGCTTTAATCCCCCCTGCCCAAGCCAGGAGACAGGCTGACACCCCAGGCTGAGGAGGGGGCAGGGCGTGGGGAATTGGCCTGGCTCCCAGCTGTGGGGGGATGGAAAATCTCACGCTGACATCTGTGGGGTGGGGCCAGCACTGCTCCACTGAAGCAGAGAGTACAGCCCAGGGCTGCACAGCATCTTGGGATGCTGGAGGACTGTGAGTTAACTTGAATCAGGAGGGAAGCTGGGACAGAAGTTCCATGAACAGGCTTGACCTAAATGGGAACGTCCACACATGTAGGCACGTGTGCTTGCAGCAGCTCAAGTAGGAACAAATTTGAGCTGGAGATTTTTGCCTCAGCTTATGTGTCTGAACATGCACTTGTGTGTGGGAAAAATTGTCACTTGGGGCAAACTGACCCTTCCCAGTTCCTCCTGGATCTTCATCCAGGGGGAGCTAGAGGCTGCAGCCAGCACCTGTGGCCCTGTTTTAAAATTGCAAAATCTTTTATAAGAAACCCAAAGTCTCTCATTAAAATACCCCAAATAGTGTTCTTTCTTTCACCATTAAAACAAAATGCCACTATATAGAGAAAGATCAGGTGGGCAATGTTTTATCAATATATTTACAAGTTTAAAGCAATTTGGAAGCTACCAGTGCCTCTATCATCACAATAAAATGGATTCTAAATATCTATACAATGTGGCATTTACTTTTGGGTTTTTTGTCATAGAAAATTCAGAGCTGTCCCTACCCCTTCACACACCAGGATGTGTGCTGCTGAGCAGCACTGATATGCCAGTGCCCTGTCCCTGCCTTTTCCCCTCCCTCTCAACCCACTGCCCCCCCAGTCTCCTCACTCCTGCCCCCACTAGCTCCCTCCTAGCTGCAGCTCTCCCCAGTACCAGAACATAAGTCCACCTGTAGGTGTCCCACCCATTGAGCAGTGAGCAGTGCCAGCCCCTGCTGTTCTGCTTCCTGCCCCATGCTGTCCCTGGGAAGCCCTCGACTAGGGATCAGGAGCAGAGCTGGGCCCTTTCCTCTCAGTCTGGCTTCCCCTTATGCAGGCTGCTGTAAGGGATCAGGGGAGCTCTAAGCCTGGCTCTGGTGGCCTCTTCTACCTGAAGCACTCCTCCACTTCCAACCCCCCCTCTCACACACACACTCTGCTGCCACCTCCACCCCTCTCCTCAGTCCATCACACCCCTCAAGTAGCTCCTGGGACCAGGACCCCTCCCCCCCAGGCTGGGGCTGCATGTTCCAGCAGTGGTGTGGGCATGGGGCACAGCTGCAGTGTAGCAGTTGCCCTTGCAACTGCAGCTCCTTCCAGCAGGTCCCGCCGATCCCATGTGGCCAGCTGGGTATGCAGGGTGTGAGATTTGTGGAGGGGAAGAAGTGTGGGGGGTGGGTTTGGGGCTTGTATGGGGGTTGTGGGTGGGTATAGGGTTTGTGGGGGTGAGCTTTGGGGTTATGGAGCATGTGCAGAGGCTTGGGGTTTGTGGCTGGGTATGTGGGTGAGAGATTTGTGGGGGGTGGTTTGGGGGTGTAGGGTATGTGTGTGGATTGTGGGGATGTGGGGGCTGTGTGGGTGAGTTGCTTAGGAGGGGTTGTCCCCTACCCCTGCACAGGTCACAGCCCCCCCTGCCCAGCACATGGACTGGCCCTCCCCCCAGGGATTACAACTCCCCCCCACAGGGACCACCCCCACAACAGCAGCAGCCATTGGGTGCTCAGGGCCCGCTGCTGTCAGAGCTCCCCATGGTGCAGTACAGCCCCAGCCATGTCAGACCCGGCACAACTTGTGCCATTTGTTGTGGGTCCAGCCTCGCCTGGCCTGGTGCTGGGCTGTGCACCTTCAGGCAGCACTGGGCCACTCAGGCTGTCACCCAGGGTCCCAGCACTGCTCGCAGGGGCCATGCATATACGCCCTGGTCCAGCCCAATGGAAGCAGGACCCGGCCACCATGATGCACGGTCCCCGCAAGCAGCGCTGGGTTGCTGGATGAAAGCCTGAGTGGCCTGTTACTGCCCAAAGGCACATGGTCCAATGCCAGGCTGGGCCACACACTTGTGGTATGGCACAGGTGGCACTGGTTGCCAGTCAGCTAGGGCTGGCGGGGCTGTGCCAGGAGGGACCTGAGCACCCTGATGGTGGCTGTTGCTGCAGGGGGACTGTGGACCTACCCCTCCTGAGTGCCCCCCCCCCATTCACAGTCCCCTGTACCCACAACTTACCTGGGACAGAGCCAGGGTCCAGGTCACTGCAGCCTGCACCTGTCCACTTTGTCCCGTTCAAGGAGGCAGCATGCTGAAGTACTGGGACAAAGAGAAGCCATAGAGACACTCTGGCCAGCTACCAGAGCATATTTTTGGAGGACCCCAGCCTCTGGTTGCTTCAGGGCACACTACAGAAGCATGCCTTGCCCCACTATTTTTCTGCAGACTTTTTTATTATACCTGGATTTCCAGGTAACAAATCTAGAGCCCATGGTGCCAATATGCAGAATGGGGAATGTTTTTTTTTTTTTGTTCACAGCATGCCTCTTGCAGCATCTCAAACTGCTTTGATATGGCACAAGAGGCACGTTAGCACTCATCTGAACATTCTCATTCAGTTCAGTTTGATGCTACATCCATCCAGGTTTATTTTAAACTGGTTTTGGCCATTTTGAAAGTGGTTTAAGTGCACTAAACTTCTGTTCTGTGACAGATTTAAACTGGCTCCTGCTCACTTAAACCAGTTTATGTGAAACTTCTGTCCTTAGCCATAGAATGAACCCAATGGAGTGAACACACTAATTGTACAGTATAGGAAGGGAAAAATTGTGGAGATTCCTGATACTAGATACTGTTCTGTGGCTGATGCATAGAATGATTTTTAAAGGGAGAGATTGGAGTATAAATGTTGATTTAAAATAAACTTCTTACTGAACAGTTCCTGAATTAAAATAGAATGACCACCTATCTTAGAAATTTAAAAGAAAATGGTTTATTAAGCTTTAGGTTTCTTCTGATATTACTAAATTCAGGTGAGTCATATGCTATTATGCATCATATGCTAATCTGATAATAATCTCAAGAGATATGAGATTTAATTCTTAAAAACAAACAATGTGAACTCGCTACTTTCTTTGGCCAGCAAGAATATGAATATGCTGAGCAGTTGAGAGAACTCCCTAATGTTTTCAAATGAATTTAAAATGAAATATTTGACTCTGCTTGTGAGATGTATGGCAGCCAGAGAAGGTCTTTTTTATAAATTCCTCAATACTGAATAGCTAAAAGAGTCATTTCACATTTTCATTTTGGAAAAAGACCCAGAAATCAATTTCTAGACAATCGCAGAATGTTGTTTTTCTTATAATTTAATGAGTTAGCACAAGAAGCACTAAATTCACAAACTGGCAATAATTAAGAAATAGTGTAAGTAGTGTCTGGCAAAAAAGGAAAGCTAGTGTAATGAACATGAGGCAAAAAATGTAATGTTTGCATCAGTTTCAGGACTATGGCCACCAGGATCTGACATGTTTTCAGATATAGAGGGAACAAAAATGATGTCCTTGTCTGGTATCATGACAATACAGTACAAGATTTTTGTTTTGTAGTACATGTGTTGGACCTATAGATGAGGCTACACGTGATGCTATATCACCATGGTGACACGCTAGGGGGACGTGGCATCCACAGGTATCTATACATGACCAGGAGCTACTTCACCACAGTGGCATGCTCCCCTATTATAGCATGCTGCTGTGCCTTAGTAACTGCTAAAAATAACCATGTGCCATGCTTTAGTACTACCTATAGGAAGTACTAAAGCATGGCACAATAACAACATTGCCAAAGAACAACGTATAAATGCACCCGACAGGCATTACAAGTTTAAATTATGGAATCTTATCTTTGTTATTACAATTCATCAAAAGCTTCCTTCTATTTGTGTTATTAGCTCGACAACAATGGCTACTGACCAATTTTAATCACAAAGGGTGTGTACACTCACTTGCCTCACCTGATCTACTTCCACACAGCTCACTTTAAGCTGCACTCCAAATGCATACAGGTATTTGATAGACTGAGGCAACCATTTTTTGCCTTCTTTAATGTCCCTGAATGCCTGTATGATTAGGCAGTTCGATTGATTGACCTTAATTAGGTCAATCTAAATGTAACTTCTGTTCATACCCAAACTGAGTCAGTGTAGTCTCTTGCAATAATCCTTGCGAATGGTCTTTGCCCAGGCATGGAGGGACTATATTCTAAGGGCAAGGAAATGGTGTGTTTTCAATGCTCATTTCCTTTATTAAAGCCTCACTGGTGAATTAATCTTCTTCAACCTAGTAAATTATGTGTCTTAAAGACTTGAAGAAACTGGAAGGAAGAGCTGTTTGAAAGGTGGGTGGCACCTCACTACATCTTTGATACTTAATACTAATGCTGCTGCTTGAGTGGCAGTGATTTTTATAACACTCTGTTGAGAGGACATCCACGACTGGAGCCTTTTTGTCCTTAATAGCATCAGTAATGTAGTATAATTTAATAGGGGCTTCTAGAGTATAAAATTGCCATAGTGGAAGATGACATTACTGAAGCAATCCAGGGCTGAAGTTTCTTTTCAGTATATAGTTTCAATAAAAAGTTAAATTTACATTATTTTTATTTTTATCATCACACAGGAAAGAAACCTAGTTTGGCAGTCATATTGAAAGGGGAATTGTTTGATTTTTCATGTTTTCATTTGAAGCCCGACAATTTCTCCTCTTATTTTTCCTACTTCCCCAAACTGCCGCTGTGATCTGAACAGATGTATTTCATATTTCACATAATACCTAGTTTAAAAACAGGTTCCTGAAGAAATTATTACCATTTTTACAATTCCCTCACTGTTCATTTTCATTGTAATTCAATAAAATTACTGGACCAGATTCTGATGTCAGTAACACACACAAAGACCCAGCTTTATTTAATAGAGTTACCTGCACCAGTTTTACTAGAGTTGGATTTACAATTATATTACTGGGAGCAGAATCTGACTTACCATACTAGAAATGCTTATCATGTGATAGTACTTATAGCCTGTAATGGATCTGTACTTTTGATTCTAAACAGAACTGAAATTAATATGCTCACCATTATAAATATCGAACTAGTTCTCTATCTAATCATAACAGTGGACGCCTTTATTTTTCCCTGCATTTTCCCCTCATATGTGTGTGTTTCTATCTGTCTGTCTGTTTGTTGAATGTTAGTGGAAAGACAGACACTTGGTGAAATTGTTAGCTGGAAAAGGTTTTTGCGTGATTTGTATACTGCTAGTGGTTATACTTGGTTTCAGCAAAGCCTTCAGACTAAAATCACCCAAGGGAGGCATGGGGGTTGTGAAGCTTTGAATTGACTGAGCCAGATTTTAAGATTTTAGAAATGGCTTTTTACTTGATTCTGAAGCATCTAAGGAATGTGGGACAATAGGAAGAGGTAATTGAAACTTGTATAAGGTCAAAATATACAGAAAACTCTTTCATTAGTTAATCCCACCATCTCAATATTGTTTGAGAACCTGATGGCTTGCGACCTATAACATGATATAGATGTGAAAAGTGTGTTAAAATACACAAATTTAACTGGCCAGTTCAGTATTCCCTTTTGAGAAGGTATTCGTTCATAGATTAAGGGCAGGTGGAAAAATAATTCTTGAAAAAAAAATATTTCCATCCAGAGACCTGTCCTGAACCCACAGAAGTTGGTGGGGGATTGTGTTGATTTTGGGGGTTTGATTATTGAAGTCAGAAGTTTCTCCTCACTTCAGCAGGAGGAAGAATGAAGAGTGGACAAACAGGCAGAGGCATTCCTAAACAGAGGTCAAAATACAATTACTGAGGATATGTCTGTTAGTTTTCTTACTATAATTTTTATCTCTCTGTAACAATGCTTACCAGTAGCATGGATACATTTTTTTAGATAACTCATTAACACTTTTTCTGTATGTTCCATTCAGTGTACCCTATACCTTCTGTTTGCAGCTTTGTAAGTGATTTTCAGTTACTGGATTTTCTTTTTTTGTGCGTTAATGTCCTTCTATACTAGATGAATACTGCTCTGTAGAGAAAAATCTATCATGAACTGTACTCTTTCAACATAAAAGAGTGGCAAATTTGGCTCATAGATTTTGTGGGATTAGATAAATGCTTTTTTTTCCCCATGCCAAACAAAGAAGGTGACCCTACATTACAATAATGCAACACTGGAGATCCTGGACTATCATGTTTGAGAAATGAACTCACATGATATTATTATGATATAAGTAACAAGCAATATAAGTAATAAACAAGCAATCAATAGTAATAATAAGCAAGCAATCTGTTAGCCTTGCAAGGCTAGCTGTGATTTTCAACTTGGTAAATCCACAATTTTTTTAAAATTTGAATGCTATAGAAATTCTGTGCTACTTCTCCTAAGCAGTCCTCAGTCACAGTAGCTGATAAGAGGCACATTTTACGATGGACTAATATTGGCTTAAGTAAAATTTTAAATATTATTTCTCTGTTTTTTTTGTTTGTTTTTTTAATGACTATCTCAGCTTAATCACTTGGCCACTAAAGGGGACAATGAGATATGACACGAAAAACAACAGCCTGAGGTTTTTCTTGCTACCTTCTTAATTATGTGCAGCATATAATCTAGTTTAGTTGACCATTTTCATTATCTTTACCAATGACTTTTAAATTTTGTATAGGCCAGCTGAGCTTTTTAGAATACTTTCCGGTGCTAACTCTTTATTAAGTTGATACTCTTTGGCTGGGGAACTCTAAAGATTGCCATATAATTTCCATAAGGCTTAGTTTTCTGGAAATAATAACAATTGTCATTGTTGTCAAGACTTTTTCTATATTAGCATTGCACAACTTAAGAACATAGGTCTAGTCATAGCCATAATCAATCTTAAGATTATACAGAGAGGAACAAAGGCTGAAACATTAACAATTTTTAAAAGTACATTTAAATCATTATTCATTTATAGGGTTGCATTAATTTCTGAATAATGCAGCACTGTAGATAGATGATTGAAAGCAATGTAAAGTCTTTTTTAGTCATTTAGAGGCTCATTATATGAACCTATCACTCACTGTATCCACCCACAGACACCACTCAAACTGGTGAGGCAAAATCATTATCATGCAGATAAAAGGATAAGCCTGACAAAACACATACAACAACAGTTTTAATTAGATGAATCCATTTAAATTCTGAGAAGATAAAAAAGTCTAATTCCAGGTGCTGGAGTATAACTGTGTAAAACCCAGAGTAAGCATTTGGGCTACATTCGTCCAAGGGCAGGTGGTAAAATGCATCCAAACACAGCACCATCACAGTCTAACTTGAGTGTTACCCTTTCACCACTTGCACTCACCACTGCCTAATACAGGGCTAGGTTGGAAACAATTTGCTTAGGGTGGTGGTGCGATGTGCTGATTCAGGAACCCCTTTGCCATAAAACCTGTTTTGAGGCACAGACAGCTGGAGGGTGAAAAATCCCTAAAGAACATACAGGGGAACATAGAGAACAGCTGGGGATGCAGGAACTTAAACTGAGAAGAGGGTGTGATTTGCAGCTTGATTCCTATCATTGTGGACTGCCTTTTTTTGGCCAATAGCACTTATCTTTATCTTCACATGTAACATTAAATGAAAATTGTACCCTTGCAGTTATGTGTCTTTCCTTTATTTTATGTTTTGATTTAGAGTAGAAGAGTACAACAAGGGGAAAACGTGTGTGTCCAAAAAGGTTAAAACTTTAGTATGGCTTGGAAATAGAAGTATTTTGTTCAGAAACCAGAAATAATGTAGTTGATTTCAATTACATCCCTAAGGATTAGATTAGAGAGGTGAACAAGTTCAAGTAAAATAAAAGTAAAATAAAATCTAGAGCTGTGGGAAAAGGAAGGATTTTTTTGGATAAAATTTAATATGAACACTTTTCTAATATCTTTCTTGTTTAGTTCATGACCCAGACATTTTGCTTTATATTAAATTTCTACAAAGTGATAATATCCATATAGAAAATGATTTTCTGATGCAGGATGGCATTCTCTTTTTTAAATCTGAAATAAAATTTATATTTAATACTTCAAATGCTTTTAAAATGGGAGGGGCAGGGGAGAATCATTAAAATGGATCCATAGTCCAAATGGCCCTATCTCTTGGCATAAAAGAAAAAATGCCTTTTAATTTTGTTTTGTAAAACTGGCCCTTACTTGTTGGCCATTCATTTTTGTGTGCCTCTCTAAGGCTTAGTTCCACTAGTTCCATCTATATTTAAACTATAGGCACTTTTATACGTGCCCTATGGATAGGGAGGGTGGCACTTTAGAGCGGCTTCATCAGCTGCTCTTATTAAAGCACTACAGCATCTTGTGTAGCAGCGTCCCCATGCTTAAAAATAGCACCACAGGTGCTTGAACTAAAACTCATTCAATGCAGACACTGATACATGAGACAAAGGAGGCTCCTGGAGTGCAGTAATTACCATGCTCCAGCAGACTTGATTCATCTGAGTCTACTCCGATGCTCTGTAACTACAGTGCTTTGGAGGAGCCTCTGCACTTCTGTACAGGTACCTTATGTGACTATTTCTCTGATATCACAGGATCCAAGCAACTCTCAGTCTCTAATACATTTTCTCTCACTACGACCTTGATAAATAAGAAAGAGTTATTATACTAATTTTATAGAAGGGAAATGAGGCATGTACACTAATATCATGAGAGATATTAGGTTCCTATTGATTTCAATGGGAGTTAGGCTTCCTGTACATTTTACAGCTGTTGGTTAATTACGCAGTTACCTTGATACCAGCTACATGTACAAAGTGACCATAACAACATAAAAGGGTCCAACCAGCTATAAAGTTAGACTTGAAAAGTGTGTACTAACTTTATAGCTGGTTGCTATCCAGATTTAATTAGCACATATAGCATCATTTCCCTTGCGGCAGGCAGCCCTATCAGCTGACTAAACTCCCAGCTCCAGGGGTGCACCATGACCAGCCAGGGCTGGGAGTCCTGCAGCTGAGGGGTCTCTTACCCCTGGTGCAACTGGTAGGTGCAGGACTCTGAGTCCCAGCATCTGCAGGGCACAGCTATGATCTCCCAGCCCTGAGGGTGTGTGCCTCCATGGTTGAAAGATCAAATCAGCTGTGATCTCCCAGCTGCACAGGGCTTTACACATCTCCATGGTTTGGAGACCACAGTAGCTGCAGTTTCCCAGTCATGGGGACCCTCCTTGCACCCTGTGGCTGGCAGACTGTAACAGCTGTGATCTCCCAGCCAGGGGGTGCCTATCACACTCCCCACAGTTGGGAGGTCACAGTCCTGCAGCTGTTGGGACTTGTAGTCTTGGCTGCCTGTGGGGCACAGTCAGGGCACCCCTACTTGCTGGTGCAGGGGGAGCCCAAGATTGCAATTGTAGCAAAAACCC
>NW_017728995.1:13190848-13195455 GCF_001723915.1 Gavialis gangeticus
AGAACACCTGAAACCCTCTGGAACAGGACTGACATTGCCTGGACAGGCCCTCCCCATAGGAGATCATAGGTAGTCTGCCCCATAAAAAGGGGTAGTGAAGACTGACTCCTTGGGATGTCCTGTCCATCTGGACCAGCACCATGCCACCCCACCTATCCACCCAGAGGCCCTGCTGGCGACCCACCTCTGGATAACACCTGCTGGACAAAAACACCTTTCCAGCCTGGATAGGTAGCTATCACCCCCACCCTCTCTTCAACCAAAGACTTGGACTCCTTTTCTTTTCCCTACCTGAACTCCAACTCTTCCACTGAGTCTCTTTCTCCCGCTGCCATTGTGAGTGCTTGTGTGTGTTTGTGGGAACAAATAACTTCATGGGGCTGTGTAGTGTGTTGTCTGTTTAATAAACCTGTTATTTTGAAAGCCCGAGTTGGGTTTTTGTCTGTTTTCTGACTGTTTCCTCCTTGCCACCACTTATCTCCCCCCCAAACTTCCAGCTGTCTGCCTCAGTTTCCATCCCCAAGCTCCCAGGTTTCTGCCTGTCTCCTCCTTGCCACCAGGCTTTTTCCCTTGCACCAGTGACCTCAAGTACCCTGGGGCCACTTGACCTTCAGTAACCCTAAGCCTCAGTTCCTCAGGCCATCTTCTCTCTAGTCTACTGGTTTTAATCCCGGTTCCAGCAACTTTCACTCTTTACATTTTCTCCCTCACCTTAACTTTCCCTCAGGTATCCCAAGTACCCTAAACACACACATACATACTGTACCATCTAAGTTAGGAACTCACTTGTGTGTATGTGTAGGTGGGTGGTATGTATGTGAACTGGTGAATACACACACACATATATGTATGTATGTCATCATGTGCGTGATATATGAATTAGTGATCTGTGTATGTGTACAGAGTGTGTGGGTATTGACAACTGATTGTCATTTAATTTTTGGTGTGTATGTGCTTCAATTGGTGATAGGTATGCATGTACCTAGGCTGCTTTGGATGTGTACGTGCCTGAGTTGGCAGTGTGTGTGTGTATGCACCTAATTGATTTGTGTGTTTGTGTATGTGCAATTGTGTCACATCCTTCTTTCTAACACACAATATTGAGATCCTGAGAGTTGGCTTGGTCCCACAGGGCAACACAATCAGGGCTCCCCCCGTACTGGCAATAAGGTATGATAGGATCTTATGCTGAATCGTACAGTCACATCTCTTGCCATCCACAATTGTGTGAATTGTGCACTAGTTCCTATCACACCTTTACCTGTCCATATAGAAGGGGCTGTAGGTACCTAAAGCCTCCTAAGAATCTAGGCCTAAATGAGTTTCCTAAGTATCCATTAAAGGTCTGTGACAAGGGAGGAACCTCAACATGGGTATTTCAAATCTTAACTTAACAACCTAAATGTTAGACTATCCATCTTTTATTGGTTCTAATTTTGTTGTTCAGTTCCTCTTGTTGCTTCTGGTTTCCATCACATGGTCCAAGACTTGTGCCATACCAGTCTACTCAAAAAACTAAAAAAGTTCTTTTTTAAAAGATTAAGGATTGAAGTGAGGAGCAAGGTTTTCAGGAGAGTGACCTCTGTCACTTGAGATAGTGTAAACCTTAAGAAAGTAAATGTGTTTCTCTCTTTTTACATATAGGGACAGAATACCAATTGGATCTATAATTACAGAGAATAAAACCAGACACAGTCATTCTACTCAAACAATGCAAGAATTACTGCCTAGTTTGGTATATTAAATCTTTAAAAAATCTGGGAATAAATTGCTACTCCTCAGGTAGCTCTGAAATTGTGTGTCTTATCAGGGACAAAGACTGCTAAATTCAGCAGTTCCAGTGCACCATGTCATCTGGTCTGTGGGACTCCCTATGAGTCTGGAAACTTGGCCATGATGAAGCGGTAGCAATTAACATTGTCACTGCTGTTCTGCCATTAAATTGCCAACACCACATGGTGGGATTGGGCCCCAGCAGGGCCAGCTATGTGCAGAGGGACTGGGACCCATTCCCACATGGCTGAATCAAGCCAGGGGCCCAATGCAGTTGTGTAGGGTCTGCTTGGCTGAGTCAACACCATGTGACAGATTGGGTCCATGCTGTGTTCAGCTTGGCAGTGCTCATCCAACTTACAGTCAAAGAGGTTTGGGCATCACTGACTTAAACTGTTATGGAATCTAGATAGCATGGGCCAGACTTAACTCTGATAAGCCTACTCCTCACCCTTAGCACAAACAGCCACTAAAAAGACTCACCTGTGTTTGTGGAATTATTTTACATATGGCATTCCACACTAGGTATTCAGGGCACAGAACATGTCTTTCGGCACATAGGGAAAGAATTAATTCCCTTCAGTGATGAACCAAAATATGATGGAACTTGTACACAGTGGGTGCATCTACACATTCATTAATACACTTTTACTACCGTGCATTAAGTTTAGTACCTCTAATGTGAGGTACTAACTAAATGCACATTAGGCTGCCCTAATGTGCAGTAGCAAACCATATGCTTTTTTAGTGATGCTTAATGTGTAGTAGCCTAACTTTACTGTGTATTAGAGTATTAGCATGGTTTTTGCTGTGATACAGTGCCGGCTTTTGCTGATGCGCAGCAAAATAGGCTACTGTGCATAAAAGCGCACATGTAGGTGTGCCCAGATTGCATTAGTAGTCCCTAAAATCAGTGTAATATTATTAGACTTGGCTTGCAGGCCTTATAGTGTCCTGTGAATGTGTATGCATCTGTGATGGATGTAAATTATAATTTTAAACAAAGCAATTAGCCATTGCTATAGTGTCATGCAAAGCAAGAATGATTTTCACCATAGAAACCAATGATTCAAATCAGCAGGTCAGAATGTGTAGGAGTAGTTCACAAAAAGTAAACAAAGGGTACACAAGACATTACAAATTAAAACAAAGAAAATCTTACTTTTTCTTCAGTCACACAGTCTTTGTTAACCCCTCAAAACATTTGCACAGATTAATACATGTTAGGGACTAGTTAAGTTAGGTGGGGGGGTTTTTCCCCTTCCAATAACTGATCACTGATCAGCAAAGGTCCAGAACCTCTGATTCTTTCTAGAACTCACTCACAATGAAAGTATGATACTTATAACTACAAAAATTTCTTCTAAATCTAGGCTTGTAAATTTAATATAATACATTAAGGGCAATAATCCCATTCATAAATGTGTGTGTCAATTCCTACATGGTCAGAGGTTTTACTCAGGAGCTTAATTTCATTCCAGTGCCTATTAGATTGTTAAACTGAAAGTACATTGCATTACTTTTACCTTAGGCTTTGGCCAACATTTTCTTTTTCCACTAGAAAATGGGCTCTGATATTCAGTCCTTTGTATAAGCTACTGTTGAGACCATAATGACTGCTCTGTTCACTTGTGCACTTCTCTTTATGGCCAATACTTCAGGATATCAACATTGTTATATGAAACCTAATTATGTTTTTTTTTCCTGTTCTAGTCTATACTCATTTATTCTGTCTTTGTACTTCAGAATCTAAATTAGGCCAAGGTATGAAGCAGGGAATTCTGAAAAAACATGCAATGTTAGTGCCAGATTTTGCTTTTAATTAGTTTGGTATAAATCTACAGTAACTGTAGTAACTGGTATAAATCTACAGTAACTTAATTACTTACTCCAGTTTAGGAAGAGCAAAATTTGTCTCTGGAATAATATATCCTTGGGATTTTTTTTTTTCACTGTAGCTGCTTCAAACTGCGACATTTGCAAATAAATATTCTTGACCTATGTCATTGTCCTGAGTTCAGAGCTGCAAAGTCCCAGGAGAAACATTGGAAAATGTGTACCACAGAGATGCTGTGCATTTCTGTATTGTTGACAGGATTTAGGGAGCAGGTTATTAGTTAAGATGTTTCCCACTCACAAGTCAGAACCCCAGGTTTAGTTGGATAGACTGGTATAAATACAGTGGCAGAACTGGAAAATTTTTGTATGTTACCACCTACCTTGCCATCCTTCTTTCCTGGAAAGCAGGGGGTGAACAGTGCCTGCAGTCCTCAAAGAACAGAAAAGCTGTTAGTTTGACAAGTCTTTGTGTAATCAATCTACATAACAGCAGGAAGGCCTATTGCACAGCCCTGTGCAGCTGTATAAGGGCCTCCTTTACTGCTTTAGACCATAATGATCATAATAGATGCATAATGCACCTTGGCATTCCATATCTGTACCGGGGCTAATTAAGAAAGTACAAGTATTTCACAGTGAACTGCTTCATACGAACTCTGTCTAGTGCAAAAGGTGTATCATGGATGTAGGTTGTAGCCGTGTTGGTCTAAGGACATAGGCAGACAAAGTTCTTTGGGTGAATCTGATATCTTTTATTAGACCAACTTAAATAGTCGGAGAACAATTTTTAAGCAAGCTTTTGGGTTCAAAAACCCTTCATCAGGCTAAGGAAGTTTTAGTAGTTGATGTGTGCTCTTCCTGGATGGAATGAAAAGTGAAGAAGCCAGAGGCTGGGCTGGTATGCATACAAGACAGGCAGGCAGTGAAAACGTAGATTGAGGAGTCAGTGGGTGAGAGACAGGCTGCGGGGGGTGGGGGGGGGGAGACAAGGGGGG
>NW_017728995.1:13195582-13200711 GCF_001723915.1 Gavialis gangeticus
GGGAGACAAGGGGGGATAAATAGTGGAAAAGTCCCTGGGAGACAGGCTGGGTGGTGGGGAGAGAAGGGGATGAAAGGTGTATCATCTTTCTTATATACAAGTTCCTTTTGAAACCTTGCAGAATTACCCACTAGATAATACCACCGCTGATAGTGCAGCAAAGGCTAAGTACAGACATTCAAAAAGCCTCATGCAGAAATGATCTTAGTGTTTTGCTTTACTCTAACCACCCTAGGTGAGAACAGAACACTCTTTGGGGGGCAAGCTGGCTGCCTGCACTAGCAAAAGCCAACAGCTTGGGGGCACTCTTACACACCTCTCAGCATGCCCCACTAGCTCCCTGGACTGCTGGAGAGTCCAAGCCAACCTTGACTGACTGCCAGGCACAGGAGAGCCGTCCCTCTCCTCGTCCCCCCCCACTCTGTCAGCCACAGAAATCACAGAGAAGTAGGACTGGAAGGGACTTTAGAGGTCATTAAGTCTAACCCTCTGTCTGAGGCAGGTGTAGCCCTATCCAAACCATCCTGTACAGATCCAGACTCTAAATTCTGCATAAGACTGCCTGTAGCCCTGTTTCAAACCCCTGTAGTTCCCAAAGGGAAGGCAGATGGGAGTAAGCTAGCCAGGTAAGCAGCAGAAAGCTTCATGTTGTGACTTAGGGGAGGGAAGAGAAGGTAGGAAAGGTCATCCTGTGTGTGGGGCTTGGGTCTGGAAGCAGCTGTTCCCCACAGGAGATCCAGGGCCCTGGCAACATCATTTCTTACCTGCTGCTTCAGAGCTGAATGCAGCACCAAACAAGGGCCACTGGGCAGAGTAGGACATCTCTGCCTCCCCCCAGTCATGCTGTCCAGGAGCTGACCATGCTTTTGGTCTCTGGGGAATCACTGGGGGGAAGATCCACGGCCCATAGCCAAGTGAGGGAGGGAGGTAAGGAGTGAGCAGCTAGCAGTCCAGTGGGGAGTTCATGAGACAAGCAAGGGAACCAGGCTAGGTTTGGGATGCCCAAGGGACAGGATCCAGGTGGGATCCTGAGAGCTGGCAGGGGTAGGTTGGACATAGGCATCTCCCAGGAGCTGAAATGGGAGATGGGGACATCTGTCACACTGAGATCTGCCATGGATCAGGGGTGGGGTGGGGAGAGGTTCAGGGTAGGATCGCTTGGGGCCAGGTTGGACACACACATACACACACATGGGTTTCAGACTGGCTGGAAACAAGCAGCAGCAGGCTTCACTCCCTGTCTTAGCTCTTACACCAAATAGGTTAAACACCAGCTGGCTAGAAGATGAAGAAGAAGAAATAGTACTGCCCCCCCCCCCAACACACACACTTTGTGATTTCTCCCTCCCAAATTCCCCCCCCCACCTTCTTCTCACTAGCACAGAGAGCTGCTCCAATCCATGTGGTGGTAGAGACATTTTGTGCTATTCCAAACTTGATAGTGAGACTTTGTGAGGAAGATCACATTTGGGGGTGAACTTGGGTGGCCTTGGGTGCAGGGGTGGCTGATTACTTTCTCTTTCCTAGAGCACAGGCCTGGAGCTTCCCAAGCCTGGTGCATATCACTTTGGGATCTATCCACTTTGCACATGGCTCTTGCTCTGGCACATGTCTCTTTGCACATGGCTCTTGGTCTGACCTGATCCCTCTTCTTCTCATGCTCCCTTTTTCCTTTGCCCCTGCAACATCACTTCTTTTCCCTGCCTAGTTTGTTCCTGGTCCTGCTGAGGGGGGAGAGGCTGCCTGGCTACTCCTCCCCCAGCCCATGCTGCTGCTTGCAGGGAAAGAGATGGATGCACATCAAGAGAGGGGGACTGGGAGATGTATTCAGGAGGAGGTCTCTCTCTCTTTCTCTCTGTCATGCACATGCATACCATGAAAAAGAAGCTTGTGCAGAGATGCACAAGAGAAAAAGACTGTGATTGAGAAGGAGAGACAACCTAAAGGGAAGGGGACACACACAGACATCCCACCCCACCCCCAGTGCTCTGTGCCCAGTGCCCTACTGAGCACCAGCAGCAGCAACAACTGTGCTTTCTGCCCCACTGTGCTATGACCCCACCAGGCCCCATACCTACAGGGCACAGCAGCCTGCAGCCTCCACTTGCACACTCTGCCTGCTCTGTCCTGTCCTGTTGCTAGATGCCTGCTATTGGCCAGATCTCTGGGGGACCCAATCCTTTCTTCTGTAGAGGCTCCTTCATGCTGCCCCCTCCTCCCCACAGCTGACAGCTCAAAGCAATTAAGTTAGTCCAAGTTCCAGCACACCTCTATGGGAGTGAGGGAGCCACAAAGGCAGCTGGCAGCTTACAGAAGTTTGACCAACCAGTCTTAGCTAAATTGATTAAGCCTGACACTACATCCATCCATGTCTTAGACTGAATCCCGTCATTTTTAGACCAGTTTATGTAAACTGAACGTCTGTTTTGTTACAGCTTTAGACAGGTTTCCAATCAGTTATACCAGTTTATATGTAAAGTCTGTACCTCCCCCAAAATATTCTGAATTCAGTTTCTTCCAGTTACCACACAATACTACCATAAAATGAAATAATTTTTTTGGTACCTTTTTCTCCACTTAGCTCTGCTGAGTGCCAGCAATCGTTTAACTAACCAAACTATTATTATGCTTCCAAAAATAATGAAATGTGCACAACAAGGAAACAATACAAGGCTGACAAATCAACTAGCAGGACTGAAGTCTTGGATTTCAAAAATGCTGACTTCAACAGGCTCAGGGCATTAGTAGGGAGGTGATGTGGGACCAGGGATGGAAGGCAAATGGGGTGCAAGAAGAATGGTCATTCCTCAAGGACGTGATCCTTGAAGCACAAAACAAAATTTGTTCCCATGAAAAGGAAAGGTAGCAAAAGGGCTGGCTAGCCCTCCTGGCTCAATAAGGACATCATGGTCCTCTTGAAAAATAAAAAAGAGGCATACACACAGTGGAAGCTAGGAACAGTCCTCAAGGAGGACTATACAGTGGTCTGCACTTGTAGGGAAATGATTAGGAAAGCTAAGGCAGCGACTGAGTTTAAGTTTGCCAAGGGAGTCAAGGACAATAAAAAGTCCTTCTTTAGGTATGTAGGCAGCAGAAGAAAAACAAATGGAGATGTGGGGTCCCTGCTTAACACCTCAGAACAGCTGGTAATGGACACTCAGGAAAAAAGTGAACTCCTGAATGCCCACTTTACTTTGGTATTTCACCAGACCAAGGGGAAAGACAAGCGAGATAAAGATCACAGGGGGCATGGTGGGAATGATAGCCTTCCCACTGTGCTGAGCTGATGCAAAACCAGCTAGAAAAGCTATATGTTTATAAGTCAGCAGGGTCAGATGGACTTCACACGAGAGTGCTGATGGAGCTGGCTGAGGTCATTGTGGAACTCCTGGCAAAACTCTTTCAGAAATCGTGGCACACAGGATCGATCTCTGAGGATTGGAAGAGGGCCAACATTGTGCCCATCTTCAAGAAGGGGAAGAGGGAGGGCAATTATAGGCCAATCAGTCTAACCCCCATCTCAGGTAAAAACCTGAATAAAAAGTCATTAAAGAATTTATGTACGATACACTCATTGAGGGTAAGATTCTGAATGACAGCCAGCATAGCTTCGTTGTTGGTAGGTCTTGTCTTGCTAATCTCATCTCCTTCTATGAACAGGTTTCTTGCCACCTGAACACAAAAGAGAAGTTTGACATTATACACCTAGACTTCCAAAATACTTTTCATCTAATATCCTGCCATATTATTGTGGAAAAATTGGAAGATTGTGGGTTTAACTGCTCAACAGTTCAGTGGGTGAAAACCTGGCTGCATGGTAGGACCTAGAGAGTTCTCATGAATGGATCTGTGTCATCCTGGTGAGAAGTGCCCAGTGGTGTCCCTCAGTGGTCCGTGCTTGGACCGGTGCTTTTCAACATCTTTATCAATGATTTGGATGTGGAGGTGAAAAGCTTGCTGGTGAAGTTTATGGATGACACCAAGTTATGGGGGAGCATGGTCATGCCAGAAGATAGGTTGCAGATATAGGCAGACCTGGATAGATTGGAGAGTTGGACAGACCAGAACCAGATGAAGTTTAACACTCAGAAGTGTAAGGTGCTCCATCTGGGGGCAAACAATCCCCAACATACCTATAGGCTCAGTGGCAACAATTTGACTTGCACCATGGCTGAAAGGTACACATAGGGGTAGCAATCAACCATCGCATGAACATGAGCTGGCAGTATGATTCTGTAGCCAGCAGGGCAAACAACATGATGGCATGCATTAACCATTGCATCTCCTGCAAAACTAAGGAAGCGATACTTCCACTGTACTCCACACTGGTGAGACTGCAGCTGAGGCACTACATCCAGTTCTGGGCACCGCACTTCAACAAGGACATGGAAAAACTAGACAGAGTCCAGAGAAGAGCCACCCATATGATCAGGGATTTGCAAGACAAGCCATACAAGCAGAGGGTGAGGGGACATGGGCCTCTTCAGCCTATAGAAGAGAACTATGAGAGGGGACATGGTAGTGGCTTACCACTAAATCAGGGGAGTACATCAAGAACTTTGTGAACAGTTGTTCACCAGGGCACTCCTGGGGAAGACCAGGAGCAATGGATACAAACTCCTGGAAGGCTGCTACAGGCTCAATTCCAGGAAAAACTCCTTTACAGTCAGGGTGTCCAGACTGTGGAATAAACTCTCTCCAGTGGTGGTGCAGTCACCTATCCTAGAAATCTTCAAAAGGAGACTGGACAGTCACCTCATTGGGGACCCCAGTTGCCTTTTCCTGCCTAGTGCAGGGGGACTGGATTCAATGATCTACAAGGTCACTTCCAGCCAATGTTCCCTCTAAGGTGCGTGCATGCACAGCCACGCACAACTAAAAGTGTGGCCGCACACAGCCTTTTCAAGGCCGCACACCAGGAGAGGAGATGAAGTGAGGCGGGGGCAAGAGCCTGGTGTGGGCTCCGCCGGCTCCGGGAAAGTGCTCTGCTCCCCCGCATCAGGGCTGGGGAGTGGAGCACTTCCCCAGAGCCCGTGAAGCCCATGCGAACCCCCTGCCCCAGCCTCCATCTCTGCCTTGCCTCACCTTGGGGAGGGGCCACTGCCTGCCTTGAGTGAGGTTCATAGATT
>NW_017728995.1:13205711-13206438 GCF_001723915.1 Gavialis gangeticus
TGGCCTGACCAGCGTCGCGTAGAGGGGGAGGATCACCTCCTTGGCTCTACTCGAGATGCACCTGTGGATGCACGACAAGGTCCGGTTAGCCCTGCCAACGATGACCTCGCATTGTCGGCCCATGTTCATCTTGGAGTCAATAATGACTCCAAGATCCCTTTCTGGCTCTGGAACGCTGCTCCACTCCCCTGCATTGCCTTGGGGAGCAAGGAGGCACGTGGTGTCAGGGCCAGGGTGCAGAGAAGTATCCCAGAACCAGCAGAGCTTCACTGGGGCAGGCAGCAGCTCCTCCCCAAGGTGAGACAAGGCAGGAATGGAGGCTGGGGCTAGCAGCTGGCATGGGCTTCACTGGCTCTGGGGAAGTGCTCTACTCCCTGGCCCTGATGCAGGGGAGTGAAGCACTTCCCCAGAGTCGGCAGAGCCTGCGCCATCTGCTGGCTCCAGTCCCTGGCCCCTGGCTTCAGCTCCAGCCTCTGGCCCTGGGCCCAGCCTCCAGCCCCCACCCTCTTGGCTCTAGCCTCTGGCCTCCAGCCCCAGCCCCCAGCTTCTTAGCTCCAACCTCTGGCCCCCAGCCCCCAGCCTCTTGGCTCCAGCCTCCGGCCCCAGCCCCCAGCTTCAAGCTCCAGCCCCTGGCCCCAGCCTCCGGTCCCAGCCTCTCAGCTCCAGCCTCCAGTCCCTGCCCCGTAGCCCCAGCCTCCAGCCCCCAGCCCCCAATCTCTTGGCTCCA
>NW_017728995.1:13206572-13216332 GCF_001723915.1 Gavialis gangeticus
CTCCAGCCTCTGGCCCCAGCCCCCAGCCTCCAGCCCCAGCCTCCAACCCCCAGTCTCTTGGCTCCAGCCTCCGGCCCCTCGCCCCTGGCCCCAGCCTCCGGCCCCCAACCTCTTGGCTTCAGCCCCCAGCCTCCAGGCCCCCACCCCCCTTCAGTAAGTGTTTCACACCACAGTGAGGTGGCGTGCTCACGGACTGAAGTACTGCACTCATGCACCGCTACTCCTTAGAGGGAACATTGCTTCCAGCCCCTAACAATCTATGAATATGTAAATGATACCAAAGACCACTGATATCATAATATGTTGTACATGAATGTCTGGATTCCCTATCCCAACATCTTTCTCAGGTATCCAGATATAGACAGGAGATCAGTGGGTCCCTAAGGAGCAGCTGATTATGAAGAAGTTATTTTTTAATATTGTACAGCATTTGCATAGAAATATTTTTTTTTCTGCAGGGCTAGCTGTAGGAGGAAAAAAATAAAAAAATGAGCTAAAATGGTAAAATACCAACAATTCAGTCATAATTTTTAATAGTTAAAGAAGGATGATTTAGTTATACCAATATATAGTTGCCCTGGTGTTGTCAGTAGACTACTTAAACCTAAAAAGATGTCTCACCCATATCTTGCCTTCCATAGAGGAGAAGGGATTCAAGTATGTGTTATCCATTTAGTAGTTTATATCACAAAATCCAAGGCTAATTTTACATCCTAGCTGTATTTTTAAGTAGACAGACTAAGACTGGATGAAACTTATCACACTTAGATGTGGTCCTTCCAGATATTTTAATAGAAAATGATGAGGAGGTTTTCATAGATCCTGCTTGTACTCTGTCTGGTTGGTAAATAAGTAGAAGACTTGTGTCTTTTGAGAAAGGAACATTTAATTTTGAACAATAAACATTCAACTTTATGAGGTGTTTTGTTTTGCTTTTGGTTTTTTAGGGATTTAAATAGAAAAAAGACCAAAAATATGTCCTTGACTTAAACGTTTTCCAGTCTTTGGAAGAATGCTTTGTCATTATTATTTTTACTATAAACTTAAAAACTAATAATTTAGATAGGATTTCTTAACCTTCATTCAGAATTTTGCATGGTTTTCCCCCCTCTAATTAGTCACCACCCATAAAGGATTTGGATGGCATTTTTCCAAACCAAATGGGCACCTGAAAAGCAAATGTCAAAGGGCACCTGAAATAATCCCAGATGGTTCAGCGTATTTTTTATGGGGAGATGACAGATAAACTAACTAATGAGATTAATTTCTTGAAATGTAGATTATGCCAAAGTAAATTAAATTACTCCATAATCCTGATCAGGAGGTATAGTCTCCTGAGTAGAAAGACCTTTAAAGAGGACTAGAGTATTCTTTTCATAATGTTTATTGTGAGAACTGATGGCTTTTCCCTTTTCTATTCTCATGAAAACCTCTGTCAAAAAGAAACAACTTTGGAATTGTAATGTGTTATATTTCTTGTAATTCTGGGTGCTTTGACTGTAAAAAAAATCTGACCTTTCCAATATTTTGATTTGATGGGCTGGTTATTTCTTCATCTAGTTACCATCCATTCTTTCCATGTTGCAAAAAAATGTAATTAAAAAGGATTTACATGTCTATTTATAATTTAATTTCAATTATGTTGGTCGTTAATGTTCCACTGTTTTACTAACACAACAAAAGTACTAATCTGTTTGTGAAGTTGCAGAAAATAAGTTCATTTTCTGGGTATTTGTTGTTATCAGTTACTCTAAAACAAAGCAGAATATGCTAAAATGTTTTTAGGGACAACAAATATTCATAAAAGAAGAAATTCACTCCAATGCAGAGAGCTAGTACTAGGCCTATGAACCACTTAAGACCTCAAAATAGCTGTTTGTGACAACTTAATGGAGTGTACACCCTAGCAACAGACTTTATTTCCTTGCTGAATAGTCCATCAAGAAATGTAATGTGTTCCCTCAGTATCTTTGAAGTGAGTTTTCAATGGCATTAAAGCTGGTTTTTATGATCTTTGTCATACATCTTTATAAAGTGATTGTGCAGAAACTATCAAACTCATTTTTAGGGCACATTTTCATAAGCTTAGCTTGCAGAATACTACTAAAATAATTCCTTAATGAAACATTATATTAAACTGTTTAGAAAACACCTTTGTTATGTACTTCTTTTCTGAATAAAACAACAAATTCTCTTTTTTCATACAGGTAATGTGGTCCCTATTTTTTTAATGTTTAAAATGTAGTGAATAATATTTGGTCTATAGCTATATTTTGAATTTCTGGGTAATAGGAAGTTATCAAATCTAGCTACTGGACAATCACAAAAATCAAAGCCAGCTTTAGGACTAAACCAGTTTTCTTAGCATGACAATACTTTTTGCAGATTTTTTAAAATAGATGTTTTCTGATATGCTCTGACATAAAACATGACTACAATCAGCAGTGCCTTTGTTATACAACAGATGTGCGCTCTCTATTTTCAGTCATTTTCTTGCTCCATTGACCAAAAGATGTTTTAACTGCTTGGGGTTGTTTTTTTTTTTGTGGGGGGGGAGGGAGAGTTGTTTTTCTTTCTAGTTGGCACTATGGAAACAGTACAGCTAAAGATGGAAGAGCTGACTTTTCTGGCCCACATCCTCAACACGCCAAACAAAAACTCCTTTATTAGTACTAGCTATCAGTGCTGGTAATGCTGCATGAACCTGAGAGTGCTTAGCTTAACATCTGTCCTGACTTGTGCTCGGAGGTCGGGGGGGGAGGATTTTCATTAGAACAGTCCCGTTTTAATTAGAACAGTTCCCAGCTAGCCACTCTAATTAAAAATGGCTCCCCATCATTTGTATTAAGCCTGTGCGTGTTTCAAAATGGCCATGGGATGTTTTATTTAAGCTCATTCAATGAGATTTAGATAAAGTGTCCCTGCAGCCAATTCGAAATGTGTGGGGGCCTAGAACACATGATGGTGAGGCAACAATGGAGCGTTTTAATTAGAAAATGAAACAGACTCAATCCAGTCTGCTCCAACGTGTTCTAATTAGAACATATGAATGAGCACATCTATAAGCACCAGATCAAACTAATCCATTTCATATAAAATGAGCAAATTTGACATGTAGATAACAAACATTGAGACTCACAAGGCCATTTTTGCAGTTATTATATAGAAAGACTCTTATGAGAGCAAAATTTCATCCTGAAGTCCCTAGTCCTTTTGAAAAGTACCACATAGAAAACAAGGCCCTTAATTTTATATCTCAACTGAGTGTTGACATGTTGACATGTGCTCTGTGATGGAACATTGATTCAATATTAACTCAAAGGGACAGCTACCACTTACCAAATCATCATTACTTGGTGTTACACCTAAAATTTGATTTTAAGGCCATCCATTGAATTACTAGCTGAGACAAGTTTCATTGGTTCCATTTATCTTGTATGATTTGACAGGGTTGTACGACGGGACAAATATCTACTCTGTTTTTTAAGAACTGCTTTTGTTAGATAGGTCATCAAAACACTTCTGTATTGTTGCTAGTGACTACTTCAAAACTGCTTTATTCTTGTTTAAAAAACAAATGAGCTTTGCCTCAATTGGTTTGGGTTTGTTTCCTGTTTCTAGGCTCATCTGTGGGATTCCATGAAGAGGTATTCTGTTGTAGGTTTGTGCAATTTACAATCTGCATGTCACCACTGAAGCAATCTCTTACTGAATGTGGACCATGAACATGCATTAATTTCTGAAACATTTCTGAGAAACTTCTACAGATAGGAATATTTCCATGGGAGGGAGCATCTGGCCTGCAAATAACCTAGTTCCCCTGCTTTCTGTCCATTCACCAGACCCGGAAAATCCCAATTTGGAGAAGCCATAGAGAGCTGTTGCTACTCTACTCCTCCTGGACTCCTGGTGGGGAAGCAAAGCAGCAGGGAAATACTCTGCACACCTTCCCTAAACCATAGTTTCTCAACCTGTGGTACGTGTACCCCTGGGGGTACACGAGACACAGGCAGGGGGTATGCAGGTAACCCAACACACTCTCTTTTTTGCCCTCTCTTCCTCTCTCCTCACCCTTTCCTCCTCTCAAAACGATGGCAAAAAATTTTGGTGCACTGCGCATTGTGTGGTGCTTTAAATTCCCCAGTAATAATTTGGTTCAGCCCTCCTAGCCTTGGCCAAAATCACCTCTAGCCCAGGTACATATTTGAGTTGTGCACCCCTGATGTAAAAGGTGGCAACACTACCCACACCAGATCAGACATCTGTCATATCATGGCCTTATATACACAGTCCTTCTTCCAACATATGGCACACATTAGTCTGTAAATATGAAATCCCTTCAAAAATTGAATGTTGGGGTACTTATTGAAATTTTCAGAAATTAGGGGGTACTTGCTACTTAAAAGTTTGAAAAACACTGCCATAAACCAGGGTAATGACTGGGGAGTGGTCATTATTAGTGACCATTACCAGTGGCCACCCTGGTCTAGAAGGGGAGAGAGGGAGCAGGTCAAAGCCCCCCCCCAACCTGAGATCAGTGTCTAAAGAGTAGATGGGAAGCTGCTCCTCCCCTCCCCTACTGGTCTAGAAGAGGAGCAGAAGCAGGAGCAGTGGAGCAATACCCCCTCATGCCTTCTCCAGAGTTACTCCAGTCTGGGGAAGACACAGGGAGCCTTTCCCCACTGTTTAACTCATTTTGAGACAAGGAGGCAGAGAGCAGCAGCTAGTCTCTGCACCTTCCCCAGATTCAGGGGAATTGGGGGAGCATTTCACCTGCTGCTCCATCCTCCCAGTTCCCGGGAGAAGTCAAGGGGCAAGGAAGTGTACAGGCAGTCCCTCCTACAAGAGCAATCTTCAGTAAGAGGAAGAACTTTTTCCTACAGAAGGCATTTTTCCTGCTGGAGAAACTTGATGAATGCCCATTACACTTGTGGTTTCTATCAGGAGAGCAGCAATTCTCCTGGTAGAAACACAACACCTGTACATGGCCATAGTGTTATTTTCCACTTTGCAGGTGATATATAGATCACTTGGCATTTACTCTCAATATTGATTCTGTACTTCTGTGTTAAAGAAGATTTAATTGGATTTAAAATTCTAGAAAAACTGCTTCTGCAGATGAACACAGAAAAAAAAGCTGTTAATTATGAAAGTGTATTTAAATGGGCTCTGAATCCAAGGGCTTTTTGCTGTGACATCAGATTTCTGTTCTCTAGACAGTTTTTGCCACAGCTATACAGTATATGCAGTGACTCTTGGGGTACATCTTCATGTGGCTGTCTGGTGACATTATTGTAGACAAAAGGTTTAGTGGAGCCAGTGCCAGGCAGCTCACTTGTAAAAGAAAAATGCACTGAGTAGGCTTTAAAGATTAAGCACCCAATTCCTGTATTTGCTATGTTCAGAGGGAATCTAAACTGATGTAATGTATGCCTACTTCTAATCCTCTTGATGTGAACATGATAACAGCTTAGAGGTCCTTAGACTGACTTACTGTCATTCTCATTTAGTAGAAAGTAACTCATCTCCCCTTTTGCTTGCTTACACATCTCTGAATCTTGCCCTGTGAAGCTAAGGGAGTCTGAGTCCGAGTCTTTTAGCACACATGCTAAAAGACAGAGTTGCAGCAGGAAAATAAGGTGGTAAAGGGCTTTGAAAGTTAAAGCTGATTACCCTCTCCTCCAGCTTACACCTTATCCTTGCTCTTTGACACACAAGTCACACTAACTTAGACAAGCTTCTGCTCACATCCTTATGTCAGTGGCATGCAGAAGCTTAAGGTAGGGGAAAAGGTTCAAGCAAAATATTTTAATTTAGCTTTGACGCTAAATGTTCTATATCATCAAGCATCTGTATATAACTTCATGTAATTCAACTAATACCAGTATTTATCAAGCATTCCTTTTTTTAATAGTAGAAAGGTTGGTTTTTTTGTCAGTGGATCTTTACTCTTGCTGTTTCTTGTAAAGAGAAAGATACTGGTGCCATTAGGCCTCTAGAAAAGTCTAGAATTACTCATCCCACTTGAAGAATGAATACAAGCCAACCAAGAAGTAAGAAAAATATGTTCCTTGTTTTGCCTAGACGATTTTCTAGTGAAGTCCTTAGCCATCTTTCTTGATGTTGAGGAAAACCTTTGTGGAATATGTTTGAATGTTAGAGTGGTACAGTTCCTGGTGAGTACCTAGCCTGGTATAGTTGAATGGGTTTTTAATGTCAACCTGAGAACTCAAAGACATCTGAAAACATGTAATTTGGGTCAAACTATCAACAAAGTCACCAAAAAGTAAAGAGAAAAAATGAAATATTGCTTCTAAAAAAGTAAATATTTTGTAAAGTGGGGTTCTGGATTACCAACTATACCACATGCTGCTAAGTGCCTACTACAGTATAATTGACAATTTTCTGACAGTAAGGTTTATTTTGCTCCTCAGTTTACACAAGTGTATTTGCTACTTAACTGGCTATGATAGACACCTTACCTCCTTGTGTTGATATATTTCCATTAAATTGCCCCTTGTTTGTGTAATGCTGTGTTGTTATAGCTTCCTTTACACTTCACAGTATCACATTTCAGATCTGCCTAAAAAGTACCTCAGGCCTAAAATTATTTTCTATGCAACAAGCCATCAGCAATATTTCTTGTTGCATATATCTGTAGCAAAGAATTGTTCCCATTGAAATAAATGGGAAAAGTCATCATAAAAAAGATTTATATCCAGTAACCCATTTTTCATATTTATTCCTAACATTTTATCCGTTTACTATGATCTTTTTTACTTTTTAGAAATAGCTAGTCATCTTTGAGAACAAATAGTGCTATTTACTTCAGTCTTCAGAGGAAACCAATATTTTAGTGGGTGCAGTGTTCAGAACAATATGGAGAACCAGTGCTCTATGTATTCCTAACAGAAGAAATACATCTTCAGTAAATAACTCCCCAATTAAATCATGGGGTATAATAAGATGAGATTTTTATTTTCCTCTTTGTGATTCATGAGCATCCGGTCCTATTTGAGTGGAGTAGGGGGACAAACCTATTTATTGCTTTACAAATATCTTGTTCTTTGTGTGATAAAAATGTATAGTTACAAATATATTTTATTTTGTCTATTTTATTTTCCAACTCATTGATTTTTATTTATTCAAATATATTTTATTTCACTGAATCCTATTAAAGCTACCTTAAAAGGACATGGGGGCCATGTCCACATGAGCGTGGCTATTTGGTTCCCTGGGGGCAATTAACAGTGGCGCACCTTGTGCCACCACTAGTTGTCCCCAGGACATACCTGTGCCATGAGCCCTCTGGCATGTGGCAGGTTACCCTGGGTGGGGTAGGGGAGGCTGGGGAAGGGGAGGCTGGGGACAGCACTGGGCTGGCCCCTGCTGCCTTACCTATGGTCTTGGGGGGCTCCTGGGGCTGCAGCAGTGGCAATCCTGCCACTCAGAGCCTGTCTGGTTGCTGAAACATGGTGCCAGGAGGCCTGGATCCACTGTTGAGCATTGCTGCTCTACTTTTTTTTCCATGTATGCTGTTCTGCTTTTTTTGTTTGTTTTTGCTTTTTTTTTGATGCCTTGTACATCAAGGGGATCAACCCCCCTGTGCTGCTCCTTTGCCGTGCAGAGAACAGGTGAATGTGCAGGTATATGGTGCCTCAGACATGTCTGCAGTGCCACATATGGCCACGCTCATCTGGACACAGCCAAGGAGCAGTTATGCATTCAAAGGGCAAATAAAAACTTCCAAGGAATAACTTTAAAAGGGAAGAAAAATATTGACTGAAAAACAGGTATTTCTGACTACACTATGCAACATACTTTTTATTTCAAATGAGAAAGAATTGAAAATTAAAGTGTTTTAAATATATCTGGCTAGCCCTCAAGCCAGCAGAAGTATTTCTGAGTCTTACAACCATTATAGACTGATAATGTAACTAGGCTTGTTTGGGGTTATTACTCTGATAGGACCTGAATGAACCGAAGTCAAAACACACTTTAAGCAGCCTTTTTAACTGTTGACTACAGTGAAAGCCAGGGGAGATTTGACTACAGTGGAGTCAATGAACAAAACACAAGGATTAGATTGACTGGCATGTTCTTTCATGGACCCATTCTCAACAACAGCAACAACAAATCCACGCCCACAGTTTCTTTTCATGTAACTAGTGTGATTAGTAAAGATTTTAGAATAATACTTTCTTTCACTAACTTCACTTTGTGCTATTATGTTTTACACATTGCTAACATTCACCAGTATAGTCTTCTGTTGAATCTGGCAGCAGGTGAAATATGATCAGTTTGACATATTTCTTTGTGATGGACCTTATTAACACATAACTGTAGTATGATACAGCAAATCTGGGCAAAAGTAATTAAAAAAATCCTAATAGATTTTATGTACAGTTTAAGATATTACTCTGTATCTTTGCAATAAATTTAAAAGTTGAAGTGCCTGAGTTTTGCAGAAAGTTAACTGTGTCTGATGGAAGAAAGAAAATATAGGAAAAAAAAATTATTAGAGTATTGCAGGAAAAGGTTGACCAACTTGGGGATGAAGGTTTGTCAATCACAGAATGTCTTAATGAGGAGTAATATGAAGAAAGGGAATCTGGGTTTGTTGTTAGGCACACAACTGTGAGACAGCCCCCTGAGATGATTACTAAGTAATAGATATTCTAAATTTTCACTACAAGTTATTGTTTTACTTGCACTACATCTATTACCTACATCTATTTTCTACTACCTAGTCTTGTAATTTAATTAAAAGAAAATGAAGGGAAACATACAGAGATAAGTTAAATAAGCTTCTGAAATTATAACTGCTACATAAATCACAAAAACTCTACACCTCCCCTTTGTACACCTCATTATTTCATGGACTTTTTAAAAATTAATGTTGGTATTTAACACAGAAGAGAACCTCCTTGAATATTGGTGAAGTCAGGGAGTTTATTCCTTAAACTTGTGAACAGAGCAATTATTCAAGTTCAACACTTGGAAAACATCTGAGGTGAAGAAAAATCAGAGTCTTCAACCTTGTGTCATGTTGCATGAAGTTAACTGCATTGTATGGCATAAAACAATAAAATGATCCTGATAAAATCTGACATTAAGCCTTACTGAGGTATAATCGGATGTGTTTGTCATGCTGTACATAAATTTAATGGAACAATGTCTGTTTAGAATCAGGTAAAGTTTGATTGTTTGAGGTGTACATTGTGCTGGGTGATACATGAAAGAAGAATTTAGTTACCACAGCATTTTGAGTGGTGTAAACACACAAGTTTGCTATAAATCAGTCTTAAAACAATGCCTACATTTTTCAGGAGTTCATAGATTTCATAGACATTAGGGCTGAAAGGGACCTCGGAAGACCATCGAGTCCAGCCCCCCACCCAAAGGGCAAGAAGTCAGCTGGAGTCATAGGATCCCAGCAAGATAAGCATCCAATTTGCTCTTGAAGGTGTTCGATGTAGGTGCTTGAACCACCTTTGATGGCAGGCTGTTCCAGACCTTGGGGGCTCGGACAGTAAAACATTTTTTCCTTATGTCCAGCCTGAAATGGTCTTGTAGTAATTTATGACCATTCAACCTTGTCATCCCTTGGGGCGCTCTGGTGAACAAACGTTCCCCCAGATACTGGTGGTCACCCCGATAAGCTTATAGGTGGCCATCAGATCACCCCTAAGCCTGTGCTTTTCCAGGCTAAAGAGCCCCATGGCTCTCAGCCTGTCGTCATAAGGTCTGCTTTCCTGAC
>NW_017728995.1:13221332-13223089 GCF_001723915.1 Gavialis gangeticus
CATCTTGTGGTCAATGATGACTCCCAAGTCTCTTTCTTCTGTAGTGCTAGCCAGCGTAGCACTGCCAAGTCTATAAGGATGCTGCAGGTTTTTCTTCCCAAGGTGGAGAACCTTGCATTTTTCAGTGTTAAACACCATCAGGTCTCATCCACCCATTTGCTGAGCCTGTCCAGGTCAACCTGGATCACTCGCCTGTTCTGGTGTGGATGCTTTGCCCCAAAGTTTGGTGTCATTGACGAGCTTGGCCAGTCCACTTCTGACTCCAATGTCCATGTTATTAATGAAGACATTGAAAAATTTGGGTCCAAGGACAGAGCCTTGGGGGACCCCACTGGTCACAGGACACCATGATGAGTGACTTCAATCAATTACTACTCTCTGGGTCTGACCACGGAGCCAATTTCCCAGCTAGAGAATCATGGTGGACCCAAGGCCACAATTGGCCAGTTTTGCCAAGAGGTGATCATGGAATACCAAATCGAAGGCTTTTTTGAAGTAAAGATATGTGACATCAGTCTCTTCTCCCTTGTCCAGGTGATAGGTCACCTGGTCGTAGAATGAAATGAGATTGATCAAGTAAGGCCTACTGGCAACAAACCCGTGCTGACTATCCATCAGGATGTTGGTGTCAGCCAGTCCATTAAGGATGGCCTCTTTAATAAACTTTTCTAAGATCTTCCCTGGGATAGAAGTCAGGCTGATGTTAGCAGGATCCACTTTCCTCCCTTTCTTGAAGATAGGCACCACATTGGCCTTCTTCCAGTCTTTGGGCACTACACCAGAGCACCAGGAGTTTTCAAAGATCCGTGCCAGGGGCTGGGCTATGATGCTCGCCAGCTCCTTGAGTACCCTGGGGTGTAGATTGTCAGGGCCAGCTGACTTGAAGGTATCCAGCTTCTCAAGATGTTCCTTCACGAGGTCAGCATTAATGGAGGGCAGGGGATCTCCCTCACCCAGACCTCCCTGTCCCGTAGCGGGCATGGGCGTCCCATGGGACTGATGAAAGACCGACGCAAAGTACCCATTTAATAGGTTGGCTTTTTCCTGGGCGTCAGTTGTCAGTTGTCCCATCTGGTTCAGCAGGGGTCCAATGTTGCCCTTGCTTTTCCTCCGGCTCCCCACATATCTGAAAAAGGACTTTTTATTGTCCTTGATGCTCAAAGTTAGTTGGAGTTCAGTTGCAGCCTTGGCTTTCCTGGTTTGCTCCCTGCAGAACTGAACCAATGCAGAATAATCCTCCTTGGAGGTGACTCCCATCCTCCATACTTTGTAGGCCTTTCTTTTTAGCCTCCGGAGGTCTGCTAAGTCTCTGGAGAGCCAGGGGGGCTGCTGTGCCCTTTTGCTGCCTTTCCTCCAAGATGGAATAGACTTAGCTTGTGCATTGAGGAACGCTCCCTTGAGGAGTAACCACTCTTCTTGAACTCCCCTCTCCCTAGGGTTGTGGTCCCTTAGGGCCCCTCTGACAAGCCTCCTGAACTTGTCAAAGTCAGCTTTTCTGAAGTCCAGGACTTCCATGTTGCTGAGTGACTTGCCAGCTTTACGGCAGATGGTGAAGGTGATCAACTCGTGGTCGCTGTCGCCCAGCTTCCCATCAACCACTAGGTTGCCAGTTAGGTCATCCCCAGTAGCCAGTACCAGGTTGAGCAATGCTTTACCTCTCATTGGTCCATAGAGTTCTTGAGCCAGGTAGAGGTCATCCTTGCACGAGAGGAAGCTTTGCGATCACTCAGATTTTGCTGAGTGATCCTCCCATGTGA
>NW_017728995.1:13228089-13230384 GCF_001723915.1 Gavialis gangeticus
GAGGAACGACCACTCTTCTTGGATTCCTTTCCGCATCAGACCATGGTTCCGCAGGGCTTCACTCACCAATCTCCTAAGTTTGTAGAAGTTAGCTTTCCTAAATCAAGGATTTTTACCCTACTAATTGATTTTCCTGCCTTGTGGTGGCTGGTGAAAATGATAGTTTCATGATCACTGTTGCCTAGATGACCCCTGATCCTCAGGTTATTCACTAGATTATCACCTTTGGTCAAAACCAAATCCAGGAGCGTCATTCCCCTGGTCTTCACATACACTTCTTGAGTGGGATAGAGCTCTTCAGTGTAAGTGAGGAAGTTACATGAGTGATTGGATCTAGCTGAGTGCTTTTCCCACGAGGTGTCTGGGTAATTGAAGTCACCCATGACAACCATGGTCCTGGAGCATGTGGCCTCAGCCAGTTCCCAGGCAAACTCCTGGTCAAGCTCAGGACGTTGGGCAGGAGGTCTGTAGTAGACTCCCACCATTGTGTCCCCTGTGCCATGTTCCCTACGGATTTTAACCCAGAGGGTCTCCAGTTGTCCACCTTCATCGCCAACATCAGCTTGCAGGGATGCGTAGCTTTTCTTAACATAGAGAGCTACACCCCCGCCCCTTTTATCTACACAATCCCTCCTGTACAGGGTATAGCCATCTATACCCATGGTCCAGTTATGGGTGGAGTCCCACCAGGTCTCCATTATCCCTATGACATCATAATTATTTGCATTAAGCAGAAGGATGAGCTCCTCCTGCTTATTTCCCATGCTCCTGGTAATTGTGTACAGGCAGGCAAGTGTCCCCTTGGGGGCTCTTGCCTAGCCCACAGATTGTACTAGGGCTGGGGCAGGGGTAGGCTCCCTTAAGTGCCTTGGTCTGCTGGCTTTTCAAGGGTTACTCAGTGGGCCAGCAGTGGCGGTAGTCCCCCCATTCCCCAGCAGGCTTAGTTTAAACCCTGGTCTAGCAGGTCAGCTAATCTGGCTGAGAAGAGTCTCCTCCCCAGGGGAGAGAGGTGGAGGCCATCTCTTCCCAGCAGCTTGCTGCCTCTCTCACCAAAGAGCGGGCTGTGGTCATGGAAGCCAAAGCTATGACACCAGCACCGCAGTCTTTGGTTAACTATGTGGATCCTCCTCTCCCTCCTCAGCCCATACCCCAAGACCAGGAGGATCCAAGAGAACACCACCTGCACCCCCAGACCCTTTAGCCCCACTCCCAAATCCCTGTAGCACCTCATGACCCAGCTGGGAGTGCTCCAAGCCGTGTCATTGGTGCCCACATGAATAAGGAGCATGGGATAGTAGTCTGAGGGCTGGAACAGCTTAGGGATCCTCTCCGCAATGTCCCGGATGCAGGCCGCCGGAAAGCAGCAGACTTCCCAGGCTAAGGGGTCAGGGTGGCAGATTACCCCCTCAGTCCCCCTCAGGATGGAGTCTTCCACAACAAACACCTTACTTTTGTCTTGGGGAGAGCAGGGGCGGTAGCTGCAGTTGAGCCTGTGTTGTCTGCGGGAGCTGGCAACTCAGCAGGCTCTGCTGGAGCAGCAAGAGGTGTGTACCTGTTGCTAAGCTCCAGTGGGGCAGGGGCCTTAGTGCAGAGGGCCTTAGGGCCCTTGAGCACCTTGGTCCATGCCCCTGACTGGACAGAGTAGGAGGTCCTGGAGTCCTCCTTTGTCCTGGAGGGAGACCATGGTCAACACTCCGGCCCGGGGGAGAAGGGCCTGGAAGTAGGAGTCGATCTCCTGCTCGCAGTCTCTGATGGCGCACAGTCTCTGGACTGTGGCCTGGAGCTCCTCCAGCTGGTGCACCAGAGACCCCAAAAGGGAGCAGACCCCACAAAGGGAGGTGGCCATGCTCCCGGGTCCCAGAGCTTGAAAAAGGGACAGGCAGCCCCCGCAGCCAAGAGCCAGAGGCTCCGTTTGCATGGAGCCTGGACCCTGGGCTCTGTCTGAGTGGCTGTCTCTGAGGTGCCAGAGGGGGGAGCCGCATAGCCCGAGGGGACCCTCAGGGTGCAGTGCGTGCCCATCCACGTCATGCCTCTGGTAGGCTGGCTACGGCTGGGACTGTCTACCCTAGGGGGCTCACAGGCAGGGCCTCAGACCCTCCCATGCACCCTCCTGTATGAACTCTGCACTAACTCACGTGCTGGCATACAAGTGCGCCTGTTTGTGCAGCCTGTTCACGTGGCTCCCTGGGGGGCTGGGCGAAGTAGGGGCCTGGGCTGGGCAAAACCGAACCTGGCTCCACTCAGCCGCCCCCTCCCACTCACTTAGGGGTTAACCTCCTCCTACCATGGGCCCCG
>NW_017728995.1:13235384-13241299 GCF_001723915.1 Gavialis gangeticus
TGTCTCTCACCACTCCAGTGCCTCATTTTAAATACTGAGTAATTCTAGATCTCTGAATTGCTAACTCATAAATATTCAAGAATTGTTTGCCCAAATAGACTAACAATCATAGGTGTTATCCATACGAAACAGGAACATTGGACTAGGCGTTCCTGAGCTCGTCAAAAGCATAGGATCATCTGAGTATGGACACACCAACCCTTTCATTCTCAGGCTTTCCTTGTGGTTGTGATTGGGGATTTTTAAAAATTCTTTTGGGAGTAGGGTTTGAATTGTATAGTTAGAGAAAAGATGTGGAACGTTATGTATGAACTTCAGCTTAATTGTGGCAGTGGCTCCTTGGTTTGTTGTACTTCTGACCTGTTTATTTTGTTTTGTTAATTTGTTTGCTTTTCAATGGTGAATAATGCCTACAGCAAACTGAGTGCTTTACATATGTAAATCAATGCAAAATAAAGAAATACTTACAAATCTTTGTAGCCTTGTCACTAGTTTGAATTAATCAGATGACTTACTGATTGGTACAGACATTACACTTTTACTGGTATAAGTGATCGTCAGGGATCCTGGTTTTCTCTGCTTAAAAAAAAATCATTTTTTTTCCTGATTAAACAAAACAAAAACAAAACAAATCAAATTAACCCCAAAATACAAAAACCCTCAAATCCACATTTTTTCATGATTAAAATGAAACACAATGGTTCACAGGATTATACACACACACGCGCGCACACACACACACGCACACATATAATGGCATTTTGTTTTAATCACAGAAAATTTTGCTTTGTTTTTGTTTTTAAATCAGAAAATTTCTGATTCTTTTTTTTATCAGAGAAAACCAGGATCCCTGGTGATCAGAAACTGGTATATACCTATAACAGAACATAAGTTCAGTGTGCATGGGCTGGTTTTAAAAAGGCAGAACCCACTCTAAGATTTGCCCCACTGCTCCTCCCCACCAAGGTGTGAATGTGTGTCCTGTTTGCTATCGATCTAAACTACGCTGCTTCCAAAAAATCCTGCGTAACTTAGATCAATTCCGCCCCAGGCTTTTTGAATGTCTCTACTTAGTGATATTATTTAATTAAAATTAAAAAAAAACCAACCCACATTGTATATGTTTTCATTTTGATACCTTTCTATTAACCCCGAGTAGAAAACACAATCTAATAATTCTAGTAATATTCCTTATTAAATTAACATCATGGTAATAACTGATACATATTTGTTGATTTCTCTCTACATCAAGAGGAGTAACTTCTAGCTCTACAATGTCTTCTGGATGTTTTTAGTTTTCTGGTATGTTTCATGGTTCTCTGGCATGTTTTTAGTTTTCTGGTATCTTAGAAGTATAGAATGGAGAGATACAAATGTTTAGAAATAATCCGACATGGAGATTCTTTTGCTCTGTCTAGCAAGGGAAAATTACTTACAGTTCGTATGATCAAGCTGATGAGTGTTTTTGGGGAAGGCAGGCAAATACTTTCTCAGCAAGCAGAAAAGCTCTTTCTTTAGGCAATAGGTCAAGAGACTTAAAATGGGAATAATATTAATAAAAAGCAGATTGTTTTTTACTTTTAGCCATGTGTTGTCATGTTATTTTCCTGACCAGTACAAAAATTACTTTAGCAACGTGAAATGGACTGTAAATCAAGCTAACCATAAAGTCTCCAAGCAAAAGACATTGGGGTAAAGAACACAATGATCCTTTTCTGGGGTTTAAAGAGACGTGCATATTTTCATTTTCAGTAGTAAATGTGTTGCTCATTTGAATGATAAAAAGGTGTGCAACTTGTGTCTGGATCTGTCAAGCTACTCTGTGTAAACAGATCCCTGCATGGAGCTTCCCTGACACTGCTCCTTGATATCCATTTGTTGACAAATTTGTTAGGTTTTTTTTTTATAACATATATTGAGGAGTAGAGTGGCTCTTTATTCCTTAATGCACAACATAATTCTTTCTTGATGTAGGTGCATTATGGTCTGATCTAAAAATATATGCTTACAGTAAGATCCCTTTTTATTTGTTTTTACAAATATGTTTTGGAAATTAGAGATTTGAAATACTCAACATTTTTTCTGTTCACTTTAACAAAGGGTTTACTGAGTTCTCTCAGAAATCAGTGGATACATAGCCTAGACTTGCTCAATTTCTAAAATGTCTGAATAAATATTCTTCATTGGCCATCACCATGCTGATATATAATCCTATTATTGCATCAATTTTTATCATGGACTTTTCTCATACATATTTGCTGTTTATTACATTGTGTAAGTCTTCAATTAACAAGAAACCAATGATGCCTTTCCTTTCCATAGAACCTGATGAAGTAGATTATCACCTGCAAAAGCTTGTGCCTTACTGAGTGTGTTCAACTCTAATGTTTACGGACATGCTCTCGGCGTGTGTGTGGGGGGGAAGGTGCTTTAATTAGCACCTGGAGTGTCACATGTATCAGTGTTCCCACACTGAAAAATGGAAGTGAGGGCATTTTAACTAAGGTGTGGGGATGCTGAGACATGTGACACTGGAGTCTGCTGGAGCAATTAGCTGAGTCTGCTCCAACACGCTCTAATTACAGTGCATTGGAGCAGCCTCCTTGCATGGCTAAGTACAAGCAGTGAAAAAACCCAAGGCTGAATTGATGTTAGTCTAAGCTGCAGATTTTAAACAGACAAACAAGTGAACAGACATTTACTTTTTGCAGCCACATGCCTCCAGTGAGTCAGGCCAGAAGCTGGGGGGTTTTAGAGCATGGTTCTCTGGCATGTAGCCAGCATAAGCTGTGTTTGCTTCCTCTTCCTACTGCCCCTGAGGTCTCTAGGATTTTCAGTCCAGAATCACAACAGCAGGATATTTGCTGGGTTGCTTATCACTTCTTCCTGCTTCCAGGTGCCTCTGGGATTTGTAGTCCACAGTTGCAGCCAGCAAAAAGTTTATCAGGGCAGGGCAGCTCTGTACTCAGTTTAACCCCACCCTTCCCGGACCCAGGCCCCAGGTGGAGTTTGCTTGTCGGGCAGTCCCTGCCTCCAGCAACCCCTCCCCCTGCCCCTACCCTCCTTTTCTCCCAACCCTACTCTGTTTGAGCAGACAGCACAGCCTAGCTTAGGGCAGGGCTGCTTTGGGGACTGATTTAACTTGAACCAGGAAAGAGTCTAGGACAGAAGTTCATAAAATGGTTTGACCCAAATCAGTTACATCTGATACTAAAAATCCAGTTTCAGACATTTTGATATTAGTTTATGTGCACTGAACTTCAGTTCTGTTACAGGCTTAAACCAGTTTCTGATGACTTAAATCAGTTTATGTGTAATTTCTGTCTGTAGTCCATGTGTAAAGGAGCCCAAAGGTGCCACCTTGCCCTGTCTTCTGCCTTCCTTTCCCAGTAATTGGGTTCTTGTTAGTCACCATAGTGTGTCAGTTTTAATTTGTGTATAGGTTATAACAGGCAAATGTCAATTAGCGTGAGATGCCCACTCAAGCTTTGATTTCTTGTGACATTTCTTTGTACATTCATATGGAAAATTTACATTCTGTATTATCCTCTGCTCATTAGATTTCAAATTAAAATAAGTCTGAAAACTGTCAGTAGGCATATATTTCTCACCATAGCATTGGGTCTTTTACTTCATCAGGTTCTATGGAAAGAGAGGTAAGTACTGGAAGTTCACAACCAGCATACCTTATTGCTGTTTATTTTTTCTTCTCAAAGACTTTTTCATTGATTTGTTCACATACCTCTTCCAAAAGGTATGAATTCGGAATGAATTGGAGCTTTAAGTAAATCAGAGATGCCTGTGTATCAAGTCAGATTGTGCTGAATTTGGTAGCATAAAGAAATTGGTTTAGACATACTTAGTTTCATTTCCATAACTATTCCAGACCTGTTTCATTATGTTGGCTCCACCCCATCCCCTCATAAAGCCAAAGGAGTTGCCGAGGAAAGAGCATAGTTAAAGCTTTGCTCTAAAGGGATTCACAAATCCCTTTAGGCGCCTGGTATCAAATTTTGTACGCTGCAGCAGACCTGATATCAATCTTGGGCAAAAGAATCAAATTAGCTTTCAAATATCTATGAATCACAGGCATGCAAAGGTGGCATAACATCATCCTGCTGAGTTCTACATTGAGCTAAACAGTATACAAAAGGGGATTTCATTTTGCTATAGGTATATTTCAGGTAACAACACACATAATTATAAATGCAAAAAATATTATGCTTGTTTTGGGGGGGGTGTATAAAGAGAGAGAGATACACACACACATACACACTGAAGGGAACATATGTAGTTACTAGAGAACTGCCCATCAAAAATGATGGGGGAGGGAGGGGAGGGAGCAGGCAGGGATGGAGGTGGGGGGGTGGGGAATCTTGATAACCCTTACCTTAACTCATCCACCGTCCTGCACTGCCACCACCTCCCAGGAGAAGGGGGAAGAGGAAGCTTGCCCTACTGTCCCCTCCAACCCCCTCTGCCAGCACCCCACACTGCCACCACCTCCAAGGAGCAGGGCTGGGTGGGGGTGCAAGGCCAGCAGCACTGGCCTTGCCCCCCTGCTCTGTCCCCACCACCCCCACCATCACAGTGGCACATGTAATGCTCTTGGAGCCCTCTGATTAGTTGCCTCAGTAACTGATCAGAATGCTCCAAGAGTGTTACAGACAGACAGACGGACTAAGCCCTTTATTATATTAGAATAGGTTTATCTTCAGGTAACAACACACATATACTTATACATGCAAAACTTATTGTGCTTGTTTTAGTTCTGTATGTATATGTATACACACACACACATACACACAGAGAATGTGAAATTCAACCTTTAATTTCAAGAGGTTCTTTTTATTCCCTATCACTTAAATGTATATAAACTCAAGTACCTGACAACATAGCCTGTCTGAAGCTAATGTAACAAAAAAGGCAGTAATTTACATTTTTAGATACTTGAGTTATGTAAATGTAGAAGAATGCACAATAAACTAAAGGTTTTTTCTGTTTCTTTCCTTTCACAGCATTGCTATTCTCATGCCATTTAAAAGGCTGTTTCCTTTCTTCATTTGTTGTGAAGTCAAAACACTTTGACATTTTGACAGCTGACATTTTTTTTTTTATTAAGGAAGAAACCAATTGACAAAATTCACACTTGCACGTGTCTTTTACTCACTGGTTATTAAGCACATTCAGTATTTTCTAGTCAGTCACTGCATCTGAAGATTGTGAATTGCTAGGCTTTTTCTTCATTTCATGAAGAACGATTTAAAAAATATATAGACCTACACATTCACAATCATGTATAGCTGCACAGTAAAATCTTGTTTGAAGCTGAGAAAAGATAAGAGATTCCGAGTCATAACTGCTCCAGAATCGTGCATTTTGCCCAAGAATTTTATAGTACATATGATTTAAGACACCATACCTAAGATACAATGATGCTAAAACTTCACGTACTTAACATGGGATGGAATTTTTTACAGCAGAATTTACATGCTTTTGTTGGTTTAAATCACATTATTAACTTTAGTGTACTTCTGTCTAATTCCATTTCTTTAATATATTTTATCTAACCGTTTCCTAAAGAAAAATAAATTCTCATGTAGCCCAGGTAACTTGAGTATATACTCTCCTTCTCCAATTGAAGGCAATTGTTAGCTGGCAGGTGTGCTGTGGGATGGGAACTGCAGACCGCTCAGTTTCCCTCCATCCCTATAGAACCAGGCCACGACAGTCAAGGAACTTAACTATATACACATTTATCTACATTAACTTATCACAAGGAAAAGGAACATGGATATAAACATATGTACAATGTGTGTGTGTGTGTGTATATATAAGATATCTAAACCAGTACCATAAACAATACCCTCTGGGTAAATGACATAAAACCTTATACCAGTGCTCCAGATACAGGT
>NW_017728995.1:13241600-13271322 GCF_001723915.1 Gavialis gangeticus
GGGGGGGGGGGGGTTGCTGTCCCCTGGAACAGGGCTCCATTATCCAGGGCTTCTGGGGCCTCTGGCTTGGCCCTGTCTGCTGGCTCAGTAACCCGATCACTGTTTGGTTCTCTGGACTCAACCTTTTGCTATGGGTCAGAGGCCTGGGCTGCCTCATGCAACACCAGGCTCGGTCTGATCCTGGACCCTCCATGCAGCACCTCCTGCACCGAGGTCCCAGCCTCATTCCAGGGGTTGAGGATCTGAGCCACCCAAGCACTCCAAAGGTCCTACTCCATGCACTGTGTCTCTGGCTCTACACCAAAGATTGCAGACCTGAGCTGCCTTACACAGTTCCCAAAGTCTGGATGCCATGTGCTGTGCTGCACACTGAGAGCTTAGCTCCTGGAGCCGTCTGCTGTTCCCTGCTGATGGGAGTCTTCAGGGGCGCTTCTGGGCTACTGCTTTGCCCTGCTGAGCAGCTCTCCTCAGCTCTTCTAAGCCCCACTCTTATCTCTTCCAGTTGTGTTTCCCTTATGCTGGGCATGCAGCTCCTTTTATATGCTCCAGGGCTCGACCCCTGAAGTCTTCTGGACCTGAGTGTTTCAGTCTTCAATCAGGTCCATGGGGGGTGGGGGGACTTCTCTCCCCCTCCCCTCAGGAAAGGGGTGTGACTGAACTCCTCTTGCTGTCTCCTGATTGGGGAATGAGGTCCATGAATCAAAACAGCAAGACTTCAAGCCTGGGACTCAACCCAAGCTCCAAAAGGCAAGCCTGGTACATTCATTTTGACCAATATGCAAGAATTTTGCCTGTTGCAAAAATAGCCAGAGATATAGGGACATTTTCTTCCTAGAAATGTTCCTTTCTCAATTCTCATTCATGGAAGTAAGGGTTGCTGCATTTATAGATGCCTTGCTAGGTTTTATTAATATCCATTTTACTCTTCTCTGATTTTTCTTGACTTGAAAGCCAGAATGAGATTTGAAATAAATCTCAGTAGATTGTAAGCAACAACTGCAGTGGACTTTCTAATGTCAAAGCCTAGAACATGAATAGAATGAGATTAATGAGATTTTAATTTCACTGACTTCTGTCCTTTTGACTCTCTATGGGTTAGATCATGTTAAAAATGGCCTCCCAATCTAACTTAGTTCATCCAGGTGCAGACCTTACATTTAGATCCCTCACTAGGTGGATCTAAGTGAAAACTATACAGAAGTTCAAGACTGTACAGAAGTTCAGTTAGAGTGTCTAACTGATCTAAGTTAACTCTGCAATAGTCTAACTTAGATCGAATCTAACTGTTCTGACTGTATAGTTTCCAATGGAGTCCAAAGGCTGGAAACACCCAGCTGCTGGCCCCAGTCCTGGGGCTGTGCTTTTTCTACCCTCTCTCTGGCACTGGGCTATTTTGAACCACCCTCCCCCGACCTCCTATCCATGGACCAGCCATGACCGCTGAGCCCACCAAACCCCCCATATTGTAAGCTACTACTGGTGCTGGTTTTATGGGCATTTGCAAGTGCCAGAAGGCAAGGACATAAATTGGGGTGGGGGTAAAGGCAGGCAGGATGGGGGATTGGCTTGCTGGGGGAGGGTTAATCTGGGGCTGCGGGGATCAGGGTGCTAAAAATAGTCCCTGGTCCTGGAGGGCAGGGGGAGAGCACCTCCCATTTCCCCAAGGCCACTTGTATACCCTACTAGTCCTCCTGAATCTGCCAAACCTTCTCAGACCCCAGCAACACTCTCATGAACCCCATCTGCCCCCACTTGTCCCTCTGATCCTCCCTGCAGACCCTGCCTGTGCCCCAACTACCCAGAAACTGCTTGCCTCACCAAGACTCCCTGCACTAGTTCCTACATCCTGACTTACCTGAGATCAGGTGGCCATTTTTAACTTAATCTGACCACCTCCTTACCTCCCCAAATGTCTGCATGCACCCTATATGAAATATTGTCCATTATGGTGGAACTCAGTCGGGACCATTTTCAGGGAATCTACATCAACTGGCTCATTGATCTGCAATATTCCTATGGAAAATCTACTACATTTTAAACTTGACCATCTTAGAGCATAACACAAGGATCACAGCTACTATTTTGAATAATAAAATGAGGAGTTTTTGTTAAGAAAGTATTTGTTCCAAGTTTTATCCTATGTTTAGCAATTAATCCCCTGACTAAAAATCACTCAATTTCTGGTGGTTCTAAAGAATTACGTTTGATTGTTTCAGAGATGTACACATAATATTTTTCCATTCTCTGGATTTATATCAGGGTTAAATAACACAAAGTTTCTTGCCCTGTACATGCATAACAATTTCAATAGTATCATAATAATGAGATAAATGATAATACCCTAATCACTGTTTGATTTGAAATAAAAAGACCTATATCATTTCTATCCCACTGCAGGATTGCAGATAAAAGTAGGATAGGAATCCTAGTGCAGGATTGCTCTCTACATTCCTCTCTGCTTAAGTATGTTTTCCAGTCAAATTTTGCCTAGCTCTAGTGATGATGCTTTCAGTGTTACAAATTATACGTGTATTTTACTTGTACTATAAAAGCTTTTCATACCCCCACCTGCTGTAACGCAGAGCTGTCCAACTGGTGGCCCACAGGCTCGATATAGCCTGTGAGGGGTTAACACCTAGCTCATACGTTCTCAACTGGTCGCCACTCCTCCTCTTGCTCCTGCTGCTGTAGTGACAGGGGTCTCCAAGCCTCGCCTCCCTCCATTTTTCACTTTCAGCCGCTGGGGCAGAGCAGTGTGTCATGGGCATTGTAATATGTTGTGCGGTTGGGGGCCAGGCTATCCCTGACATGTGCATAATGGTGTGGGGATATGGTTGACTGCAGAGTAGTGGGATGGGCGGATGTGCGGGCCATTGGCCTGTAGCATTCACAGTGTGTGGCCCCCTGCTATTCAGAAGTTGGACAAGCCTGCCCTATTGTGAGAATTTGGTGCCCCAGCTCTTGCTGCTATGGAACAATATCACTCAAAAAGTCCTTTTTTCCAACAGCAAGTATATGCTAAAGTAGCAATCAAATTGTATTATTTTCCATGAGAAATCTAATCAAAGTATAATTACAATTTATAATTACATATCTTCCAGTATAGCAATATTCTTTACCCCCAGGACTTGTTGTTCTGTTTCTATTCCATCTAGTGTTACGTAATTCTCAAGAGGTTATTTAAACAATATTAATCCCATCAAAAAAACCCCCTCAGATAATGTCATAAACTATGATATTGCTGCATACAAAAACATCTTGCGTCTGTTGTGTTATAACAACTACATAGGTGTAATTAAATTATGTCAGGAAGAATTCTTGCTGCTAATGAGAACTTAGCATTAAGTTACAAGAATATTTAATTTCAGCCTAGCCCTTCACTACAAGCATTAAAAGACAGTTTATCTTTGCCTTTCTTGTTCAAAGTGTTATGATAGCTTTATTCACTTCAATTTATCGAAGGGTCTGACAGCAATTCCATTAGGATGGAGAAAGTGGTTTGGATGACAGAAGTAGCAATTTGAACTGTTACTCATCTGAAATTGATTTTTCTTCAGGTATGATCAGATGCAGTGCATCTGCCAAACAGGGCAAAAAGAAGTAGTTCCATAGCTGCTGGATGGTTATGAAGTCAGGGAGATGGGGTACGAGGTGAATAAGGGAGTAGTATGGAATCGTAAAGGCAACTGATGGTTGTTTGCATAGAGACCTGTGGATGCCAGCAGCCCAAAGAATGAGTTGGAATGCAATGTTTTTATTGCTTGCATCTGAGTGGCTTCAAACCTATCACAAAAGATACCGGTCTTTGCAGAGGGACCTTTTATCATCAAATGATCAGGGCTGACTTCATATTTAAAGGCCTGACTGGATGAGCAGGGATGAAAGATTTGGATGCCTGCTATTTTCTTACTATATTAATATAGTATTAAACTGGTGTATATGTACCAGTAAATGCATTAAATTCAAGATACTATACCAAATGATATACTACTTAAGATACCAAAGCAAAGAAGACATTTGGTGTTTTCTTTCCTTAAAACTTTAATTGTTGTATTTTTCAGAAATAAATAAATCTATAATTGACACTGAATCCTTATCTGTGAATAATACTATCTTTACTGTCTCTTCTTTGTATTCCTATTATGAATCCTGTCTAACAGTACCAGTCATGGGTCTATCTGCTAAAAATTCAGAAATTTGTTCAGGATTATAAACTATGCTTTTATTGTCTCAAAGTCTGGGTCCTTTCATAAAAACTCATGGAGAAATGTGGATTTGGGTTCAGGTTGTACACATGTAGATATGAAGATAAATGTTCACATTTAGATGTGGAAATAATGAAATTATTCAGTCTAGAAAAGAGAAGACTTGCCGAGTGATTGATAAGTGTCTTCAAATATGACAGCTTTTTTTGTAAATAAGAAAGAGGTCTGTGGTGCTCTGTGTCCACAAGGGACAGGACCAGAAAAATGGGCTTAAATTTCAATAAAGAAGACTTAAATATTAGGAAGAGCTTTCCAATTATAAGGGTGGTTAAGCATTGGAACAGCTTAACTAGAAAAGATGCAGAATCTTTGACACCAGAAGTTTTAAAATGTGGGCTAGAGAAACATCTGTTAAGCATGGGCTAGACTGAGATGACTTTACCCTTGAGCAGTAGACCGAATTAGATGACCTTCTGAGCTACCTTCTGGCTACATATATCTATGAATAAACATCCATGCCTTTTACAGTTTGGCTTCTGTTATATGACATGTGTTCACCTCCTTACCACCCATACATATTACAAAATGTGGCTTCTATTATACTACATATGTTCATTCCACTACATCATGTATGCACGATGAAAGCAAGTAGATAAGGTGCCAGACAAGCACAAAGCATCGATAAAGCAAGAACTCTCCGTATGCACCATGTCCGTCTTCTTTGTAGAACAAATGTCTTTGTCCACATTTGTGCCTAACAAAATGTGAAACCTTCATGAACTTATGTGGGTGGCATTTAAAAACAAGATACTACTTGAAGTTAACTTTTATTATTTCAAGTAAGTTTTGAATGGGTTGGGATAGGCAGAAAGGTACATGACGTATGGATGATTGACAAAGTGCAGGCACATCCTGACAGCCCTAATATTTCTTCATCACTCGCATATATACACTTTCTTAGTTGTGCTCTTCAGAAACACAACTTTATACTCCACTGTAAGAATAATATCACTTTATCATATAAAACAGTTTATTAATATTTCCTTTCAAACTAGTTTATTGGAGTGATGGAAAACCGTTCAAAACTCTTAACTTATCATGTCTATGAATGAGGAATATCTGATTATGTTTTATGATTAATCCTGAAGGAGGCTAAAGACATGTTTTGAACAGTAATATGAAGAGCATCATGGAGGGGCCTGCAAAGGAAGTTCAAAATTGTAATACCTAATTCTTTTCGTTTGAATAATTCTGTACATTTTGAACTGATCAGAGTGCACGCTGAAGCAGTAAAGTTAATTGTCCTGCATATGCACTCAACCAAAAGGAAGGAGGAAAGATAAAATACAATGGGAAATGTTTGTGATGAGATGATTTCATATGGGGAGAAATATTAGGAGTGTAGAACAAAAGGATATTGAGTCCTACCCAGCTTCCAATGACCAGAAGGTGGATTAAGACTATAGTGGGAAAAGAACATACAGTACTATACATGAATAGAAAGAGATGGATAAAAACACTGGCTGTGCATGAGAGATGAAAACTTTGTTGACAATGGGCAAAACCCACATTCAGATACAGAAAGATATAGATAGAAATCACTTTAAAATAATGTCACTGCCCTTCTGGAAGGCAAAAAGAACCTCTTTTATTTTATTTTATTTTATTTTATTTTTTGGCCTTGCCACAGGGGCAGTGCAAATATATCTGTGCATTGAGATTGAAAGCACTCAAGTCCAGGAACACTGCACCTTTTAGTGGCAGGAATATTTTTATTTCTCAGAAAAGAGCATTCTGGGATGGTCTCAACAGCCAGTAGTAGCAGCAAGCCAAAAGGAGGTTCAGGATTACGATCAGAAACTAAGGCCGGGCACAGACATTCAAAAAGCCTAAGACAGAATTGATATAAGCTACATGATTTTCTGTAAGTAGTGTAGCTTAGATTGGTAGGGAACAAAACACGTATTGGCACTTTGGTGGGGTTGGGGAGGAGGCATATGAAGGCTGCAGATTGGGGGTACTCCTACATGTCTCTCAACATGCCCCACAGGTTCCCCGGGCTGCTGTCAACTGCCTAGCACAACTGGGTCATCCCTGATTGACCATCGGGCATGGGTAATCATGCTCCCAAACTCCTTCCATTTCATCTGTCAGGTGCAGGCTGTGGGAGTGGGGAAGTGTTTGCCCATGTACAAGCCCCAGCATCAGGACACCTGCATGCCAGGACCACACCTCTACACCCCATCATGAAGCACCCAGGAGGAAGCATGCTCACCCGTGCCCAGCAACCCAGTCAGGCTCCAACAAGTTTCACCTGAGCATGGAGGTTCTCCTGGGCAGCGTATCAGGTCTGTGTGTATATCGTGGAGTGCTTTGTGATGGGGTGTGCAACTGTCAGGGCTCAGGCATAGGAAAACAGGTGCCTCCCTTCCCTATTCCCTCTGCACTGTTTTCAGTTAGTTCCAACTCATAAGTGTACATCATCCCATTAAGAAAATACAGGCTTGAAGGATGTGAGCTCTCCATAATATCAATAAGGATCATTTTAAATAAGCACCACTTTCTGTGATGATAGGTATTTGCAGTGCATGACATTCATTTATACCGTGTTTTTCACCTCACACTTCCAACCATTTTCTTATGGATTTATAGGCAGCTGAAATTCACTCATTTCTCCCAAAAGTCAAAGCTGTTTCTCTTGGTCTGTAACCACTAGTCAACAGCCAAGCTTAGGCAATGGCAACTTGTATTAGGTTGGAAATCCCAACTTGTGCTACAGTGAGAACAAATATCCAGAAGTGCTCCATGTTCCTAACTGGACACTGAAATCCAAAGCAGGAAGGCTTTCCCGTATACCACCATGAGGGCCTTAATGACTTCAGACCATGTGATTACTAAGGAGACAAATGGTTTTAGGACTCCTTCCTAAAAAGGCTTCATTGTACTACCCACAAAGGATATATAAGATAGTAAGGATCATGCACAGTGGGCATGTCTGCACACTCATTAAAGTGCTGTAGTTACTGTGAATTAAGTTTAACACTTGTATATCCAAGTACTTAATCAACAAGCAGTAACCAGCACACGTCTTTTTAATGATGCTACCTTGCAGTAGTCTAATACTACTGTGCTGTCGCGTATTCACACTTGACGTTTTTGACGTGACATGCTACTACAAGGTAGTATTAGGCTACTGTGAATTTAGCATCTCATGTAGACACATCCACTGTTAACATTGGTGGAAGTGCTTTGAGCACTGGTGTTTGCATAGATGGGGAGGGACTGAATCTGGGGGTCAAGTTGTACCAAGGTGCAAACTCAGCCATGCTGTAGACTACTCTTTAAATAGGACAATTTCCTTTTAAGAAATATATTTACCAGCCCCGTCCTGCGTTGTGTTTTGCTCAGAAATGCTTTTTTTATTTCTCAGTAAATAAGAATATTCAAGGAGTCCATACCTGTTGACCCCTCTGCTACTGCCTCTGTTTTCAAGCACTCCTGCTGAGAGTCTTGATTCCCACAGTACAAGATCACAGGTGATCTTGGTCTGCCACATTTTTTGTGCAGTGGCACTGTGTTACAATCACTAAAAAGTTCAGAGCCCAGTCCTGCAGGGATTCTCCATTGCAAAGCATTGTCCTGCCCTGCAGGAATCTGTACACACTGCAGGAATGAATGGACTTTGCAATGGTAATTGCTATGTAATTTTCAGTACATTTTTTTGTGTCTTGTAACTCAGGGTTTTTTGTTTTGCTTTGTTTTGTTTTTTAAAGGAAATAATTGTTCAATCAGTCCCCTATGGTGACCGGAACTTTTTTTCTTCAGATAAAACCTTATTCCATGGATTTGTTGAGATTTAATAAGATTTTGTGTAATATTCTCTATGGGAAAAAATTACTCTCCACTACATAAAGCCACAGACTCTAAGTGGATGAGAGAATGAGCCGGAGTAAATGAAAGTCAACTCTTAATTCAAAGTAAAAATATAGGTCTTCCATAACTGCATAGGAAACTAAGAGAATGGAGTCTCTTCTAGCCCATCATCCCCAAAATGATTTTTCATACCAGTTCTGTACAGGCTTACACATGGGCTACTATGCAGTATACAAAGGAACAAAGTGCAATGGCTCAGTTGGCTCTGTCTCCTATGGAGAGCTTAAAGGACATAGTGGGTGTGTCTTCACATGCATTTGATCTGTGTGTAGTTTACTTGCATGTAAACTACTCATGAGTAAATGCTCCCAGACAGACATCTACATGTGCAGGGTCTCAGGAGCAGATTTGCTGCTCATGGCAGCAATCTTCTACCCTGATGGCCTTGCACCAGTTCCCTACAGCAACCAAGCAACAGGGACTTCCTTGCCACATCTCTCTGACTAGGGGCAGGAGACTTGGAAAGAGCTGCAGGGGAGGGGCAGGTCCCATCCACCTGCCTCAATCTGGGACAGTACCCAGCCCCCACTCTGTGATCACCAGGTGTGGACTGGAGAACTTGTTCACTGCACACCTGCATGATCATGGAGCTGGGTGGGGCACATGCTGGAGAGCCTGTGCAGTGAACAGGCTCCCCAGCCCACACCAGGAGTGATCAGGGGTTTAGAGATCCTTATCTCCCAGTGCTGGCCCTGTGACTACAAAGCTGGCACTGGGAGATAATGAAATCCCATCCGGGGTCCCACCACCACAGGGCTTGGGCTGGGAGAGAAAGATCTCCCAGTTCTGGCCCCTCCCTCACCACAGGGGCCTTGATCTGGTCCCCCCCCACCATCCCTTCCCCCTCCTGTTCCACCACACCAGCTGGGAGCTCCCTGCTGCTGAGGCAGGGGGACATTGTTTTTGTGCCCCAGCAGCAAACACCTCCTGGGGTCATGGAGTAATCTCCTGCTCCCTGCTGCCCAGCTGACCAGGAGTACATTTGCTCATATGGTACAGTGCAGTTACTAATCTCAAGTAAATTTGCTACTTGCATTTGCAGAACAGCAGATTTCAGCTCACTCAGGAAACTCATGGCAGGATCTCCTGGGAAGCCAGACTGAAGGGGAGAGGAGTCCAGGAGACAGGGCTGTACTTCAAAGAAGCCTTACTGAGAGTGCAGGAACAAACCATCCCAAAGTGCAGGAAGATTAGCAAGTATGGCAGAAGACCAGCTTGGCTTAAGGGAACTCTTCAGTAAACTAAATGACAAAAAGGAAGCTTATAAGAAGTGAAAACATGGGCAAATAACTAGGAAAGAAATAAGTGCATTGCTCAGAAATCGAGAGATGAGGTCAGGAAAACCAAAGCACAATTGGAGTTGCAGCTAGCAAGGGATCTGAAGAGTAACAAGAAGGATTTCCACAAGTATGTCAGTAGCAAGAGGAGGATCAGGGAAAGTGTGGGTCCCTTATTGAATGGAGGAAGCAACCTTGTGGCAGAAGATGCAGAAAAAAGCTGAAGTGTTAAATGCCTTTTTTGCCTCAGGCTTCTCAGACAAGCTGAACTCCAAAACTGCTACACCTGGCAGCACAGTCTGGGGAGGAGGTGAACAGCCAACAGTGGTGAAAGAACAGGTTAAGGATTAGTTAGAAAAGCTGGATGTGTACAAGTCCATGGGGCCAGATGGGATGCACCTGAGGGTGCTGAAGGAGTTGGCTGATGAGACTGCAGGGACACTGGCCATCATCTCTGAAAACTCATGGCAATCAGGAGAAGCCCCAGATGATTGGAAAAGGGCAAACACAGTGCCTATATTTAGGAAAGAGAAGAAGGAGGATCGAGGGAACCACAGACCAGTCAGCCTCACCTCAGTCCCTGGAAAAATCATGGAGCAGATCCTCAAGGAATCCATTTCTAAGTACCTGGAGGACAAAAAGGTGATTAGGAACAGTCAGCATGGATTCACCAAGGACAAGTCATGCCTGACAAACCTGATTGTCTTCTATGACAAGTTGTCTGGCTCCATGGATGTGGGGACACCAGTGGATGTGGTGTACCTTGATTTTAGCAAGGATTTCCACAGATTTTCACAGGCAAGCTAGGGAAGTATGAGCTGGATGAATGGACTGTAAAGGTGGATAGCAAACTGGCTGGAGCATCAGACTTAGAGAGTAGTAATCAATGGCTTAATATCTAGTGGGCAGCTGGTATCAAGTTGAATGCCCCAGGGGTCAGTCCTGGGGCTGGTTTTGTTCAATGTCTTCATCAATGACCTGGTAGGGCTAAATCCTAGCCCTACCCTCCAGGTCATTCATCAGTGACCTGCAGGGTAGGGCTAGGATTTAGAGTGACCTACACAAATTGAAGGAACAACCCCATGTACCAGTACAGGCTGGGGCTGACTGGCTGGGCAGTAGCTTTGCAGAGAAGGACATGGGGGTTACAGTGGACAATAAGCTGAATATGAGCTACCAGTGTGCCCTTCTTGCCAAGGCTAATGACATACTAGGATGCATTCGTAGGAGTGTTGCCAGTCAAGTGAAGTGATTATTCCCCTCTATTAATCACTGGTGAGGCCACATCTGGAGTACTGTGTTCAGTTTTGCCCCCCTCCCCCAAAAGAAAGAATGTGGACAAATTGGAGAGTCCAGAGGAGGGCAACAAAAATGATGAGGGCTATGGGACATGAAAATGAGGAAATACTGAGGGAACTGGGCTTATTTAGTTTAGAGGAGACTGAGAAGCATAGGTGGAAGGAGAAAATATTATTTGGCCAGGGCTAAGTGCATGCATGCTTGTATGCACTTCGCCTTCCCGCCCCCTCCAGCAGGTAAGTCTGTCATGGGGAAGTGGTATGGGGGGGTAGATCAAGGCCCCCATAGTGAGGGAGGGAATGGAGAAGAGGCAGGGTCAGGGGCTGGGGTGACTGAGGCCCATGAGCCGGGACAGGTCATGGGAGGGTTGGAGCCCAGGTGGCTCATCCTGGTATGCAGGGGGGCTCTCACCACTTTGCACTTCCCAAGAAGGCATGGGGGGCACATACTCCCCTAGATCTGTGAACAGGGCAGAGGCAGGCTGGCACTGTGGGCTGGACGCTATGTTCTGTGTGCAGTAGGCACGTGGCATCACACTGCTCTGAGGCAGCAGCAGCAGGGTGCAGAGTCCAGCCTGCAGCAGCAGCCCCCTGCACCCCGCACACAGATCTGGAGGGCACATGCCCCCTGGGCTTCCCCTGGAGTGTGCACATTGAGCTTGTGCTTTTTTAAGCTCTTGAGTCTCTTGGTAGCATTGTCTCTCTGGCTTTCTGAACACATTCAAGGCAAAAAGATCTCTTGAGTTATTTTTTCATGGAGATGAGACATCAAGGTCCAGGTGTTCTTGGGCACAGCACCAATATTGACACCTCCTAGCCTCCCAAAATGTCTCAACTGTTTAAATACCCTCTCTCAGAAGCTTCACTTCTATAGATAGTCATTACCAAAACCAGTTAACTCCCTACTCTAGACAGCACAAGAAATGTTTGGATCTAGACAAAGCAATGTAACACCTGCCTACATTTCCTCACCACTGTTGAATGTTCTGTACTATCCTTTATGCCCTTCATGTAGCTTCTCCTTTGAATAATGGAGTCTCTCTGTCTCTCCATCTGTAGATAGTGACCTAAAATGGCTGTTGAGAAATGCTTTTTCCTGTACTCTAAGTCTTGTGTATATCTCATCAGCCCTGTCAAGGGATTCAAGTTGAATTGAACTTGATATTGTCTACACTGATTGCCCAGCTCTGGTTGACTTTTTTTTTGCTCCTGTGCTGAAATTGTGTAGTGAATACAACGTCAAGCTATACAGAACTGAAACACAGCCTGCTCCAGATTTTTATATACACAGATGTCTATTTCTAAGTTTATCTGTTTTTTACAATCTAGCAAAACACTGCAAAATAGAAAATGAAATCACACTCCAGAGACAAATGCACAGATAGTGTGAATTAAAATAGTCTGAATATTTCAACCAGCCTATGATAATTGCCACAAGCCCACATCTTTTAGGGATGGATGAACAGTCAAGCAACTGACATCTATCCTTAGGTATAAATTAAGACCCAATTCTTGGGTCTTCTGTTCTGTCTCCGTGGTTCGTGACATCTTTAGGACTTATCAGTGGTGTAACTAGGGGAGGTGACTGGGGCAGCTGAACCAAGTGAGAACTTGGTGTGTGTGGGGGGGCAGATAAATGCCTGCACACTTGTGCTGTAGGTGGCAACTGGAACTCTGCACTGCCCCTGTGGATGGCAACTGCTTCAAGTGGCCAGCTGTGTCATTAAGTCTGCGAGACCTATTACAGGCTTTTATTTTCTTCAAAAAGTATTAACCCTTTTCTGTGAACTAAAGACAAAACTCAGCCTCATCCCCAATCCCTTTCAATCTGTTTATACACTGAATAGTGCTCTTTATATATTTCTTCAGGAAAGGAAACCATTATTGACATGAAAAAGTTGTAAAACTATAGTTGTAGAAAAAGGCAGACAGAAAATTATTTTCATGCATGAGCCTCTGCCTGATCAAACATATTCCCCAGTTTTAAGCAGTAATTTATACTTCAATGCTTTGTTTTGGGAGTTTGTCATCATTAATTTGCATCAGCATAAATGGAAGAGAGGATTTTTCTTTTTAGGATGTCAGATGTTTTAAGCGTATTTAGAATACTATTGTTAAAGGCAAAGTGAAGGTGTTCAGTACTCCATAACAAAACAGCTATTTTTAAGTTTCAATCCCTTTTGAGAACAGAGTAAAGAAATAGAAAAAATATGGTTAAAATGTTTGTTGAAACTGTGGTGGAGAAATTAATGGCAAACATCTCAATTGTTATCTGTTTCTTGTCAAAAACAGTCAATAACCAGTTGTAAATAGTACATACAGTGCATTTACTGCAGATCACTGGCAGATTGCTATCCACTGAGGAGAGCACAGGGTTTCTTTTCTTCATCTGGGTTATCTGAAAGGCAGCAAGACACTTGAAACCTCATTTATATTTTTAATTTAATGCACTTCTGGTAAAACAATTTAAAAATAATAGTATGGAGGGGGTGGGTAAAGCAACAGCAATTTTTTTTTCCTGGTCCACACACTTAAGCATTAATTTATAGGACATTTCTTAACGTAGTAGTATTATTAGTAGGATTTTTTCACCTTACTGCCCCTTTCTGTACCAAGAAGCACAGTACCAAAACAGTACCAAGAAGGGGAAAAGTAGTTTAACTGGAGTCTGGGTGAGGTGTTGGCCCCATTGAAGCCAATTAGAGTGTTACTATTGATTTCAAATAGGCCAGGGTTTCACCATCTTTGTGAGAGAAAAACATACATCAAAGATTTTTCACCATCTATGTTTACTATATAATCAGGTAATTAAAGTTATAAACACTTATATATCTTCAACATTGCTAGAAATACTATCATATAAATATTAGTACTAATCATAAATTTAACACTTTTTTAATATCCGGAATTGTCTTTGTTGCAGTTACTTTAGTAACATGTAAAGATACCTGATCTAACTTTAACCTGGCTAGCCCTAGTATTGTTAGCATGGTAGTCCCGTTAGCACAGACCTCAGCATGCTCTAACTGCCTAAATCTTCTGGATATACTGTTACAGTCTTTATTAAGCTTTTACTGGAAGAAAGACAGACAAACTGAAGCAGAACAAAACAACCAAGCCTTGAAGTTTTTTTTCTGTTTCTTAGATTGAATCTCAGAGTTTAGTCTCCATAGGTTCAGATCATGGCTTGGTAGATAAAAGCAGCGGGTCCTCACACCAAATTGATGATAGGAGATTGAAGTCCACAGGTGACTCAGGCCCTCTTTACCTATTACACTTATTACACAATTACCTTGTTAATTGCATAATTAATTTAGACTAGCTACATGTGCAAATTAAATATGGTGCCTTATACAAGTCCAACCAACTATGAAATTAGTGCTGGAAAATGTGTAATAAGTTTATAGCTGGTTTCTATCAAGCTTTAATTTGCACATGTAACTAGTGCACAGCTGGACAACTGCAGCTTCTGCAACCTCTCAGCCATGGTGGTGGAGGAGGGTGAGTGAAGTGCCTCTACAGTTGGGAGATCACAGCAGCAGTGATCTTCCAGCAGCAGAGTGCATGGGGTGCCCCTGCAATTCAGAGCCCCCAAAGCCGAGAGGGCTCCAAGCTGCAGGAACTTGCTTCTTGCCAGTGCAGGTGGAGCCTGGGATCAAGTTACCCCTCCACTAGCTTTAAGTTATGATGGGATCTGATTTGCGATCCCACAATCACTCCTCCTACCATGCACTTCACTTTGTTTTGTTTTTTTTGAAAAACATTCTAGTCTTTCCCTTTCTATTGTTTAATAATACTTTACCTATGCCATTAAGTATTTTGTCAAAGAAGCATGGGGACATTACATTTAGTGTAATCTTTTCCAGTTCCTCTGTGTCTTTAACCATTTTTTTAGGTAGGATGGTGAGTTGGAAGAGGAAAAAATGAAGGACTTCTACAGTTAATAGGCTGTCTTGTAACAAAAATTCTAAAAATAAATGAATCGGTAGCTGCTAGTAAAATTCAAAATTTCCAGGAGTTTCCAGGAGTTCTAGGTATAAAAACAACATTAGGCATATTAGATTGAAAAATTAAAGTTCCTTCTCATTTTGCTGATGAAGTGCCTGCCTGTAGATGATTTAGGATGCCCCAATGAATTATCATTATTCAACCGAACCCAATCAGGAAAGGGGATGTATTTGGGCTTCTTCTGCATGAAAGTGTTGAATAATTATGTTTCATTTCTGTTGCCTGTGCAGGGGAGGGAGAAGAGGAGGAGAAAATAATGCTGATGTAAGGTACTACCTGTATGTGGTACTGTTTTTGTACTTGTCTACTGGCAGAGGATAAAAAGGAAATGCTATCATTCCCTTAAACAGGAGACTGGTTATGTATTTAGTTCTGAAAGGTTGTACACATCCTACCAAGTTCTGAATGTCTTCAGGCAACTATTGAAGTCATAGTCATAGTGTGTTGGACGTGCTTGCTGGATAAAGGACCATTTATCAGCTGCAGTTGGGGAGCTAAGGAGCTAAACTTAGCTCAGGGGTCTCCAACTGTAGCTGAGTTAGCACAGGGCAGGGGAAGAGAGTGGGAAAAGGAGGGGGACACGATTGGTTCTGTCCTAGCGCATCACTTCAACACAGAAAGTAGAGAGCGTTGCCCTGCTGAGTAGCCTAATAGTTCAGGCATTCTCCCAAAAGGTGATAGATGTGGCCTAGGAGACAATCAATTAAGTCTGGGCATAAGTTATAATAAGCATTATATACAAAGCAAGTGGCAGCTGTATTTTATGTGGAGCCTATTCTTGTACGTGTGCTTTAGATTAAGCCTCTCAATTGACTGAAGTGACTTAGGTCACTAGGAGGCCTAGTTCTTGGATCAAAGAAAGCTTTTGACCTAGGCATGGAGCTGCTCTGCCCTGGGAAGACTGGAAGAGCTCTGGGCAGGCATGGAGGGAGGTCTAACTCTGGGTACCTGAGGACGCTGGACATGAAAAATCGAGACGTCTATGGAATTCAGGTGCTTCCAAAATCAGGCAGCTGTTCATTACCTAGGTGCCACTGCAGGCAATTACATCCTTTTTCGGGTCTAGTCCAAGTTATTTAGGTACATATGTAAATTTAAATTTCTTACCAGTGCCATGGCTTGTGGTTTTAAAGTTACATGTATATGCCTTTTGCTGACTCTGCCCTTGTTTGTGCATTGGTCTTCTAGTTGAATCGCTATTATCATTTGAGCAACAGCAGAAAACAGTGGCTATCTAAGTTCTTTAGAGCCAAAGCAAAATTTTCTGTTTTATCTGAAACTTTCACAACCATGACAGGATCTCCCAAACTCTATTCTCAGATATACTGGGGTAAAACCAGAGTAACCTCCATGACCCTGTCTATAGTCAAGAACATACCATTCTCACAACCTGCCCTAGTTATGCTATTTCTATGTTCTCTTGCTCATAATGTCTGCGGTCTTTTAAAGCTGTTAAATAAGAAGGAAACTGCAACACACTAACATTTTTAAACTGCAATTTTTCAGATCCTATCTGCTGTCTAATGGCCTTTCAAGAGAATGCTTATTATTTTTCTAAGTGTTTCTTGCTGCTAGGACTTAGAGCAATATTCTGTTTGCTTCTCAAATGTATGTCTGTATGGCGCCTGAGATCAAAATGAATGCTTATTCCCAACTAATAAACAGGCTGCTTTTTCTGACAGACTATATTCACTAGAGTAATATCATAATGTATTTCCTTTGATGTGTTTGTTTCCCAAGTTGTCAATTAGCTGAAGAGAGACTGTCACTCTTTTCAGCATCTTTATTTCTGTTACCAGATCTTTTTCAGTATATCATTTGTCAAAACGTCAGCTATGTAAGGCTGTTGTTTTTTGTGTGTCTGAAAATATTCTTAAAACATGTTCTTTCATTATTTACTGTACATTTTAAACTGAGTGCTTTTGAAGTAATGTTGTTAGGCTTTGGAAACTTCTAAACTTGACACTGAAAAAGACTGTGGGGAAGATGAAATTCTTTGGTAAAAACAATAAATGTTGTTTATTTTTAAATAAATATATAGTTTGGGCATTTAAAAAAAATCTTTGTTGCCCTCCTATCTTCCAGTTTTGTTATACACAAAGTTCTTTGTTTAGATAACAGAAATCAAAAGAGAAGTTATTTTTTGGTCTTTTTTTTTCAATCTTACATGGAGATAGCAATAACATTTTTAACTGCGCTTGAAAATTAACCAGATAACCTTTGTTTGTCATCCACAACTAAAAGCTACTTACTTCACAAATCCTATAATGGTCAAAGATTTATGAGGTGCCATATTGGACAAATGCAAACTTAAAATAACCTACTCAACCAGAGGCATGATCCTGACAATTAAGGGAACAAGGGGTTATACTTCACTAAAGGTATTTTCTATTATTATACAATAGGTTCCTGTTTATCTCAGTGACAGAAGGTTAGTAAGGTGCAGCAGATATTAGTCCAAATAGAGAGTGGTCCGAATCCATCGGTCACCCAAAGAGTCAAAGAGCTCTCTGTCAAGTTAAATTAAAATATTAAATGGAAATTTAATCTCCAAGGGTGTGAACAATGTTCACAAGACCCAGTTTAGGTTTAGGCAGATGACTTTAAGCCATTTAAACCTTAATTGGAAGTGGTAGGTGCAGATGTTCACTGATGCTGGGAGCCACAGGGACAACCAGAGGTAAGTAACTTGGGGTGTGGGGAGAGGCTGGTGGGTCTGTAGAGGGGTGCTACTGTGTTCAGGGGGGGAAGGCAGGGGGGGAGTTTTGCCAGATCCAGAGTGGGGCTGGTGGGGCTGCAGGAAAGTTTGGAGGGTCCATGGTGGAAGGTACTCAGGTCAGGGGAGTTGGGATAGTAGTGGGGAATAACAATAGTCCAATCAGGATTGGCACAGTAGAAACAGCACAGCCACATGACTGGGACTAGTGGCTGGGCTTTCCCAGTCTCAGGTATATTCTGTAAACATGTACGGGTATTCACTAGACCTGGCTAACCCATTGAAAATTGGTTACCTGCCTAAGGTGAACTAACTTTAGAGTGGGCATGCCATTTTTAGGCTGATTTAAACTCTGTGAACACCTGCACATCCAGGTATCTAGACTGACCTAATCTGGGTTAGGCTGATCTAAATGTAATGCTTGTATATATCCCAAAGGGTTAACTCCTTAATATACTTCACTACAGCACTTTAATTGGGGTGTGTGTGTATTCTCTTCCTAGTTACTAGAGTATAGCATTCACTTTCCCTTGGGTGAAATCTATTATTTCCTCTACTCCATAGACATACATGGATTGAGTAAGACTTAGTGATGGAAATACTGATGGTAGGGAAAAGCTTCTTGAGTAGACAGCTGAGAAACCAGTAATTCTTAGACAAAGTCAAGATATTGTTCAGTTAATAAGGAAATAAGGAGTCTGAGACTCCCCTTATTAAGGTTTTGTCAGTGTAATTCCATTGGGTTCTGTGGGGTCACTCCTAATTACACAAAGATGAGAATGCGAACTCCTAAAATTAGTAGAAAATATATTTACTATATTAGATATAATATAAAGTATATAGTTGTAATTTATTTAAAGCTCTTGCCAAACCAATACACTAAAATGAACAATAAAAATATTAAAATTAAATATTATATTATGAAGTGTAACATTTATATAAGTTTTTCTAAAAACATACAGTAAGATTATCCATTCTAGTCGTGAGCACAAAATAAAAACAGAACATAGGGAATGTCTGCACATGCACTTAGGCACACCTAAATTTAATGTACATTAAGGCAAGTTAGGCTCATGTCTACTTCTACACCTGTTAAAATACATTAAGGCTGTGTGAGCACACTGAAGTGAGACTAAAGTTAGTCCCAAATGAATCCATACATGTGTTAATGTGTCTTAATGCATCTACACATGCATTAATGTGCTGTAACTATTTGTGCCTAAATTTGATACCTGCTTTTGCACTTCATTTGTACCTTGCTTTTGCAGGTATCAAATTTAGGCATGAATAGCCTAAAATGTAGACGTGCAACCCTAATGTGCTTTAAATCAGGCTGAAGCAACTTAAATCAACACGTGTAGACATGCCCATAGTGTACAATGATATATAATAAGAAATCAAATGAAGTAGTGCAAAAGGAGAATTTTATTTTATTTTGGCCCTTATTCTATGTGCAGGTAATGCAAACACACGTAGGAAGTATTAGACAGGTTCCAAATTGTTAGACAAGCCAAATTGTTTTTTATTCAGTAGCCCAGTGTTTAAAATATCCCATTAACAGAGATATCCATTTCCCTCTTGTTCACAGAACAAAACAAGATGAGAAATAGTGGTTTAAGTAATCTATCTCATTCTTCCCACAAGAGCATATACTGTCCGAATACGGGGTCTGACACCACCTGCCCATGACAACTGCAGATCCTGTTAGCACAAATTTCAATCTAATAATGGAATCTCATTGTTTTTAGTTTTTCACCACAGACAGGTTGGTTTTTAGGCCAAAGGGGTGCTTATTCATCTCAAAAAAGAAAAGACTTTGAGATAGTCTCAGTGACAGCATATCTGTCTGAATGCTGGCATCTTTCATTCTCAGACTGATGTCTTGTTTTGAATAGAGGGGAAATACTGGGTCAGGAATCCCCATTACATTTCCCAAGCCTTTTGTCTGCAGGAGAATGTGAATGGTATTGAACAATCCAAACAAGTGTTTATTTGGCAAAGGAGAGGCTTCTAGATTGCATTTCTTAGGATATCTAGTAGGTGTAAAAGATCTAATTTTCATCCAGGAGTTTAGAATTCTTAAATGAGCTGAGCTGCTCACATTTATCAGTCTGGTTTCAGAGTGCACAACCCTCCCCTTGCACGTCACGCCCTGTCCCCAGTGGTACAATTAGCTAGACATAAAAGTCACATTAAAAATTAGAAATCTTTTTGACTTTTAAATGTTAGGATCACCACCCTAGAGTTCTGCTTCATTCAGTAAAATGGACTCTACCTTAGCTCTATAAATCTTTAGTGCCGCTCTTCTGCTGGTCTTACTGTAAAAAGATAAAACTCCACCCAAGGCTTGTTTTGCTCTAGTGCAGCAGTTCCCCAACTCTGACAGATTGCACAATGCCAATTCAAGATGATACAACCTTAAGTACCATCAGCAATTTTTTAAGTTCAACCTTAAGTACCACCAGCAAATTTTTGTCATATGAAGTAATTATAATAAATCTGTTAATGCATACCACTGACAGGTTGTCCTTGTATCACTGGTCATATGTGTACCACAGATTGGAAAGCACTGCTCTAACATTTACATTTTCCATGTGTTTATTCCTGCTCAGGTTTTGGCTAAAGTAGATTCCAAGATATTTAAAAAGAAGACACCACCTCTAGCTTCTTGTCCTATAAAAATCAAGCTCATTTCCTCCTTCCATTTCCAAAACCTAATACCTTGGATTTAACTGTAGTGATTTCCAAGCTATTTGAGGTGTACTACTGTTGAAAACCATCTTGTGACCAATGAAGACATTTTTGGGATTGTGATATTATTAATGTCATCTGCATAAAACAAGACAGGGGTAGGTGCATCTAATATCATGGGTGCACGGCATCATGGGCAACTTGTGCCTTCCAAGTCTGGGGAGCACGAGATCACCGAACAAGATGGGGGTCCCCCAGCAGCCAATCACCTATCCAGTGGTGAAACCAGAAGTACCAGCGGCACTTTTGCCAGCACTTCTGGTTTCACTACCAGGGCTTCTTTCAGAGTGGAGGTGGGGTATGCTGGCGCTTCTCTTGCCACGGGCGGGGGCGAGGGGATGCCAGTGCTTCTCTGGCGCCCCTGCTTCCAGTGGCCAATCTCAGGGGGTGCATGTGCACCTGCGTGCACCCCCTACACGTCGCATATGGTGCATGGAATTGATTTCCTGTTGGCACCTGTTTGAGATATTTCAAAATTAATTTAAAAAGTAGTGAAGCAAGCAAACAGCCTTGGTGTATCCCTTAGTTTGGAAACACCTGACAGGGCACTACTAATCCCATAATTCACCCTAGATGCTGTATTTGAATAGTAAATAATGATTAAATCTAAGATAGCTTTTTAATATTGATGTTATAGCCAGTTTCTTCCATAAATTTAACCTGAGTGTGGAATCAAAAGATCTATGAAGGCTATATCTAAATGATTTTGTATTTAAACATCATTACATGCTAACTAGTCCAACACCAAGTAATGTTCCATGCAGAAATAGCCTTGCTAAAGCCAGCCTCTTCTTCCCTAAAATATGACTTTCAGAAATCCATGTCTAAAGATGCAAAAGTAAATGTTTCTTAAGTGTTTTGGCAGGCATACAACACACAAGGCTAATGGAGCAATATGACACAAGATCTCTCTTATTACCATGATATACTATATATGCAAATATATATACTATGGCCAGATACAAACATTACACTTTGAACGATATACGTGATCAGAAACTGGTCTATACCCATAGCAGAACAGAAGTACGCATAGACTGGTTTAAAATTGGTGGAATCTGGTCTAAGATTTGAACCCCCCACCAGAGGGCGAAAGGGTGCGCTGCTCACCATGGATCTAAATTATGCCACTTACAGAAAACTGCAAACTTAGATCCATTCCGCCTTGGATTTTTGATTATCTGTACCTAGACTATATATAAATATGCACACTAATTGTCATATTGTTTATAAAAAAGGCATTATTTATATATATATAACCCATTTTAGGTCTGTATATTGCTACACATTAGAACTAGGAAAATCAATAGTTTTGTTTTGTTGGGGATTCTGCAAATATTTCTGTTTGCTTCTCTATTGTATTTCTTAAATTACATTTTGAGTTTTACCTTCAAGAGAAATAAACCACCGATTTTGCAATGAGTTGATATTGAGTTCCATGGGAAAATGTGAATCGTGGATGGAAAAGCTACTTCCCTGGTCCCGTCTACATGAGATGCTGAGTGCATAGTTGCTACTGTAGCCATTTAGTACCTGCATACAGAAGTATTAAATGACTGTGCAGTAGCATCCCCACACAGCTTCTTCGTGATGTTAACTGCATAATAGCTCATTACTACTGCACAGTAGCGTCCCGTCATGCTTTGTGCCACGCGATACTAGTTTGCTGTAGTAACGAGCTACTGCGCAGTCAGCATCTCATGTAGACATGGCCCCTGAGTACATACTAGCCTCAAAGGAAACACCTACACGTGTGTTTTACTACGGAGTTGACTAATTAGCTCCTCAGAAAAGTACCATCTATTAGTTATCATCCACATGCATGGTGCTATTAGGCTGGAGTAAACTAATTAACTTTGCTGGAGAATAGCACTGCCCAAAACAAGTATTGTCCTATGGTAGAGTTATTTAGTCTGTCAAAATGTACATGTGGATTGTGGCTCTGTCTGGCTGAGGCACAAAGCTGCTCCCTACACCCGCTGCTTGCTGGCTAGTCCCGCACTGTAGCACATCCATGCTCCAGCCAACTGCTCTGCAGCACACCGAACCAGGGCAAAGCAGCTCCAGGATGACTCCTGAGCCCCCTCTTCCAGCTGGGGCTGCGCTGCCTTGGTTCAATGTGCTGCAACTCTGGGTGCATAGGTAAACATTGTTCCTGGGAGCAATAAACTCTGGTGTGAACTGCACTGTAATTTATTCAGCCATGCTAATTGCACATGTAGATGTACACAATGACCACTATGAGTGAGACAATTCTTTGTTTTAATTCTTCCTGCTAGATGAATTCATCCTGCCACCTCTTTCTGAGTGCAGGAAAACCTGTTTAAGATAACAGATCACTACCAGTATAGAACACCAAAAAAAATTCCTAATATCTTTTTAGCTAAATTATGTATTTTTATGGTATACTTGTTGTTGAATGCAGGACAGATTAGTAGTTTCACTATGTTCTTCATTTTTTAAAAGAAATGTCAAATGGAGGTGAGCCATGCCACTATATCTGATCCTTCCAAAAATCATAGACTCTCAGGGTTAAAAGGGACTTCAAGTACTATCTTGTCCAAATCCAAAGGAAAAAGTCTGAAAGATGTGTTGTTTTTTACTTTGATTCAAAGACTTGGATTAAGCAATTGTGCCTATATGTATAACTTCACTAGGTTGAATAGTCCCATTAGAAGTGGAGTAATGGTAGCAAAGTTAAGAAGTTATATTAGTATCCACAAAATTGGGACATACATGTGGATTTCACAGTCACTACACCCGGAAACATACTTTTCTTCTTCTGTATCTTAATAAATCACAAAGGTGATTTTTATGGGATTTATCACTACTGATCTAAATATATTATACTCAAATAATGACAAAAGCTAGAAGTGTTTTTGGAGGATTTCCATATAGAGAAAAATAAGAACATTTCCATCTGATGCAGTTATTTGCAACATTCAGTGGCTGTTAGTTTTATTCCCAGAATTGTATAAGTTAGCATCCATGTTATTTATGTGAACCTTTGACAGGTTCATGACAATTTAGAAAAATGTATCTTTTTTTTAAATTCCTTATTCAGAAAACTAACTTTTTAAATCAGACCTTCATTATCCAGAAAGGTCAAACTGTGTGAGTATTTTTTACTCTCATGGATGTGGCAGCCTTATCCTAATAATTAATTGTCTTAATTCATAGCCAGCTTGGAGAATATTATCAAATAAAAAGTACTTAAAATGATGCTTTCATTCTGCAGCTTAATTATGGATTATTTAGCAGTTCTTGTCTATTTCCCTATCCAAAAATGACTCCTACAAGGCCACATGCACCATCTATCTTTTTTTTACTGTATTGAACTCAAGATGACCAAGGATTCCCAAATTTGCTGTTGTTCAGTTTGAAAGACAGCTAGTTCTAATCATTTGTTTCTGTAGACCTACATGGAATCATTGATAATTCCACCAATCAGTGGTGATCTGTTAAAAGCATCTGTGATGCTGTAATAAGTGTTCAACCATGCAGGCAATGTCCACTGCGCTGCAATTACCAACTGAGCTGTCTGTACCAAGCTACAGCTGCAGCACAACATTGCCAGGTTTCAGCAGCCTGTGATTATAATGAGAGCTGTGTCATACAGGAGAATTCTGTAGATATGCTTATCAACATGCTTGTCCTATTGTGTTTCTAAGACAATCACATGGTTGGTATGAAAAGGATTGAATAGTCTATTTTTCCTTTGCAAGGAGGGGGAAAATCTCTCTCTCTCTTTGCATGCAATATAAATTGCACAGAAAAAATTGTTCCTCAAGTCACATAACTATCATGTAACTTGTTTTTAAATTGAGCCAGGCCTTTTAATGTTTGTAATCATGTATGTCGGTGTTAAAATATTTTGCCTGATCCATTATTTTTAACTGAATATATTTTCATACCTCCTAATCTACATTCCTCACACCCTCCCACACTGGTAGCTTTTCGGGTTAGAAATACAGTTTTTTTTTTCCTTATTGAAATGTCATTGAACAATGTTTGGATACTTGATTCATATTTGCAGAACACTCTCAAATGTTTCCCTTAACACAAGACCCGAGGTATTGGCCCAGAGGACTAAAATATATCAATTATGAATACTTGCCTCTAAATTGTGTTTACAGAATGGCACAAATGTAAGGATACACACAAAAATGCTTTGTAGCTCCCACCTGTCCTCATTTGATTTCCAGCATTGTTATTGACTGCTTTCATAGATGAATTTAATGTTTTTACATTTAAGATCGTCTTGTCTTTTAGTTTATGAAAGCCTACTTTTTTTTTTTAAAGGAAACATTGTTCTTTTGCCAGTTCCACTGAGCATAGTACAACACCCAGAACACACACATCAACCTGTGAGCTCACTCCTGCAGGATATGGAAAACCATTGTTCAATCAATGAGCTTCCACAGTTCCAACAGCAACTGATGGAGACTGAAGGCCCTCCACACCCAGTCAATTTGGACCCTGTGTGTGTCATAAATAGTAATGGACATAATGCAGTGGTAGACAAGCAGGTACCTATCCAAATATTTACCTCCTGAAAGGAGAAATACGTTACACTTTTTCACCTGATGCAATGACATATAATCCTCTGCTTTTGTGCATATGTTTACTAAGTCCACCTCTACAACTGATTGGTTGTGATGGCCTTGGACTGAAAATTGCTCTCATAAATGTCATCCTAACACCTCATTTAGCCCCTTGAACATGCATGCAACTACACTTTCACTGACATTCAGAAAACAAATATCCTTTTGAAATTTAGGGACATTTATTTCACTTTTACTTGACTTAATTGTTACCGTTTATCTAGTAATCGTTTTTATTATTTATAATTCTCCCAGTCTCATTTAGAATTTACCAACTGTTACAAACCAAGAAGATGTGCAAGCATGTTTATTTTTAATGTCAAATAAATCTAACTCTGTTCGTTTCCTTACCAGGAGTTCTTAGCTTTTGATTTTTCAAGTGCATTGTCTATGCTGCAGAAGGGGAAAATGGACTAACCCCTGGGGTGATAATCAAACTCTTAATAATTTCAGCAAGAGCAGCTTCTTTCTGAGTTGTGACAGTTTTTTTCTGTTTCAACAGAGTTGAGAACCATTCATCCTTGGTTCTGTAGAAATTGGTAAGATCAAAATGTAGGGAGGATGGCATGCTTTGATTGAAAGGAAGCTAGAATTCTGGGAGAATGCATCATTCACATAGCAACATGCAAGGAGTGAATTACTTTTATAAGGAATCAAAATGTTGTTCTTGCACTCAAATATACTAGATAAAAAGAAGTGAGCTGTACTTAGCAAATGCTAGTTTCTCCAGTGAGGTGAACATGGGCTTAGTACTCCTGGTACTGTGAGTAATGGATGAACAATTAGCCACACTGAAATTTATACAAAAAACACATTGGTTTCCATAGGGATAAGGTCCCAGCCAGTATCTTTGGCCATGCTTTACATTATGTCACTTTTGAGACCAGGAACAGTGTCAATAAATGTGCAGGTATCCAAAGCTCAGTAGATAGCCTAGAGGGGTCTGGAGCATGTACTACCCACAGTTTCTCAGGCTCTTCTCATGACCCTTCTAAGCCATCTACACTACTCGTTGGGGTTGGGCAGATGGAGAGGGAGCAAGTGAGAAGAGCATGTTTCTTTGTAATATTTCTTGGCTCTTCAGGGAGGCACTATAGAAATGCCCCTTGTCACTACTGTAAGACAAGTCTCTTAGTGTTCCCTTGCACTTCTGTACAACACTATGCCATTATATCATACAAAATCAGGCCCAAAGTGGGTGGCTGCATGAAGAATCTATTTTATGTATATATAAGGTAAGAAATGGCTTTGTTATATTTGGGGAACAAGCTAATGGGTGAACTTTCATGGCAGTTGTGATGAAAAATGATGTTTTAAAAGGGAAAAAAATAATCTTTGCAAGTATGCCAACCCTGCAAGTGGCATATTAATTATAAATCATTTAGATTGGTACAGTATTTAGTTTGAAACTATTTGGGGAAAAAGGGACTGATAACTGTTCAGCAACCCATGGATTAAGAATAAATAAATGCTCAAAAATCAGAGAAATGTGTCTATACTAAATTAATTTTGAGGCTTTTGTTAATAGGGTAGATGCTATTACCTGTCTAAGAACAAAAAAGCAGACAAACAAACAAACACAAGAAAACCAAGCTATTTAGATTTACTAAAGCAGTTGAGACAGAAGATATTACTAATTTGGAACATTATAGACCCAACAGCTCATATTGTACACAAGAATATTTTATACTAGACCACATCAACTTTAATAACAACATGTGAATTGTTGGTTGTTTTAATGAAGTGTTAATTTTGTTTGTAAGTATTTCTTTTAGTAAGCTCAACATACAAAATCTTGCTTTGAAGGTTTCTGTTAAGTGACAACAACTACTGAAATGGTTTTGATAAAGTGCTTTCTAGTCCATAATTTGCTAGGAAATGCTTAACATCATTTAAACTTATAAATATGTGCATTTAGCTCTTTAGCTATTGGTGGAAATCCTATATTGTGTACGTGAATGGTTTTTATATAATGGTTTGTATATAATTTTGTATGACATAACTGTGTAGTGTTGCATACAAGTCCAAGAGAACAATGAGAACCACATTCACATATAGGTCATATCCAGATGAACACAGATGTGTGATATGTGGCACCACAGACCTGTCTGTGGTGCCACATACAGGCATTCCCTGCACTGCTACCATGCAGCACAGGGGGAAGGTTGACCGTAGGAGATCCCAGGGTCAAAAAAACTTATGCCAAAAGAAAGCAAGGTGGTGCATGTGGCAGAAGTGTGCACCAGCTAAAACCAGAGCCTGGGCAGCTACAGCCACACTCCAGCTGCTGGCCAGGGTCCCAGGTGCAGGAGCACCATGGCCCCCAGAACCCCAGGTAAGGTTCCTGTAGCCAGCACAGTTGCTGGCCCCCAATATCCCCTACCCCACCCAAAGTAACCTGGTGCATACCAGAGCACGCATGGCACAGGTGTTCCCAAGGTACAAGTAGCAGTGGGAAAAGGTATGCCATTGCTACTTGTCCCCGGAGAAACAAATATCTGCTCTCATCTGGACACAGCCATGTAGGCTTTTCCTACATGGCTAGAGAGTAAAATATAGCTATTTATCAGTTTAACTGATATTAAGCATTTGTTAGCAAGTTAAAGACTTCAAAGCACTTCATCAAACCATTCAGACATTTCGGAAACAGTTGCCACACACACACACAGAATATATGTTTTTACACATGTAAAGATATAAATATATAGCACAGGTTTAGAAGCACGTTGATTTTATTATTCCAGCTATTGTATCTGCTGATATGTGAGCAATGAAATCCATTCATATGCATTCCTTTGTTATAACACTAGTCAATTCCCTGTTTCTGAATAGGCCAAACATACTTTAGATGGAGTACAAAGGTTGTTGAAACTGAAAAGAACATAGTTTTCTTTTTTATCCCCTGTGCAACACCACAGGGGTGTTTTCCTGGCCCTCAGGGAGTAGAGAAAAGAGCAAAAAGGCACATAAACCTTTGAAAGAGGAAGTGTCAATCAAAGTAGGTAACATACCATTGTTTGTTTATTCTGATATTTTATTTATTCTGCAACTTCTGATTCTTACCAGGAAAGTGAAACATCCTTAACAATGTGGCTCACTTGGATCCAGTAATATAGAATCATACAAATCCCGAGTACATGTAGTTCATCTCCTGTCAGTAAAAGAATATTCTTCATCGTATATTTTCTAGCATTCTGCACAGCCTAATTTTGAATTTCCCAGGTGCCAGGATTTTCACCATTGTTTGACCTGGAAGGCTTTCCATAATAAGGAAAATTTTTCTTGATCCTTAGACAAAATATTACATTTTTCATGTATATGTGGAGAGACCATGTGTAAGGAATGTGGTTTAACTTAGACCACAATTTTATTACTTAATTAACTAATCTGGAAACAGTGTGATAGTTATGCATCTTCTTAATCATATCCAGCTATGGAGGGACACTCATCCATTTTAGTCCATTGTTAAGCCCCCACTGCCCTCCTCTTATGTGGTTAAAGGGCTGGCGGAACAAAGTCATTTGTAAGTAGTACTAGACATTGTGGGAGAGGGGAAGGTCATGGGGGTCCTTTAAACTAGTCCCAGATTCTGTAGCTTTTCACTACAGCCACCTTGGTATATTTGGAAGCTATCTGGTACAAGTACCTGCATTGGACTCTTGGCTATATATGAGAAGGTCTGGTTCCAATAAAATCAGGATTTAAATTGGTTATTATATATTTAAATAGAAGTTAGCGGAAATTCAGCCACTTAAGTTCTAAAGAAATACTCAGAATGATCCTACACCAGCAGCCAAAAAGCTCTAAAGGTACCTTAATTCTGAACACCAAAGTCCTGTTGGCATCCAGTAGTAGCGCTTCAGCTTCTGAACATGGTCAGAATTATTCTGTGTGCATGAGCATACAAACTTCCTTGTTGCTGAGCTAATCAAGTAAGTGCTTGCTTACATGCAAGACAGGGGAAAAAAACTAACAACGTGCATTTGAAGTCACCTCAGAAACAACAATTGTTAGTGTACTCACAAAGGAAGTGGGAAATGTAAGTTCTACATCCACTTTACAATGTGAGAACTTGAACCACCATCCCTGACTTCTTAGTAAGGTTTGACAGATGTGATAGGTTAGACAGATATACTCACTCTCCACCACTCCTGTTTCAGCTGGATTACTGAGTAGCCATGAATGTAAGAGTCAAGGGGGCCAAAAGCAGAGCAAAGAAAAGTGGGCATGCCTTAATAAGTAAGTGGTTATGCTACTTCCCCACTTGGGGAAGATTTGCTAGTCTGCTGTTTCTCGTCAGAGTTATTCCTGTTTGGCTTTTAACTCCACTCCCACCCCCCCAACCCTTGAATGTCTATTATAATATGCATTAAGAGTGGTGGGGAGTGTCAGAACCACTGGGCTCTTCTAGGCAAACTTCTGATCTCTGACCCACCTCACTGCACCTGACCACCTACTAAACTCCACGTCTGGTCGACTCCCTTCCTGGAGCATACCCACAAGCCTGGGGGTAATGCTGCCATCACTCACGAGTCTTGGTCTGTTAGTTGCTCTGTGCCTTATGAGGTACACAGGCTTTATAGACCTGAAGGGTGTACTCGACCCACTGCAAGATCTTGGAGTGCTTCCTTTAGTCTGAAGCACAAATAGTGGTCTTCTTTAGTCAGCCGAACCAAGGAGACCCCAAGGCATAATCTAGACCCTCTCCCATTAAGTCTCCCATGCTAGGTACAGAGGAGAACTTTATTGATTACAGAGAGTAAGTTTAGAATAGGGTACAGGTAGAGCAGTATCAGAGAAATACCTTAGAGCAAATGGTGGCATGGTAGCCTTTGATCACACATCCAAGTTACTGCAGGATATATATCTAGTTAGAATTCAAGCAGCTTATTGACAAGTATCATCCAGAGGCTGATAGAGATTTCCTCTG
>NW_017728995.1:13276322-13276597 GCF_001723915.1 Gavialis gangeticus
AAGGGGGTGATAAAGGTTGTGGGGGAAGGCGGGTGGGTGGATGTGGAGGTAGGTAGTTTGTAGGGTGTCCATGTGTTGAGAGACAGAGAGTGAGCTGCTGAGGTTCAGCTACTCTCAGTGCTTTCATCATGGCAGCCACCCCTCCTTCTGGGCAATCTTTAATTTATATAGATCTTATGACCTCATTTACCTAATCCAATGAAGGCCAGCTATTGATGGCTGCCAGCCAACTGATTTGAAATGTATCACTGGTTGCTGGGTAGACTGGCAGGGTC
>NW_017728995.1:13276630-13288349 GCF_001723915.1 Gavialis gangeticus
CCTTTAAAAGTTCAGGCACATGGCTTCACAGAGCTGTGGGTATAAGCATGTTTTGCATGAAGGATCACCTTTCACACCTAAAGAGAAATCACTCAACACATAATACTGGTCATAACAACAGTACACATAGAACATTAATTGAGCTCCCATCAATCATTCACATGTTGGAGAGGGTTCACACCTCTTCCCTTTTCAGTTACTTTCTTACTAGAAATACCTTAGGTATTTCAAAATGTTCAGCAGCAAAGATAGGAGCTTTACTATGGGTTTTGTCAGGTGGTTGGAAAGCAAATAAACTTTATGGGGATGGTTCTTGACTTACCAACCTAAATCAAGGTTATAGCCTAGCTTAATACATCAGCAGAAAGACAAATATTTGTAACATTAACAATGGACCCACGATCCAAAATTCATCCAGCCTATATCTGGATTTCTACCATGCTCCTCTAAATGAAGGTGTTATCAGAAGGGTTGTGGTCCTACTATTTAGAGACAAGTGATAAAATAGGGCCTCTGTCTTGCAAATAGATATACCAGGGTCACGCAGAGTCGTAATGAAATGAATAGAGTACTTCCTGAGCAACAGACTTCACACCACTGCATCTAACCAGGGTCTAATATTAGTTCTAGATTTCCATTCAGATTATGAAACCCTCCCCCTTGCTAAGGCCATTTCACATCCTGGCATAGGCCCACCTCAGTTAATAATTTAAGATATATCCAAAATATAACAAAAAAAATCAAAAGAAATGTAGACTTGTGTACATTTTAAATGCACTGTAACTGTCAGCTTTGGGACACTAGTATATAATATATATGAAAGTAATTAAATCTATAATGCATTCTATAAAATACATTAATGCATACAGAAAATTATAAATGGTAATATAAAGAATAATTTCATACCTCCATTATATTGGACACATTATTTATTGCACTGGCATTTTCATTCCACTTTAATAACCTGCAAAAACATTATGAACTCTTTTGTATTTACTCAACAAAATATCTCAAATTAGTCCTAATAACATTTTCATTAATATTAAATATATTTTACCAAATTGGCTTCTAACCATCTGTCTCAGCTATGCCACCACCCCTACTAATTATATCTGAATTAAGTAGCACAGGCAAAATTAGATGTGTTTTGTAACACTGTTCACAGCAGGACATTAGTTCTCTCTTCAGTGTTTTCTTTATTAGTGTATCTGAGCAAACAACAATTGGTGAAACTATGTTTTGATGGCTCTGCCTGTGGTCCACAGATGGTTAATTGCTTGTTGTCCGTTTATGTGATCTACATTTTTCAGTGCTAAATGCTTTGTTATTAAAATTAACTTGTAGCACCTGACATTAGAGAAGACAACAAAGAAAGGAAATACATTTATTAAACCCTATTAGTATGGGTCTGTAATGACAAAAATCATGATGGAAGGAACTCAGCAACACTTAAGTATCCGTGACTTCAGTCAGAACTCTACGGAGAGTATATCCATTTTGAGGCTGATGCAAGCCATGAGCCTAAAAGATGTGTCTGGGCTGTGGAAAAAACAATCATGATTAAGGAGTTTAAGGACACATATTTCAAAGCCACAAAAACATCTTTTAAAATTAAAGTTTCCATAGTTGAAAATTAGATAAGCTAGCTAATAATTTAAATCTGTTTTTCATTGAACCGTCAGTATTAGTTATAGCTTAAGGGTGAAGGATGGATAGAAAACACTCAAACTGACTTTTCGTTTAAATGATAAGCAGTTTAGAAGAGCAGAGCAAAGCTCACAAGCTGACCATCTTTGTATGTGTAGTGCATCATTGTATTCTAGGGCCTTATACCAGTGGCTATATTTAATACAAAACAGCAAGCAAAGCAAGTAAATGTTCTCATTTAAAAAAGAATGGCTGTCTCACCTATGAGGAATGCTACTGTGTATTGTAAGTAAAAGTTATGCAAGCCTGACATGAAAAATGGGACAAGGATAACAAGGAAAGGATAGTCATCCAAAAGTTCAAAGGTAGGTAGCTGATCAAAGGTTAAATACAAGAAAAGGAATGACTCTATTCAAGTAAAAGATAGGACACTGTAACCTCAATAAATGTTTAGCTTTAATTAAAGCACTTGGAAACAGCCTTTGTGCTGTGGGTAAGTTCTCAAAGTCAGGAGAACTTTTTCCCCCCTCTGAAGCTTGAATGTTACATAGGGAGAGAAAAGGAGAGAGAGATTAGGCTATTACAACTGGATGGAATATCTCAATTTTCATTTGAAAATGTCTCTTGTTACAAGTAGAGGGCAGAAGAGATTATATCTATTTTAAATTTCAGCGCATAAAGGTAGTGTGAAAATTATTTAGATTTCTAAAGAAGGTAGATACAAGAGATGGAATGGGTAGAACCCTTAAAATGACTTTTACAAGACTGATAGCAGCATAAGGCAAAGAGAAGGAGGCTAAGCCTGGCAGCAAAAATGAAAAAAGGAGGAGCTGAGAGAGAGATTAGCTCAATTGTGAAAAATATTTCAGAGGAATCAGATGAAAGCTGACTGAATGTTGCTTGAATAGAAAATGGCTCAGTGTATATTGACTATAAAATGTACCGTCATATTTTATATCTGTGATGCACTGAATTACATCTTCTCATGATTAATCTATTAATATGAGGAAAACACAAATAAACAGAATAAACAAATAGCTTTGATAGATTTAGACCCAAGTATAGGAAAGAATTTTAAGCACTTGCTTAACTTTTTGGGAAATTGGTATTTTCTCAGATTAGGGCCTTAAATAGAAGATGGTAGAGCTCTATGGGGAAGTGTGCACGCGTGTGTGCATGCCTGTGCATGCGTGTGCATATGCACGTGTGTGTGTGCGCTGATTTCTGAACTGTAGGATCTTACAGTGGGGGCAAGCAGAGGAGAGAAGCAGAAACTACAGGGTAATGGATAGACTGGATAGGAAAAGAAAGAGATAGAGGTCCCTAGCTGGGGTTTAGTGTAGAGAAGAGAGGACGTCAGATTTCCTTATGACCCATGTTCCTGTTTGACAGCCTGGGATACCTTGCAGCCCATCTTGCTTATTCCCAGAGAAACCAAATCCATGATCCAATTCACAAAGATTCAAGGTCCTGTTCTGATTTCCTACTCCTGCCCATATGAAGTAGGTTACAGCCCTCACCTAACATTAGGTGAGCAAGAAATACCAGGGTTAACCAACTAATCCAGTCTTTGACAGCAGCAAATAAAAACAGCCCACCCGTATACAACCACTCCAAGTCAAGATTGCTAATTGCCGGGGCCTGTTTTCAAAACATGATTTCCAGGCCTATAGTAAGGACGGGGCTGACTCCAGAAGGAATTTGCCTAATTTCAACCCCTAGATGTCAGACATACAGCTTTCAGCAGTCTAGACATATATGACCAGAGTAAGAGTCTCATTCTATGAGGAAGAAAAATGCTCATGGGAAACAACCACACACATCTGGATCAAGCAAATAAGTATATAAAGGTAGGTGGTTCACTCACTACCAGCAGAAAGCTGCCAGCATGGATTCCACAAGACACAGAGAGCTGCCAGTATAGATCCTGCAAAGACATCTGGTTGTCAAGCAAAGCGAGAACACATGGGTGCAGCTCTATTGCATGTGGGAAAACTTTAGGATTCTCTCTACAGCAACAGGTAGGGAAACTGTACAGCCTGCAGCACCAATCACTAGCCACCCTATCCCAGAACACCACAGATGGCAGGTCAAACTAGTCACCAGACTGGAAGCAGTACTATATAACCTCTCACAAAGCTGCTCAAGCAGGGTTGCCTTCCATCTGGGACTGGACCTATTCCTGCAAGACATGCTGCACAGAGCAGTGCCTTGTTCTGCCAGAGGAAAGCTAGGGATACATGATAGCAGCCAAGACACAGCCAACCTACGTGGAGGGTACACCAGGTGTACCCTTTGTCAGCCCCAGTTCTCCAGTGCCTCCTTCTATCACTTTACAACCTGGGCTATTTAACAACAATACCCTGACTCTTCAGACTCCCAAAACCTTCAGGAAGACTGACTCAGACATGCCAGAGCTGGGCAACCAGTCCTCCACTACATAGACAGCAGTACTCTACCCTTGCCACACACAAAGGCAGTTAGCATTCAGTCAGTCTCCAACAGCTGGGGCCCTACCAAAGGTGTGCACTCCGTGAAGGCAGGGAGCAGGGGAGACAGGACCTTAGGAAGAGAAAGGAGATAAGGGTATGACTGTATGGCAGCAAAGCTATGTTAGCTCTATTTTTTACTAGCTTCCAGAATGAGCTTACAAGCAAACACAGACAAGGTAGGTATATAGCTCTGCACTTAATCATAGCATAGTCCTCTTATCTGCAGTGCACTCTGAAAATAGCTGGGAACTCTCTGTTACAGTCTCTGGCCAGTTTCTAATCCAGGCAGCTGGCCAGCCATGGGCTGCTGTGCTGCTGTCTATGCAGCTGATTAAGTTAGAAGTACAGCAAAAGTGACCTTACACACCAGCCTTACAGCTCATTCTACTATACAATCCTTAGGTATCCTAACACTATTCATAGATGCACAGGGACTGGCCGGATGTGCAAAGATGCTCATTTGACCTCATAAAACAATTGGCCAAAATGTGGCATAAGCAACAATCACTGAAGTCAACCCAATACTGGCTCCAGAGCTTGAAACAGGATGTCATGGAGCATTTTGCCCCCTGCATAGTGGCTTTCTACAGGGACAAGCTGCAAAAACACATTAATTTGTGGGGAGATGGTGCAAGGATGCATCATCGAGACCGCACAATAAAAATGGAGAGACCTGTGGTTGGGTGGGGACAAACTGTTTTTCCATGAGTTGAGGGATAAAACTCAGAGGAATGTTGTATCTGACTGCTGTCACAATCACTCTTGCCAAGAGAAGAGGTATTTCTGAGGTGCACACATTTGAGCTGTACCTCTGACATAAAAGTAAATAAAGCAGGTGACTGGTTCAGGCTTATGCATGGAATGCATGCATAAGCACAAGAGTAAACTCAGCACATCATAGATGGTAGTGAGCTGCAGGGGCTAACTGCAAGGGAACATATCTTAAGAGAACTCACCTGCATTCACAGAAGCTGGTCACAGCCTCACTACCTACAGCCACCTCCATCTCTCATATTGCCTCGTTTCTCATTCCTGCTTAGCCTTTTTCATTAAATCCAAAGAGCACATCAGTCTCCAAAGTCTACGGAAGCCTCTTGACACCCTCCATGGAGCTCTTCATTGCCAATCTTAAAATTTGTGCCTATGGTTAGGGCTCCCCCAGTTCTTCAGGCTTGTGCCAACCTCTTCCTCCTTTCTTTATGGCCAGCAAAGGAAAGCTGTTGTGTGCAGAAAACAACATGCCATGAAAAACCTATCGACTAGGGCTGTGCAAGGCTTCAGACTGTGCTTCGGATCTGGAGAAGCTTTGGATGCTTTGACGTCCAAAGCAGCATGTCCCGATTGAAGTGCTGGATTTGTTAGGCTTTCCAAAGTTGTTCAAATCTTCTGAACCACTTCGGAAAAGCTTCAGAGTGGCCTCAGAGATCCAACCATAGAGTATAATTGGGAATCAATGAAATATCTATAACTTTGTTGGATTTTTTTCTTATTTGGATGAAACTTGCAGGGGTGGTAGCCTCTACTTAGGGCATGAAGCCTGCCACTTTTCAAGAAGATCAGTGTAGAGGTTTGGGGGAACTGCACCCCAAATTCTTGAAAGCAAAACTCATGTCATGTGTATGTGTTACACCACAGGCAGGTGAAAACTGCAGGGGTAGTAGCCCCTGGTGAGGCCACAAAGCCTGCCAAGTTTAAAAAAGATAGGTGCAGCGGCTTGGGGGGAACTGCACCTCAAGCTGTGGACAAGCAAAACTCATGACATGGGTGACACTGTGTGTGTTAAGGCGCAGCAGGGTGAAAGCTGCAGGGATGCTAGCCTCTGCTGTGGCCATGAATCCTGCCAGCTGTCGAGGAGATTGGTGCAGTGGGGTTCTGGGGCCCTGTACCCCTAGCTGCTGACAGGCAAAACTCGTGGCATGGGTGCTTGTGCAACTGGGGGCAGTTGATTGTCTGTATTGATTATTTCCTCTCCTTAGTCCATGGTTTTGTAGGTGTTAATGAGTTAATGAGCAATGATTAACACCTAAAAATCCCTAGACTAAGGAGAGGAAATAGTCAATACAGACAATCAACTGACCCAAGACAGAGACAGTCAGTTGCACAAGCACCCATGTCATGAGTTTTGTTTGTCAGCAGCTAGGGGTGCAGGGCCCCAGAACCCCACTATACCAATCTCCTTGACAGCTGGCAGGATTCACGGCCGCAGCAGAGGCTACCAGCCCTGCAGCTTTCACCCTGCTGTGCCTTAACACACACAGTGTCACCCACGTCACGAGTTTTGCTTGTCCAGAGCTTGAGGTGCAGTTCCCCCCAAGCCCCTGCACTTATCTCCTTGAAACTTGGCAGGCTTTGTTGCCTGAGCTGGGTCCACCACCCCTGCAGTTTTCAGCCTGCTGCACCTTAACACACACAGGGTCATCTGTGTCACGAGTTTTGCCCGTCAGCAGCTTGAGGGGAAGTTCCCCCCAAACCTCTGCACTGATCTTCTTGAAACTTGGCAGGCTTTGTGGTCTCTGCAGGGGATACCACCCCTGCAGTTTTGACCCCCCTGTGGCTGAACACATATACATGACATGAGTTTTGCTTTCAAGAATTTGGGGTGCAGTTCCCCCTGAACCCCTGCACTGATATTCTTGAAACTTGGCAAACTTCATGCATGCAGCAGAGGCTACCAGCCTTAAAAGTTTCATCCAAATTGGACAAAAACCAACAAAGTTATAGATATTTCATTGATTCCCCATTATACTCTATGGCCGGAACTCCAAGGTGGCTCCGAAGTTTCAGAGGCACTTCGGCTGGATCAAAGCGGGAACCCGGTCCGGAGCTCTGGATTGGATCCCTGGCATCTGAAGTGGCCAGATCTGAAGCTGGATTGAATAGCTGCCTACTCACAGAGGCCTACTATCGACCTTTTCAAGGCTAAACAGTAATGTGCAATCAGGTAGCCAGAGACATCACAAGCACATTTTGAGAATGTACTTATTTCACAAGTAAGTTACTACAGCAGGATTGTATGCATGTTTGGCATCGTACCTGGGATAAGAAGGGAAGCTAGGATGAATAGCCAGGGCTGAAAAGGATAGCTTCAATCACTTGTACGAAGACAAGAGAAAAGTAACAACAGTAACTGTTCCTAGGCTGTCGAGCATTTGCCTTCCCAGAGACATGGCTCCTGCCAAACCCGGGACAAGAGGAGGCAGCTTCAGGGGCAAAGTGTGTGTTGGGGGGTGGGGAAGATTTGGGTGTAAACCACTCCACTGCATGAAGACTTGAGGTGAGCGAATTGGAAGAGCTGTGGCTGGGCCTAAAAATTTGGCCATGGCATAAGCAGTTTGTTGACCACAATCATATACATGTTGTAAGTATGAGGATTGCTCAGGAATGTGTGAAAGTCTCTATGCAAATTTTGTGGCTTCTGACACATCTATAGCACCCAGGAATTGGGCAAAGTTTGCAGTCTGATGAAAGTCCTGCATAGCTCATCTCAGGGTGCCAGGGTCCACGAGAAGACAATGCAAGCTGGGCTGTGCTAGCAAGATGACAACCTGGACTGGCTAATGTATGAGATAATGACCCTCTTGAAAGAGCAGAGGTCAGAATATCTATGGAACTGTTAACTTTTCCACAGCAGAGACAGAAATACTGGTATAGATTGGTACTTCCAAGCTGCCATACAGCATGTGGAGCTACTACCACTGGATACAGACTGTCATCTATTATAGATTTAGTGGGGATGATACACAAGAGGCTGGGCCAGTCACTAGGGCTGGGGCTCCCTCAGGACAGTATATTGTCATTGGATGATGAAAACACTCCAGGGATGTAGTAGTATGTCAGTGTTTACTCTCCATCCAAACTCCCACCCCCTTTCCCCCACAAGTTTCTCATCTTTCTCCCTAGCCCAGCACTGAGCCACCTGCAGTCACCTCCAACATACTATTCCACGCATAGGTGCACCCTATTTCAGTTCCACTAAGGACTCCTCTACTCTTCTTTAGTCCCTAGCCTACTACAACTATCTGCCTATCATATACCTAGGTCTCTACTCTCTACTCCATATGCGAGCCTCCTCAATTGCCTGTCGTGCACAGTTTAGCTCACTATATAAATAACACCTGCTATACAACTGCTTGGGATTCCCACAGACTCTTATATATAGTTTGTAGCAGAGCCTGTGCATGAACTTTCCAAACATCACAGCAGCACCTGCAGAAAGAAGCAAATCCCCACCTGTCATGCACAACTAGCATTTTCTGCTAGGTGGAGACTAGACACCTGCAGGCAGTCCCCTGCCCCTCCCCCCCCAATCTTTAAAGTAAAGCTGGACATTATTATCCAAAGCAACAGAAAGTCCTATACAGTTTTGTCACCTACAAAAATTAAAAAGAAAGCACATTCAGATTCTTCCTTTCAGCAGTGTCATTGACATAGCATAGTAACTGAATGGTGACTGCCGTATCCTGATGCTACACTAGACACCAGATTGCCGTAGCTCATTGCTACGGCAACATAGTGTCGGCAGGCATGAAGCGTGACACCGGTGCTACTGTGCATCGGTGTCACAGGTCACGCCTGCCAGTGCTACATCACCGTAACAATGAGCCCCTTGCTAAACCAAGTACTAAATGACTGCACAGTAACTACTGCACAGTTGGGCAAATGTGTAGATGTGCCCACTCTCAAACACATGATACTCACTATCAATGTTCTCTCATTATCTCAAACAGAAGTGAAAACAATGTATTAATGCTGCAACTACTGAAAAGTAGTTGTAATATGTTGTTGATACTCTCATGAAGCGTTCTTCTGTAGAGATAGGTATTATTTATATTATTTACATAAGACAACAGGCTCATGACCTTAATATAACCCACTGTCAATGTTCATTAATTAAGCAAAGTAGTAAAAAATTCAGAATAAAACAATGAACTTACAAAAGTGAAACTAGGTTGTAGGTCTCCCTGAAAACCAAGAGCTTGCCTCAGTGAAGACATTGCCATGAGCAACTAAAAACACATGCAAGCATTCTTGGAAGCCTATCCATGATTGTGTAGCTTGCGTACATGTTCACCAGTGCCAGGAGCCATTCCCAAATCAGGGTAGGGAGAGGGTGGGCAGGATTGGGGGGCAGCGCTAGTGGGTCTGTGGGGCATAGTAGGAATTGGTGGGGTTGGGTGGGGCTGGCAGGTCTGCCTGGGAGCAGGGAGTTGGAGAGCTAAAACAGTGATGGGTAGGAAAAGCACAGCTCTGGGCTTGGGGCAAGCAGCTGGCCTTTGCCAGCCGCAGGGCTGCACTCCAAACATGTATACACATTCTGTTAGATTCGGCACAGGTTAAACCAGTCTACATAGTACACCTCCTTGGGTGAACTAAGTTAGATCAGACCAGCTATTTTTTTCCCAATCTAAAGTCCACAAATGTTCAGTTGGGCGCTTAGATTGACCTAACCCTAGTTAAGCTGATATATATATAATGTCTACATGTACCCTAAGCTATGGTATAAAATTGAGAGTATACTGCACTACTCTGCACCAACTCCTCAAGTGGATATCTCAGTGGGCATGTCTACACATTCATTAATGTGCCATAATTACAGAACATTAAGTTTAGTACATGTAATAATAGGTACTAACTTAACATGTTGTAATCAGTGCTACTGCACATTCGTGCCGGTGCACACTTTTTTGTGATGTTAATGTGCAGTAGACTAATATTACTGTGCATTAGTGCCACTGCACACATTTTGCCTGCCACACTAATGCATAGTAATATTAGTCTACTGTGCATCTCATGTAGATGCACCCACTGTGTAGTAAGTGGGACAGCTCACCTGAGGAATTAGTGCAGAGCAGCTAATATGCAGTCAATTCACATCCTGATTTACATCCATATATTTAGCAATTCCATTTCAAAATATAGACTGCAGCACTGGTCAAATACAAGAAAAGAGAAATGTAACCCAGTACATTCTGGATGCTGGAGCCACTGTTGTCAGGTAATGAATTTGATAGATAACATTCATCCAGTTTCAGTTGCTACAGTGACAGAACTCTGAATGAGGAATGTTCAATGCAAGTTTCTTACCCTTTAAAAATAATGAAATATAGAAATAGTAAGGCCTGATGTAAACTGCTGAATGCATCCTGAAAGGTGCTTGTATCAGGATGAGTTAAAAATGTATAGCATTTCTCAGGATGTGCTCAGCATCTTTGGAAAAGGCTTGCTGTATAGATACCATTCTTAAATTACTTATTGTGTAACAATTATGCTAGTGTACTTATATATGTATTAACGTATATTGAAAGAGAAAGGGAGAGAGTGAGAGCGAGAGGAAGAGACAGATATGTGCTTACTTCAGCACCTGGAAAGTGAAAACATACATATAAAAATAATTAAATAAAAATAAAATGTTTGTATAGGTATACTTTTAAATATTCATTCCTTAATTTATGTAAATATGTAAATGTTAACTCGGCCGTCTAAACACATGGCTAATCAGCAATGCTTAAACCACTGAAATACATTTGTATTTGTCTGATGTTGGTTTATCTACCAGACCTTAAAACAGTAAAAATTCTCTAAGCAGGGTTTAATCTTTGCAATTTTTATATTCCCTCAGGACACACAGGGCACGTCTACACATACATTAATGTGCCCTATTACTATGCATTAAGTTTAGTACTTGTATAACCAAGTTCTAAATCAATGTCCAGTAACTGGCACTACTACGCAGTAGTGCCGGTCCATGGCTTTTTAGTGATGCTAACTGCTCAGTAGCTTAATACTACTGCGCAGTAGTGTATTAGCACAGTTTGTGCCCTGCATGATACTGAGCAGTAGGATTAGGCTACTGCATAGTTGGCATCTCATGCAGAGGCACCCAGACTGGGGATAAAATTGCTATTTCACTGAGGGATGGGTGATCCTGTTTAGATAAGTCAACCTTTTTTAACAAGTGTACCCCTTCTGTCTCAAAGTTTCAGCTTATGTACCCCTTTATATTAAAATTATTTGGGGGGACTGAGCATGTGTGCACATGCATGCGCACATGTCCCCCCATCCCCAAGCAAGTAAATCTGTGCAGGAGGGAAAAGGACCATGGAGGGGGCAGATCGAGGTCCCTGCAATGAGGGGGGAGTGGAGTACAGACAGGGGCTGGGGTGAGTGGGGCCCTGGCCAGGTCCGATCATGAGACAATCAGAGCCTGGGTGGTTTGTCCAGGGGCACTGTGGGGCTTCTACCACTGCAAGCACCCCGGCAGAGGCCCAGAGGGACACAGGCCCCCCAATCCATGTGTGGGGCAAAGGCAGCTGCCACTGAGCACTGGGCTTTGTGTGCCACCGCAGCTGTTCTGGGATGATGCAAAGCCATGTGCCTGCTACCAACAAGCTGTGCCATGTCCCCTGCCCACCCAGTGGCAGGACACATGTGGCATCACGCTACTCCTGGGGCAGCTGCAGTGGCACACAAAGCCCAGTGCTCTGTGGTAGCTGCCTCTGTCCCATGCACAGATCTGCAGGACACATGCCCCCCCCACCCCCCGGGCCTCCTCTGGGGTGTGCACAGCAGTGGGAGCCCCC
>NW_017728995.1:13288558-13292569 GCF_001723915.1 Gavialis gangeticus
GTGCACAGCAGTGGGAGCCCCCTGTATCTCCCACAACCTTTTTAAGTACCCCTAGAGGCACACGTACCCCCACCCCCCCGGTTGACAACCACTGAGTTAGAATAAACTCCAACCCAAAACTTTTTTTTTTTGCAACTGAATAAAAACCAAAACTCTAAATGACTAAACCTCTTGGTGCAACACATCTCGCATTTGTTTTTCAATTAGAAGGAAAATGCAATTTCTGAAATACTGCCTACCCTATTGGAGCTAAGAGAAACTTGACATTATATGAAAAAGCTAATTCTTTTAACATTTCAAGATCATCTTCAGCTGCTCAAAGAACATAATAAGGAAATGGAAAGAAATAACTGCAGCTCCCACAAGAAAAGGATTTTAAGGTTAATTTCTTTTTGGAGTGGGAGGAGTGAAGACATTTAAGAATTTCTGTACCGGCACCAATCTGAGTGGTAAAACATTGCTCACTTTCTCACAAAGACACAGTACACTCCTGCTGTGTTGCCAGATGTTGCCATCCAGCTGTTAGTTCCAGAATCCAAAGAAAAACCCAATTAATTGCTTGTGCGTGGTAGTTTCATTAGAACAAGTACAGCCAAGTGTGACCTGATTTAGTTCCTTACATTAGTGGAATAGTAATTTCAGGAGCATCAATGTGTCTCTTTAGCACTGTGATGTCTGTGCCTATTCAGTAGAGATACACCGCTCACAAACACTCTGTTCCCAGAATGCTCCCTTGCCAGCTGCCTGGATCCTTCCACTCACTGTTTGCTGCAGCTATGAGAAGATTTTTAAAACTTTCATGCTAAGAGGTAATAGTAAAGGCAAAGGTGAACTGAGAGATGATCTGCAATTTTCTTCCCCAAGTTTTAGTGGAAGTTTTCCTGTATCAGGAAGGACAGTTGTTTTTGGTTTGGTTTGGTTTGGTTTAATTTCTTCTTTTTTCAAGCAATATGTCTTTTCTTCCAAAACACAGCCTGATGCAGGCCATGTTTCATGCCTCAAGATCTGATGCAGTACACTCTGAAGTCAATGGAAAGTGTCTTCTAAATAACTGACTGGAACACCCTGGCTGCTGACAACTTTACTTCTTTGACACATCAAGAGTCCCTGCAATAAAGTCTAGTTCTGTCTGCAAAACTTTTAGTACAGACACACTCAAAACTCCTTTGTGGCAGCAAAATTGTACTATCTGCTGGTAGAGTTACACTAGCTCTGTGGAGTAGAGTAAGGCTCAGCAGCAAGCAAAGGCAGGTACAAAACATTCCCAAGTGTCTGCTAGTTGCTCTAGTATCTTACAGCTGCAAAAGCAAATGGATGTTCACATGCTGTGGTAGCTAGGCAGGGGCAGCTGCTGTCTGCTATACAAACTGCCAGCAGAAAAGGACAGTCATACAGGTGAAAGACAGAGCTTTCTCAGAGGATAGGTTAATATTACAGAATGACCTCTTGCAGGAAACTAAGGGCTGTCACTAACTCACCACCTTCCACTCCAAGTTCAAGGGCCTATGTCACTGATCTTGTCTTTCCTAGCAAATATATAAAGTAATCACTCGGTAAAACCATAGCTCTTAAGATAATCTTCTTTGTTAAGAAGACAGTCAGTTGATAAGTTTTGTGTTCCTCCTTCAAAGAAATATCAAGGATTACAACAAGCTACCATTAATCTGCTCCAGACACCTTTAGACAGCTGCAGTTACATACTCAAAATGCAAGCTACATTCTTCAAAACAGTGGTTACAATGTCAATTTAAGGTCAGAATTTGATGCGGACTGTATGCCAATTTGTCACATGCACACCACCGATAATAAAATTCCAATAGTCCATGGCATGAGAAATGAAATATAATTTTCTGTGTAGTTAAAGTTATTGAGTTGCCTTTGAAACAGAAGCTCAACATTAGCTTGGCAGTTCAGTTCATGAAGATTCTACTACCTTGAGAGGAAGGTACAAATTGTCTGCAACAGTAATCAGAAACAGAGAAGAATTAGTCAGAAGAGTGAAGTACAAGAGGTTATTGAAAGGACAATATCCATATTGTTCATCACAAGAGGAAAGAATCTTGTAAAAGATTGTTAATACCTGCTTGTCAGAGTTAGATATTGATTATCAAGTTATGGTCAAAGACCTAATACTCATAGGGCATGTCTACATATGCTGATTTAAGGCACTTTAGCCCAAGTTAAGGTGCATTAAAAGGTGTGCATCTACATGTGCATACCCTTAATGAGCTTTCAAAATGGTGATTTTAGGTTACTTCATGCATAAATTTGATACCCGCAGAAGCAGGTATTAAATTTAGGCATGAATAGCTAAAGCATATTAATGCACATGTAGACACATTAAGGTACATTAATGCTGTGTATGAGCTGACTTGGTACCAACTTTAGTCCCACGTCAGTCTGCACACATGGCGTTAATGCACTTTAACGTATGCATGTATAGATGTGAACCTAAATCACATTAATGTGCATTAAGCTAATGCACACTACATTTAGGCATACCTAAATGCAAATGTAGACACATCCATAGGGTATAAAATGTTTTACTGTGTTACCGTTACAAAGGAATTCATACATTAACATAAAGAGATAAAGCACCAGCTTGTGTCTTATATTGTGTATATCCCCAGAAATATTTAATTTCTTTCATAAAAAAATAGAACCTTGCTTCTAAAAGAAGAAAAACAAGTCTACGTCTACTGTTCCTATTATCATACACACATCCTTCTCAACCTTTCTTCCAAATACAGATGCATGTGGGCATTTATTTTTTAAGGCTTTTTTAAAATAAATTTCAATAACCCAGAAATGAGTTCATTTATAAAACTTAAACAAGATGAAAAATAAAGTTGCATCGCTATGGGGTATAAAAATAATAAAGCAATAGCTTAGGTCTTCTCCACTGGCTAACCTGTGAAATAGTTAACTCCTCTCTAGACAACCAAATGCAGACATGACACAGTGGGAAAAGGCAAATTAGGATTATGATACAAAGTACTATGTAGTCGCTAGGAATCTTTCCATTGTTTTCCAGAGGGTTTGGATGAGGATCCAGTTTAGGATGACTAAACCTTTGAAGTTAATGATTATCCATTGCTCTGGAAAGTACCCAATTCTACTTGAATCTACTCTTTTCAGTGGCATTAAAACAGTAATTAGATTGAAATACTGTAGACTACTAGAACTTTATAGGTAGGCACCGACATTCAAAAAGCCTGAGCCTGAATTAATTCAATCTTTGCATGTTAGTCTAAACTGCAGACCTTGAACCTATTTGGAAGTGGATAGACATTTACTTTTAAAATCAAGAGATGCAGGCACATACCTGCAGTGGCTTGGGTTAGCAGCCAGGGGGTGCTAAAGCAGCCCTCTTTCCCTTCCATAGGGATGAGCTTTGGGGCATTAGCCAGGCCTTGGCATGATGCTCTGATTAGGAAGGGGTTTAAACCCCAACCCTGGCCTGTACTATCCCCATCCAGGGTGTGCCTGGAGGGGAAGGGGGAAGCAGTCCTCACCAGGCTTTTCTTGGCTCACTGCTCAAGGAGTGGAAGTGTTGCCAGACCCTGGTGCCCAACTAGCACTCTGCTTCTTCATATTGTCTGCAGCAAACTGGACAGGTGAAGGAGCCAGCAGAGGGCTGATAACACAAGGTTTATCAGGCAATCAAGAAAACACTAAGACTCTCTCATTAGTTCAAGCTCTTCTTAAACAGCTTTTTTACAAGGAAGGAACAGGAATATTACCAGATGACCTGTTGATTAGCTCCAAAAAGCCCTAAGCAAACACTATTCTGTCTCCCTGTCCCAGTGAAACTGGAGTCACACACACAGAGACACCTCATCATTAGCTAGCATGGCAGTGACATGTTCGTGACCACATGCCAGCTAGGGTCCGTGCTGTGGGAGAGGGGAGAGGAGGGGGGATCCCTGCTTGAACAACAAGTGGGGGTGAGGAGGTGGGTAATGAAATGGGAAGTGGAAAGGAAATGGGGGTGGGGAAAGCATGGGGAAA
>NW_017728995.1:13297569-13323397 GCF_001723915.1 Gavialis gangeticus
GTGCCTGCAATGTCCATCAATTTCTCAACCATTCCTCACTGCTCCAGCTAGGGAGGAGAGGGGCAGAGCCTCTCTGGAGTAGACAGCCCAGCCCAGCACAGCCTAGGGCAGCAAAGCATCCAAGATGCTGGGGCACCCTGATTTAACTTAAACCAGGAAGGGGTCTGGGATAGAAGTCCCATAAACTGATTGGAACCAAATCAGTTAAGTTTGACACTACATTCAACCAGGCTGATCTTAAAGCAGTTTCAGCCATTTTGAAACTGGTTTATATGCACTGAACTTCTGTTCTGTTACAGGTTTAAGCCAGCTTCTGATCACTTAAACCAGTTTATTTGTAACTTTTATCCCTAACCTATATAATCATTTGAAGTATGAAGTTAAAACTGATAATTTAATTTACATAGGATATTTCAAGAGGCTACCTCCATCATATCTGCCAAAAAGCTGGGGAAATGAAAACCAACCCTTTCTATTTTGTTTGTTTCTTTTTCTTTGACAGGCCGAGTGAGGAGGGGGTTTCCAGCAGGGTACACATAGCCAGTTTGGAAGAAGTATGGATAAGAAGTGTAAGTTGGCTGTATGTCCTAGTATTTCCTATTTTCCCGCAATATTCATCTAATGTTATACAGTCAAAATTTACCTGCTCATAAAGGGTTGGTGTTAGGTTTTTAACACATCAAAGCCTCATCTTAAGTCATTACAACATAACAGTTTCTAGAGTTTTCCTGGTATCTGTTTGCTTCAAGTTCTATTTGCCTCAGAAAGAGGATTTCTAGATTAGATCTGTATTGCTGCATTTGAGAAAATTAGGCGCCCTTGATTCACCTTGCAGTGATTTAGCAAACATACTTTGCTTTCTTTATGTGAGAAGTAACGGTTTTCTTTTTTGGTTCAAGCACCTGGTATCCAAGTGATATGAGTTTTTCATCCCATTTTCAAGGGGGGATTTATTACTCTAGAAACTCTCTCTATTTTCAAAACCCAGGTTAGAAGCTTTCCCGTACCAGTCAGCACACTGAGATTAGGATCTGAGTATTTAAGGAGTGATTTTCGAAGTGTTCATTCTGCAGACAACTATGTGACAGAAATTCTCCTGTTTTTCCCCCCTCATCCTCATACCCATAGCTATTAATTTTCATTGCTATAGGGTAATATTTCCCCTGGAAGATCACATCCTACCTTTATGCACTTTATCTTTGTTTTATTTATTACTTTGGGGCTACATCCACAAAAAGACTTAGGCACCTTGCCCGTTGGCCGTATTCAGGGCCCTGGGCAACTAGGGACCCTGTATATTGCATGGGGGAAAATATTCAGTAGCCAAAACAGCCAACATGTTGACCATGGAGTGGGCTAAGCTAGGGGTCTTATACCCTCTCAGGCACTTAATTGCTTCCTTTCACTGAGAATTAAGGGCACTAACTCAAGCATTAACTGTTTCCTGTTCCAATGCCTACAGTTGTCTGACAAAAAAGAAGAAAATGGGGGGTGGGGGCAATGATAGCAGCTTTTCCCCCTTCTCTATCCCCTCCCCTCTCATTTTTAACCAATAATGCTGTGGTTATAGCACTTATGTATATGAGATGTGGGAGTCCATGGTTTGATTCCAACTCTATCCAAGAGGTTTTAAACCTATATTGTTGCCAGCCTTGGCCATTTTCAAGGGGTCTAGGCCAAGCTGAAGAAGTTACAACCAAGTAGAAAGCTCCAAAGCCTGTTTTTAAGTGACCGTTGTGTGAAACTTTGCAGATGCGACAACTAGCTTAATCAGCAAAGTAAACGAGCCCATCAACATACAGCTAAACTAGTAATGGGATACAATTAAACAAAGCACAAGGCCTGAAAGGAAGACCATACTTTAAATAACCTAAATATAGTATATTACTACTTTATATTAACATATTAGTAGTAGTGATTAATGTAACCAAATGTGTTAGATGCTATTTTGCTATAAGATGCACGTTTGTTAAGGTGCTTAAGTAATTTATGAAAATAAAACAGCTGTCAGAGAAGACCATAAACGAAGGTAAAGAAGAAACAGGATAGTGTTGAACATCATTCAACAATGGAAAAGGAAAGAAGATTAAGAAACCCTCCCTTTTACTTTACCAACTAATTGACACCTTCCCAGTCTACAATAAATCTGGTTCAGTCCAATCCCAAAAGTTTCAGTAATGCAAACAAAATAAATCAATCAGCAGTAATTTATTAAAATACTAAAACCAGCCATCTATAAATATGGGGTATAGACTGGAGGGAAATTTAGAAAACTCATTACATTCAAGAAGACCTGCTGCCAATCTGCATTTCTTCCTCCTCCCCCTCCTCTTGAGTATCCCCAACTGGTATAGGTGAAAATCTATGTTGTGCTGTCATGGGTAGCCAGATAAACTCCGTGATAAATGTTTGTTTGGAAGTGTAAGAAAATAAAAGGCTGGGTTATAGAACTGTTTCTGCCTCTTTTATTAATAACCAACCTGCAAAGTTACCTGTAATCTAGGTAACATATTCCTCTTGTCTAGTAAACACACCCAAAAGCAAACCATGATGTACTCAAGGGTTGAATTTTCTCAATGCATCTGGTGAAGTTGTTCCACTTTGCACAGACTAATTCAATATGCATTGATACAAAAAGTCAGAGTAAGAAGTAAGCACAATTCACCTCGAAGGACACAGCCTGGGTCCAATTCCCTACTACAAAAACGCAATGTATTCAAGTAAACTGGGCATATAACCCAGATGAATGCCCTAAATAGTAGGGTAGAGGGATATGCTCATTCTGTCTCCATTTGTTGCCACAAGAATATTTAATTATTCCATATAAAAATGAAGAACGGTAACCAGAAAGAATGGTAGAACCTGATTGCAAATACCCTATACCCTAGTGGTTAAGGTATTATTGTGGGAGTCCCTTCAGGCAGAAGAGACCTTCAAGCTCTGGTTTCTTATACCAGCTGACTACTCTACTGAGTAATTGGGATAAAAGATAAGCCGTACCATCACCTTTTGTGTAAGCATACTCTAAAAATATACCCGATAGACAGCAGAGGTGGTTAGCCATGTGGGCCTGAAGATAGATAGAAGATAAGGCAAGATGATTTGTTAGTGATTAACTGGTTCAGAATTGCATCTGTGAAGCAGGTTGTTGTCTAAAAAAGCTTGTGGCTCTCTAAAGTTAGTCTCTGTAATCAGTTAGTCTTCCTTACTTTCTGCCACATTGTGACAAGGTAGGTGGATCCAAGCTTGTTAATCCTGACAGATCTCACATAGGTACCTTTTGCTGAGCATTGCCAAAACTTAGGCGATCTCTGTTTATACCCAGAAACATAACTGTACGTTCTTAGGAAGCTTGACTGCAGAAACTGATGCCACTGGGATTAGGTAGAACTTGAAAAGGGTTTTTGAGGATCTAAATTTTGGAGTTAGGAGAAGTAGCTTGATACCTAAAACCCTTTGTTGAGTATCTAGTCCAAAACCGTTTTCCATGACTCATTGTAGAACAAACAACATTTTAAATAGCTATATCTTCCTTATGTACCATTCTTTTTAGGAAGATCCTAGCAGAAGAATTAATGCAAGTTTTGTACATAAATCATTACATTTCCATTAAAAAAATGAATCTTTTCATTCTATTCAATGCACAAAACGAAACAGGTATTTCATTTTACCAACAGAGATTTAAAATGTCAAGGTAGGGTCTAAAACCTGAGGGAAAGTTCATGATTCAGTTTTGTTAAAGGGGCTGAAAGGTCATTGGCCAGAGACTACAGCTCAAGAACCGTATACCCATTTTTTCACACTTCATATGATTCTTCAAATATCTGCTGCCCATGCTGCAAAATACTGATTTTAATTATATTTTTCTCCTTTTTATTATATGATACATTCTCAAATGATAAAAGGCATGTCAAGTAAAATAGCTTTGTATTTTCTAATTCATTTCCACATGTTATATACAGGGGCCAACACAGTGATTTCCTTATAAGCTGATGAGTTAATAACAATTGGATTTGAGATGTTTCTTTACTATAAGGTATTGAAGTTTATGCCATATGTCATTGGAAATGTGATTTACCTCTAGATTTGTGGTAAAGTCATAGACTTGACTCTAAGCAGTCGTATCACTAAGTGCCTCCTGACCTTAATATTGTCTTAATTTATAGATTCTTAATATAGTGTGCCTTGCTTTTCAGAATTAGGTTTATAAATATTTTCAGCATCAACTCAAGAGCTGCTCCTTCTGAATAATGTGATGTCTAGACCTATTTAAACAATAGCATTAGTCAATAAAACTTAAAACTTTTAAAAGGTTTCACAGATGTTACTTACTCATTAAGAGGGGGATATGCTCTAGAGTGATCATTTAAATTAATCCAGGTTTCATGGGTATGTTATTTAAAATAAGCAATACTGCTAGAATCAGAAATATCTGTAGAACCAGAATTCCCTAAGTGGAACCACTGTACTTGAACAGATTTTTTCCCCCCTTTCTAAAGGATTAAAACTTGAGTGTGATTTAATTACTCTGCACACCAAGAATAGATTTTTCAAACTAATCCTATCAGTAAAGTTTTCATCACTGGCCCACCAATTGTCAACTAGAGGGATGCTTGAATGGATAATAACAATGCATGTTACCCTATAACATTATGAAACACATTGCTAAGAAAAATACAGAGGCAGGTACAATAGATGTAGTTATAACTTTAAAAAAACCTCTTCAATGAAATGCCTCTCTTAAAGCTGGACTGTTTTACTGAAACAATTCACTGCTGAGGAGACATGATATAGGAAAAGCACATTTATATGGAAAACATCAGATTTTACTTTGTTGGTTCTAGTCCTATAAAGATACATATATTCATAGATTGTAAGGACAGAAGGGACCTCAGGAAATCATTGGGTGCAGCCCCCTGCACCAAGCAGGAAAGATAACTGGGAGTCAGGTGATATATGATATATGAGCATATTTAACTGTACATGTAAAAGGTTACAGCAAGTTAAAAATGAGGACCTAAATAAAACTATTAGTCGGTGAGGGAAAAGGTGAGTCTGTTAGCACTGCAGTCAGCATTGAATTATCTATTGCATTGGGAAATAGACTTCACAGGTATTTGGGGGCGTCAAAATGGATTGTTTGGATCTGGATAGGGAAGAGAAGCATGACATGATAAGACCGGGAAGAGCAGCATGATTCATGGCATTTTTTCCTTGCATATTCATGCAGTAATAGGAACAATATGGTCCAAAATATTTACCACATACACGCAGGATAATGCGTATGCATACCTCATTATATACTGAACAATGCAGTAATAAAAATATTAATAGCTTTCACTTATTGAGTGCTTTTCATCAGAGGTTTCCAAAGAACTCTGTAAATCAGGCTTGGAAAAACCTCAAAAAGTTTATTTTGGTGTGAACAGGATAAGCTCTCTTCCAGACATATAATTAGAAAAGGTTTCTTTTAAACCCCATTAAACTTTTATGGGGTCTTGATATAAATCCCTTGTTGTATTCTTGATCTGCAACAGTAGACTCAATGGTCACCTCTGCCCTGATAAATAAACCTGTATTCACTAAGACCTCAGCAAAGTACCTAAAGTAGAAAATGGAACCAACCTTTTTTAAGGTCGAAAACAAAGCCCATTAAAGTCAATGAAAAGATTCCCATTTGCTGCAATGGGTTGTGAATCTAATGCTAAATGAGCTATTTAATTTTTTTCGAATGAATTCTAAAGAAAAATAATTGGAATTGCATTCAAATGCCCTTCTTTAATCTTAATATTGATATACAGGAACCATAACATTACATGGTAGAATTAAAGCTTAGCTAGTGCTACCCTCACTTACTCCAGTAGAAACCCATAACTGTGGATTTCTACTGGAGTAATTTCCAGTAGCTGCATCTACATGTGCACTTAACTGCAGATAGACTAATTAGCTGCAGAGTAAAGTGTCACTGTCTACACATGCCATGCTATTAGACTGCAGTAAACTAATTAACGTCACCATAAAATAGCACTGTCAAGGACAGTACTATTTTATTGTGGGGTAATTAACTGAGATGAAATGTGCTTATAGACACTGACTACAAGCATAACTTGCGTCTGGTCAGCCCAGCCAGCAGGAGGCAAAACTCCTGCCTGCCACCTAACCATGTGGTCCACACTTTCAGCACCCTCATGCACCAGCCAGCCTCTCTGCCCAGGGCTGACCCCCATGTCCCTTGCCAGCAGGGCAGGAGTGGCCCTGGCATAAACTGCTCAGCTCTGACTCAAATTGCTGCTGTTCCATGTGTACATGTAGACACTTCATTTGGGGGTAGCTTAATGTGGCTCAAACTGCTCCAGAGTTTATTGCTTTGAATAAATTACACATGTAGATGCACCCACTAAAGCCAATAAAACTACTCAAGATTTGCATTTGGATAAGCTCAGGATAAAATCTACTTCAAAACACTAGATTTTGAATGAAAAAAAATGTATTAGTATAGGCATTTTGCTCATACCCATCCCAACAGATAATATACATCACAGTGCTTAAGCAGAATCTCAAAAGACAAGAACTGCTGCCTTTCCACGACTATAGCCAATAGATCCATGTATCTTCTCCTTAATTCCAAAGATACTAAGGAAGTTTAATGACAAGTGACCAGCCACATGGTAGCTAATAAAGCAGTTAAGTCTTTTACTATTTTTATTTCTGTTTTTCTTAAAATTACCTGTGCCCGGATAAATATTGGGAATATATATCTATACTAGTCAAGAATGACAGGGAGTGGGGGGGATGGGATGGAGTGGCGCCACCTAACACCCCATGCTGCTGCTGTTCTGCCTCTTGCAGAGAGCGGAGTGCGGGAGTGGAGGCCAGCACTGCTGGCCTCGGCTCCCCCACTGCCTGTCCAGTCCTTGGCGCCGCTTCCAGGGAGAGGGGTCCCCGACCCTCTGTCCAGTCCTTAATGCAGCTTCAGAATCATGGCAGCACTCCCCAGTGTTTGAAGTGTGAATAAAACATTACAGACAGACAGAGACAGAGACAGACAGACAGAGACAGACAGACAGACCTAGGCTTTTATAATATTAGAATGTCCCTGCCATCCACAGATATTTTATAATATCAGTACTTCAAGTGGAATGATGACATCACTAGACTCCATCTGTTTAGCCTTGTACACTAATTCATGGACTTAAGACATATGAACTGGATTTGACACTGCACCTTTTGCTATCAATCAAGCTAACTTTTTAAATCAGTGTCCATTCTCAAGATTTAGTTACTGTTGCAAAACAGTCATTTTAATTAAAGAGTTAAAGCTTTTTTTCTGCCTATAATCATCTCCTTACAGCACATATTATATGGAAAAAAATAATTTCTAAGATTTTTCTGCAATGCTGGACTTAACCCCTCCATCTTTTCAAAAAACACATCATGTATGTCTCAGGATTATTTAGAAAAGAGATCTGTTTTTTACAAATGTTCTCTGTTTCTGTGACAGAGCCTTTAATTTCATAACCATATGTATAACATTAAGGGTGCAAGCTACAGATAAGATTCCCTACCTGGCATATAAAAGGAATTAATTAGAAGTGGGTCTCTGAAGCCATCTACTATTCAATCAATAAAGTTTGACAGCTCATTCATGCCCTAAAATATATTAAAAAGAATATTCAGTAACTATGCTATGAACTAAGGCTTCCTTGATGTACCACTTGGAACTTGAAGGCAAAAATATATTTCCTAGTTATGAACAAGTGAGAAAATTGAATGTAAATGGAAAATTCATCATAAGCCTGCTGATAACACATGCTTAGTGCCTGTGTTGTTAAGCATATTATTTCATTTTCCCCCTAGCTTGTGGCCTCTCTGAGCTCTGCTGAAATTCATTAAAGTGTTCCCCAAACTTACAGGTTATTTCCATACATTAAAGGCCTCCACTTCTCATACTCCTCACTGAGAAGCTCTGGCCTCCATTGTACATCTCCCCATACAGTACATCTGTGTCATTGCTGATTCAGTGTTAGAAAGATAAAGAGGACAAGATCTGGAAAATGACTCCCGCAACTGAAGTGGGGCATAATCCATGTAAATCCAAAACTGTATTCCTGAAAAAAATTCTGCTTAGTTGATGCCTAAACCTGGTGTCTATATTTTATGTGCACCTCAGTTTTTGACTATAAAGTCCTCCAGAAGCACCTCAATCTTGAAAGTACTTAGCTGCTTGGCATCTAGCGCATGCCAAAATATGATTAAAATCCATAGGCATAACTAACCTTAGAACATCCCAGGCAAATTCCTATCAAACATATTCATGAACACCTCCAGTGATGGAGAGTCTACCACTTCCTTAGGCAGTCAAGTCCACTGCTTCACTGTTCTAACACTGAAGAAGTTTGTTCTTGCCATACAACCTAAATCTCCTTTGCTGCAACATTAAGCCATTGGTCTGTGTCCTCCTCCCTCCCACAAGAGAGAAAAGGTGTTTTCCTTCTTCTTTATTGCAGCCCTTCAGGTATTTGTAGATTGCTATGATATCCCCTTTTAAGTGCCTTTTCCTGAACGTGCCTAACTCCTTCAGCCTCTCTTTGTACGTCTTGCCTTCCAAACACTCTATCATTTTTGTCACCTGCCTCTGGACTCTCTCCAACTTCTCCATGTCCTTTTAAAATATGGAGCCCAAAACTACACACAATGGTCTAGATGGCTGTGTCTGTGTGAGCATGCATGTGGCCTCATAAGCTTCTGAGGTGCCACAAAAGGCACCCCATGCACATGATTTGGTTCTCCATGCTACATATTTGCAATGCAAAGCCAAATTTAGATCCCAGGAAATCCTGGTATCAAAAAAAATACATGTGGAAATAAAGTGGGGCAACATATGTGGCAGCAGTATGCACCACCTGAAACTGGAGCTTGGCAGGTCAGAGCCATGGATTACCACCACTAAATCCCCAGGAGGCCTCCACGGTCCCAAGTAAGGCAGCCTCCCCTACCCCACCCAGACCATTTTTTCCTGAGCTTACCCCACATGCAGAGGCATTTATAAGAGCAAAAAAGAGTGGCATTTATTTGTGCCACTGCTTTTTTTTCCATGACAACTTCACACCCATGCTCATGATAAGTCCTAACCAATGCCAAATAGAAAAGCACTATCACCTCTTATGTCTTACACCTAATGTTTCTATTGATGTATCCCAAAACTTCATTTGCCTTTTGTGAAGCTGCGCCACACTGCAGACGCAAATTGAGTTTGTGATCTACTAAGACTCCTATATCCTTCTCCCTAGTGTTGCCATCCATCCAAGTATCCTCCATTTTGTATTTGTATTTTTAATTATTCTTCCTGAAGTTTGGCACCCTGCATTTGTCAGCTTTAAGCATCATCCTGTTAGCTTTAGCTCAGCTTTCCAATCTGTTGAGATCCTTCTTAATTGCACTCCCATATGTTAACATGTTCACAGTTCCTCCCAGTTTTATGTCATATGCAAACTTGCTCAAGAAGTTTCCTATGCCAGCATCCAAATCATTAATAAACATGCTGAACAGCACTGGGCCCAGGACAGACCCCTGTGAGACTCCACTCAAAACTCCTGCCATTCTGGCATTGATCTTTTTATAATTATCCTTTGCTGGTGCTATTGAGCTACCTTCCTCTCCACTTTACAGTAGTGTTGAGCACTCCACATTTCTCCAGTTTGCTTTTGTGAAGGTCATGTGGGACCTTGTCAAAAGCCCTGCTGAAGTCCAGATACACTATACCCACTTCATTTATTTCATCCACCCAAATAGTAGCTTTGTCAAAGAAGAAAATTGTCTAAGAAGCCAGGGGTGCTAGAGCATGGCTCTCTAGCTGTGTGTTTACTTCCTCTTCCTGATACCCCTGAGGTCTCTGGGGTTTGCAGTCCATAATTACAGCAGCAGGACCAGGCAGCTTGCTCATCACTTCCTTTTCGTCCTGCCAGATGCCTCTGGGATTTGTAGTCCATAGTTGCAGCCAGCAGTAAGCTTGAGCAGGGGAAGAGATGTTTAACCCCCCTCCCTGTCCCCAGACCCCAGCTGAGGTTTCCCTGGGGGGAGGCAGCCCCCCCCTTTATAAACTGGGCTGATTCCCCAGCTGGGCTGGTCCCCCACCCCCCCTTGTCAGCCAGCCCTCACTGCTCCAGCTAGGGAGCAGAAGTGTGGGGCCAGCCATGCTCTCTGAAGCAGACAGCACAACCCAGTCCAGGGCTTCAGCGTATTCTGGGATATGGGGGGGACTGTGATTTAACTTGAACCAAGAAGGGTTTAACCATTTTGACCTAAATCAGTTAAGTCTGATACTACATTCAACCAGATTTATCCTAAACCAGTTACAGCCATTTTGAAACCTGTTTATGTGCACTGAGCTTTTGTTCTGTCACAGGTTTAGACCAGTTTCTGATCACTTAAACCGGCTTATTTGTAACTTCTGTTCCTAGCCAGTAAATTCATGTTGGCTGCTTGTGATCAGCCTTTCCTCCTCCAGATGCTTGCAAATGGAATTTCTTAGGACATGTTTCATTAACCTCCTGCATACTGACCAGAACAATCACTGGGTTTAAATATATAAACAATCCTTGGAGCAGGGGCCAAGCCAACAACTGTCCCAAGAATCACAAAGAATATAATAATGTGAAATACCAATATAAGGATTAGCTTTAAATTATATGTGCACCAATGTCCTGCTAATTTGCATTTTCTCCACAGTTGTTTACATTTTCTTACTATGCAGTCAGATCTATTCCCAGACCTGATCCCTGAAAACTTTTTATGCAGGGAAGCCCTCAGGAACAGATTCCCTAAGTTAATGGCACTGAGTAAATTAATTCATTGGGAAAAGTCACTGATGGGACTACCCCTGAAATTTCCTTACTGTCTGTTGTTAATATGTTCTAAGAAATTCTGTTCAAAGACTGGTATTGTTTATTAACTTGTTCAAATGAACAAGTTGTTTCAGTATTATCTGTAAGTTTTAAAAAGTACTCTTTGCACTTCATAATGTATGGAAAATCAAAATGAAAATATCACATACTGTCACAGTGGATAAAAAAATAGTTTTAAAAAACATGAGCAGTCTCTTTCCTCCAAGAAAAAAAAGTGTATGAATTATTATTTTAGAAAGAGCACTACACAAAGCCTAAGGATTGCCACATGAAAACATCTTTTTCTTTAAAGAAATATAGATTCTTTAGAAGCATTTTGTCTTTGATATGCTTTATTAAAAATAACAAAACAGTTTTCCACTAAGTATCTCAAAAAAGATTGCATTCCCCTCTTCGAAACTGGAGGGAAAAATGAATTTGTATCTTGTCCAGGTCTGGAATTGTTCACCATGTCATCCCTACCAAAATTAAAGTGGACAGTTGAAGAAACTGAGTCTTATTTTCAACTGAATCGGAATAAACTACAGAAAGAAAGTAGTTGACATAGTAAATAGCAGTTCTTTTCTCCTCTTTTTATATTTCAGGTCTGGGATGAGAGAATCATAGAAAACTGAGATAGAAAAGGCCTATTTTGTGATCCAGTCCATCTACTAGAGTTTTGGAAGCTAAAAATAAATAAGTTATCAAGAAAATCAAAGAGGCAAGGATTTGAGCGGGTCACATCTTTTTTGGATCAGCTTCATGGTTGGAATAGACTTAGACAAGCTTCTAAATGCAATGCATTCTTCCGGCCACCTGTGTTCTTAAATGGGGACCTGAAGAAGACTGTGTTGCATTCAAACGTTTTCCTAATTCTGTCCTAAACATGCAGCTTTATCAACAAAATATGTCAGCCACAGAAACACTTACCTCTTGCATTTTTCCTGGACCATCACAGGTACAACATCACTCTAACACTAAAGAAAATCAGGTGTTAGTTTGTTTTCTTTTCAAGATGGCATTATTTTTCTACTTTTTCTTCTTAAATGCTAAAGAAGGTTGAACTTTGTTTTAATCGGTTCTTTTGGCAGACTCTGACTCACAAATCAGACAAAAAAGAACTCAGACCTCCATGATAATATAGAAATAAATCTAATGGTACTATAACATCAGCTCAGTAATGCCATTATACTGTAAAACTCATAAGCAAGGCAAAACAATGCACCAGGGTAATATATGTAATTTTAAAAAAGAATAACTATTTTAACAATATTAAAGAAAATGTAATACATATATGAAATAAACTTCATATTCAGAAATAGACTAGTGCACAAAGGCTAGCTGCAATTCCAATCCTTAGGACAGTTGTTTCTTCCCTACTCCCTTAGAATAACATGACACCTAAAAAGTAAGTCACGAGGGGCTGGGGAGGGCTAAAGTATATAGGCTGAGCTCCATCTCTGTATACAAAGGTTCAGTAGTTACTCAGTATTTGGGGCGGTACTAACAGTTTTGGAAAGACCGTGTCCTAAGCTCCCTTGCCATCCAGTATACAACTTGCATACAAATACCACTTTCTACTTACTAAGGCACTCAAATGGTTTGATATAGCATTTAGTAGCATCATTTGATGAGGCATTTGTATATGTACCATATATGAAGATGTTTAAGTAAACAACATTTTCATAGACACGTATATACACACACACAAATATATGATCTGTTAGCTCTTGAAGAGACTGTCCCAGAAAAATCCCAAGTATATGCTGCCAACACAAAAGTTCTGTACCTGACATGCGCAGTTGAAGTCTGTGAGTGGAAAGTTCCAAGGCTCACCCAGCTCGTGCCCCCTGGGTGACCTGCAGACCTGTCAGTCATGTCTGACCTACTTTCTCCACAGACGCATGCTCAGCAACAGCTAAAGCATGAGGTAATCTGACTAGAAATTTCTTCCCTCTGAGTGTTCTGATTGGCCACTAAATTCAGATAAAAGTTCTGTGAGCCCCTCCCTCAGGGGGGGAGATCAGGGGGAGATCAGAGAGAGATCGCGTTAGCTGGAGACAGAGGCTGGTGTTCCAGGGACTGTCTTTCAGTCAGGCTTGTGGGCCTATTGATCTCCTCCCTCGATTGGCATTCCGTGTCCTTTGCTGTTATTACTTTGCTGTTTGGATTTCCTGTCTTCGACTTACCTTTGGCATCGGCTATCAACATCGATTCAGATCGTTCCTCACCGGCTCTAGCTGTATCCTCGCTTCGTTTCACCGGCTCCTGACTTCCGCTTCGGACACCATTCCGGCTCTTCGTTGTCCTTACTGGACTGGCGTCACATCGTTACAGTTTGTTGTGTGTTACCAATTTATGAGCTGTTGACCAGCCCTAGGACTATCCAACAGGCAGCCGCACCTATCTCGTCAGAGGTAGAAAGCAAGGGCTTGTTGGAGAACCCTGTGGGCCAACAGACCCCTTTGTTTGTTTACCTGTTTGTTCACTGTAACTGAAGACATCGTTTCCTACGCATCTAAGCGTAAGTTAAATAAATTCCATCTTGTTTAAGGAACCATTACGCTTCCCGTGCCGCTCAGACTGCATCGCCAAAACTCCCACCTGTCCGTATCCAATTTGCCACCACCCGGCCGCACCACCGTGACCAACACCGCGAGCCTGGCTTCCCAGCTCCGTGTTGCCCGACAGAGACCACCAAAATGCATGCATTTCTGTAATGGGTCAGATCATTAGCACGTATAGCCTAGAATCTTGTTTCCAGGACAGACCAATATCAGATGCAATAGCAAAAGGTGCAATAAAAAAAATGAGCAGTTTTGGGGGAAAAAACCTATGAAAGAAAAATATTGTAGTCCCTTCCCCCTTCTCCCCAACTCACATTACTGTCTGCATTGCTTTCAAACAAAATCCATTACAAACCTGGTAGGAAAGTTCAGAATTATAGAAGTCAATACAACTAACAATATAATTTAAAAACTCACTTCTTTTTTTCCCCAAGGGGTGAAACATTCCCAACTTTGTCTCTGAAATTCAGTGTGTTAAGTTTTATCATATGCTGATGGCAGATAGGTAGAAATCTAAATGAATATATGACTAAAGCCAAGCCAGGAGCCTGAGAATCTTGACTGAGGTAGAAAAAAGAATTATCCCACTATCATCAATAAACAGCTGGAAAGATACCCAAGCAACAGTTACTGAAAACTTTGAAAGTGAGAGACTATATTTGATATACTAGACACGTAATTGGATTTATTAATGGTAGGTGAAATCCCGACTGCTAGCAAATTGACTATGGAGGCTTAGAACTTGTGTATTATTGAACATACCTGGAAGTTAGTTACAATAAAGAACAAATATATATTAGAAAGATTTACTCTTAAAAGCAGAAAAGCATTGTAGGTTAAGGATTGGGCAAGAAAAAAAAAAGATCTTATAACAACTAAGGGTAAAATGTTGACAGGTTTTGGAAATTGCAGCCCAGATGGTTTTAAGTGGAATAAGCATCTGCACTTTCAAACCCAATTCAAATCGTGAACTTTGCTCTAGCCAGTAATTTGTGCTATATGCAGAAGAAAATTTGAGTCTCTGAATTCCTGTGAACATATTTTGCCATCTGAGTATTTGATAATGAATTGGGAAAGAATATCAAAACCTCTCTTTGGTTCTCACATTTCCGAGCAAAACATTTAGCTATGTGCATCTTTTTAAAGTCACAGCTCTAGCGTCGATAGAGTAGTATCCCTTTTAGAATAGGTATCAACTCGAGAGCATTCCATCAGCATTGGTAAACCACACTCTTTTAGTTCTAAATTTGATTAAGAAGGAAAACTGATATTTTGCAATGGAATTCATTTAAAGTGAGAATTAATTTCTGAAAAGTGCCTGAAGACATCACTGATGTACTAATGTTCTCTCTAAAATAATGGATAGGTCCTGGTAAAGCAAAAAATGTTAATTAATTTAACATCAAGAATTTTTCTCCAGTTGAATGTAGGAAAGCTTAGCAAAAATACAGCCCAGTCACAAAGCAATGCTAATCAGCCCACTCAAAGACCTGATACAATGCAACAGCACCACCATTTCTAGTTTAAGAAGCTGTCTACCCAGAACAACGTAATAGGGTTTCTGCTGGGCATAGTAAGTTTACCATGAAGACATAGCCTCACAATGCCAACTGATACTCCTTTGCATGACTCTGATGGTGAAATATGTCTTTAAGACAGTTTGATAACCCCCTGAAAACTTCTGAATGCTGAGGAACTCCCCCCCCCATGGCAAAAAGCCAGCTCTGCACTTCTCTTTTAGCTCTCAAAGTGGAAATGGGCATGAGAAGGAAAAATGGAGGTGTGGTTTGAGCACCTAGCAACATCCTAATTTTTTCAGGACAGCTTGGTTAATGAATAAAGCTCTGAGCCTGATCTAAGTTGTGCCAGCGCACTCTCTAAGTCATCTTCAGTCTTTTTTAGAATTTTGGAGCCACAAAACTGGAGTAAAGACACCATTTCATCCTCTCACCTTTGATTCTACATCAGGTACATCTTGGTCAGAGTCAAGGACTGGCCCCTTTGGCCATGTCCATGTGAGCATGGACGTTTGTTTCCCCACCTTGTGCCACTGCTAGTTGTCCCAGGGAACACCTGTGCCATGAGCCCTCTGGGTGGGTGGGGTAGGGACCCAACAGCCCTCTGTGCTGGCCCCAACAGCCTTAGCTGGGGTCCTGGGGGCCTCCTCTGGCTGCAGCAGCAGTGACCCTTCCACTCAGAGCCTGGCTGGGAGCCAGAGCAAGGCTTCGGCTGGCCAGGCTCTGGTTTGAGTGAGTGGTATGCACTGCCCCTACATGCGCTGCTCCACTTTTTTTTTCCTTAGGTGTTTTTGACCCTGGCATTGGTCCCCTGGAGTGTGGAGAACAGCTCTACGTGCTGTATGTGGCACCGCAGACCTGCCACACACTGCACGGCCACACTCGTCTGGATGCAGGCTTTGGGTGCTGTCTGGAGGCGTATTATATAATTTAATTTGAAGAAAAAGAGTTCAGTACAAGGAGAGTGAAACAATATATACATTTTCCCATAGATTGTGTGTTTAGTGACCATTATATAGTTTAGTAGCTAAAATTGTTGCAGGATTGAGAGCATAATGGTGAAATCTAGCAGAGCAGTCATTAAAGACAAATGCCTTTGAGCATTCTACTGATGACTGGCTTTGATTTGGCTAATTTAAAGCCTTTTGATAATCAATCCTGCACATGTGCAGTGTATTAGCCAAGGGATTTTCACTGCTTTATATAATCCTCTTGAGTTCTGGCATGCTCTTGAGAAGTCCCTCCGGCTGTAACAAGGACTAACTGCACAGTGATGTACTACTCAACATGTACAGGAATATGGCCTAATGAAAAGAGTCTTGGAATGAGATACTATACAGCATGAAAAAGATAGCTGAATTAAGGCAATGCTGCATATGCCGATGAAATGTGAAGAGTAAGCAGTGGATCATCATTTGCTCAAACCTGTCATCTTTATGCACACAGGACTACACTCTCAATCCTTGTGCTCTTTATGAGGCGCACAGAAGGGCGCTCTCCACAAGGCACCCTATGTGTGTTATGGCTGCAATATCTCACAGTTTGAATTGGTTCTTCATGAATTATTACCTCAGTGCTCCTACAGAAACTGTCCTATCTAGTTGATGATTGTTGAAATTTATGTAGTCCAGCTGACACGCTGAGCTGCCTGAAAAAGAGCCCACAGCACACATACAATGCAAACTCACAAACCAAGGGGTGAGAACAAGCCCTTTGAGAACTTACACCAGATCTAATATCCCAGGTAAGGCATCCAGCACGATGTGATGTGACATAATATATGGACTAGGACAAATGCCTCCTTAATCAGTGTGTCATGTTACTGCAGCAATGTGACACTCTGTTGTGATCCACTTACTTGCACAGCAAGCCATCCCTAGCAGTTTGGAGGGGAAAAGTGTATTCCCGCTGAACAGAAAAAAAGCCAGTAAATAAAATGATACAGTCTGCAGGTATAATCTTGATATCTCTTTCATAACAATATTATATGCTGCAAAGTCATTCCTTCTTGGACCAAAAAAGTCTTCCCCCCACCACGTATCCCTCAAATATAGTGAGTAAAGACCAACTGGCTTTCAGCAAAGCAGTTAAACGATGCCAAAAGACAGGGAAAAGTTTTGAGCTATACATACAACATTGTCCATGGTAGGGACGATGTGTAGACATATTTATTGGTCCTAGAGGAAGAACTGGGAGGCATTATTTCTTACTGAGGTACAGTTGCTCCCAGGACTCTTGAGTGATATACTACATCTCAATGGGGCATAGCATGTTATATACATTAATTCACACAGCCAGCCAGTTATTCTGGCCAGTGCTTTGTTGGGAAGAGTGGCAAAACACTGCTGACTGTTTACCACTCTCTGCCCAGTAGCTCTGATAGAGAAACACTTGGCTTCAGCCGCAGTGGTCTGCATACAAACCATTTGAGAGGTGAGCAAATTTCTCCTGTGCAGGTAACCCAGATGAGAGGTATGACAGTTTAGCTCTCAAACCTTTGCTAGACATTATGTGAATAGTACATTTGCTTACCAATATACATCATCATCAGTGTCAACACAGAGCATCTCTGCAGAATCAAAGTGAAATTGCCATACACTGCAGCATAGGATTGTCATAAATATTTCCCACATTAGTGAGAACTACTAAGAGATGTGTAGTGGTCAACGATCACACCAAAAAGCTTTTTTGAATACCAACATACTTAACTAAAGATTGTGGTAGGAACCATGTGGCAAATATGGGTTAGAAACAATCTGGAAAGTTACTATATATAAGGTTATTACTTTTAAAATAAGTTAAAATATATTTTTGACAGCTCCCCATTTTAACAGGAGACTACTGGATCTTGGTGTAATTTCACATCTTTTACATAGCAACAAGCAAGCTACGTAAAAAAAACATCTAATGTAAGAACACAATGATTTATGTAGTTAATGTTAGAAGAAACTTTCAATCATTTAAACAGTGTATCTGGGAGAGCAACATCCCATTACACTTGAAGATGTACAGCCTTAGAGTTGATGTTCCCAGTGCAGAGGTTTTAAAGTAAGTCTGGGAATATGAGCAAAATAGGTAACATTTTTTAAAAATAATAATATCGTATACTTAAAATTTAAGTATACTTTAAATATAAAATTTTTATATTTAAAATAAAATAAGAATGAATAAAACCAGAACACGGCTTCACAACCTGGGTAGAGTCCTATCTCTCTGTTCCCACCACCTTAGCTGGACACTCAGAAGGCTGCTGTGTAGTGTCCTTGGAGAAGTGGGCTGCAGCACTGATTCTTCCTTCAGCCTTTTTGGTACATTTTCATGGCATGAGATCTCCTCCTGTTTTCCCTTCATAGAAATAAGGGCTTGCAGCCCAGCTCTACCGATTTAAGTCCACCCTTTCTAAATTGCAGCCTTCTGGGGACTCTAGATTTACAATTTAAATATTCAGGGCCAGATAATAGAGGCAGTATAAACCACATAAAGATTTTACACAAGATTTTAAAACAATATATTTTTTAGTTAGATAAGGAGAATGGATGAGGAGAATTTAGCTGCTGTATACACCTGGATTTTAGTAAAGTTTTGGCATGTGCCACATACCATTCTTATAAGTAAGTTGGAGGAATATGGGCTGGACAGAATTGCCACTGGGTGGATACACAGTTGGTTGAAAGGTTAGGTGGTCTCATATAGGGTTCTACAGCACTGGGCCTAGTTCAGACTGCTATTTTAGTAGTTTTCTTATTGACTTGGATACAAAGAAAGAACGTAAACTAATCCAATTTTCAGATTATACTAAATTGGGAAGTGCTACAAACACTTTGGAGAGTAGGATTAAATATCAAAGAGCTTTTGATAAATTAGGGAACAGGCCTTTTAAAAATTCAAGAAAGACAAATGTCAGAAAAAATTGATGCACAAATACAAAAGAGGGAATAACTGGCTTCTCAGTAGCATAGTTAAAGAAAGAACTGGGGGTTACAGGGGTCACAAGTCATCAAAAACATGCCTTTATAAAGAAGCACTAGACTGCATTAGATTGGGTTGCATTAACAGAAGTATCATGCACAAGAGCAATAGGAGTACTGCAGTATTGGAGCACTACAACTGGAGTACTATTTGAGGACAACATTTTAAGACGATTATAAGAAACTAAAGAAGTTTCAAAAGGAAGCAGCAACAACAACAAAAAATACAAAGCTGAAATGAAAGCAGGCCAAATGAGAAGAGACTGAAGAAAGGAGGTATATTTAGTTTGGAAGAATGCATATTAAAGGGAGATGTGATAGCAGTTTTCAGATACTTAAAAGGTATCATTAAGATGGAAAAACATTGTTCTACCTTCCCACTGACAATGGGTTTAAATGGGACAAAGTAGATTTAGATAAACTCTCTGGACAAAAATCCTAATTTTAGGAGTAGCAAACAATGGAATAAGCTACTTAGGAAAGCAAAGGAATCTCTTTCATTGAAGGTTTTCAAGAAGAGGTTAGTTAAGAATCTGTCTGTGCTGGTTTAAGAATAAGAAATTCTGTATCTGCAAGGAGTTGGGCCAGGTGATCCTTAAGATCCTGCCAACCTTCTGATACTATTGGCATGTCTACATGTTCATTAACCAAGTACTAATTCAATGCACAATAACTCACACTACTGCTCAGTAGTGCCAGCAGATACGTTTTTAATGCTTACTGAGCAGCGGCTTAATAACAGTGAACAGTAGCACATTAGCATGTTTTTAACCACCATGCTACTGTACAAGGTTATTAAGCTAGTGTCCAGTAAGTGTCTAATATAGACGCACCCTATGAGAATTATACAAATCTACATAAAACAACAAACATCCCAATATACCACTTTAAAGAGTTTTTGAGCTTATAATAATGCTCTGAGATATGCAGGATTCATCTCCTGAAATTTATGGCACCTCTTCAGAATCACAAAGCCTTTTAGCCTTCTCTGTTTTTGGCTTGTTCTGCAATTCAGTCAGACTCAGTCTTGCTAAAAGGATAATAACAACAACAACAGCAATAATCTGTCTCTTCTTTTCTCACTTCCCAAAATTTCCTGTTTGGCTCTGTATATAAGTTCATATAATATATATCCCTACCAATATGTGGTTTCTTTGTCCTATGTTTGAGAAACCTGCACTTCCCAATCACCTCCCGCAGAGGTGTTTGAAGCAAAATGTCTCTCTCAGGCTTCAGTTAACTCCTCCTTTTGTTTAAGATTAGTCATTAAAGTTAGTGATTTCCAATGATCTCTGCTCTGGCAATGACGTGCTATGTCTCTTCAGCAGATGGTGGAGTCCAGATCCACATAGATATATTCTATTCAGCAATATTCATAATAGCCACTTTATAAAATCAATTTGAATTCATATATTATATACGGGCAGGTTCCCTAATTAATCAAACCTTTTGTTGCATTTCAATAAAGGCACCTTTCTGGTATTTTTTATACAACTATACAATATTAGCAGACACTACCATATCTAATTGTATATAATAGAGCCTATTCCAAATTCTCCATTCACATTCTCACATTGTTACGATCTTTTCACTTTTCGGAGTAAAAAGTGAATTTCCCATGTTTCATGATAGCCAGAGCTGGAGTTTCTGCTAAAAGCTGGAACATAAACAGTCACACCTATTTGAAAAACAAGGACAAGCTAAAATATAATTTTCTTCAGACTATTAGAAACAACTACCTGCAACAACTGTGGATCAGCTGTATAATCGAAACTGATTTTCCTGCAGCCTCACTTAGTACAGCTAGCAAAGTTAGGCATATCCCAGACTGTTATTTGAGAACGTCAGAAAATCCATAGTTTTCCTCTCTCATAAGTGCTTAAAGCATGGATATTCTACAGCTGTTCACCAACTTGAGTTTGCTGTTTTTAATGATAAAAACTAGAATACCCAAGAGCTCTTGGTCTACTGATGATGCTAAGTGGCACTGCAGTAGTCCTTCTCAAAGGACCTCTATCCCTGCAGGCATTCTTTTTAAGATACCTTGGAAAATGAAGCCTGATTTAGCCAAGGGAAACTGTTCCTTGCCAATATTGTCAAATCATTTATTTAATCAATGCAACCATGTTGCTTGATCTGGTTGTGACAAGTCAATTCCTATTAACATAATACCAGCATCTGGACACTGTTTAGATAAATATAATATATAAAACGCTGGTATGATTTTAACCACCATATTTAAAATTTAAACAGACAGTGTCACTAGACTGGGCTACCATCCTGAAAGTAGTGTGTACACAAGTTATTTTCTTTTCTTAAGTAGGCTAACGTTTGAAATGTTGAGCCATTGCTCAACATTTCTTTTGGGGAAAAGGTCCTTTCTTTATTGTTTTGATTAGATTTTTCCTACTTGAGTTTGAAATGCCTGGGTTCATAAATCCTAGTTTGAGTCTGTAAAGTTAAATACAGTTTGACTAATATATCCAAAGCCAATATTTGACAATACAGTGATTTTCTCACTTTCCCATTGAACTTTTGGGTTGAAAAAGTCTTGAGTTATGTTTATTGCATTTCTCCTTTCTCCACACTATGCTCTCTACCTTCCTCTCAATTTCTGGGGGGTTTTTTGTTTTATGTATTTATTTACCCTTACCTTTCCTTTTAAGTGTGTACATATGAATATTTGCATTTATGCAGCTAATCCAGAGGTTCGAAAAACGGTGGATCCAACTGGTGACCTGACACCATTTCCCAGCAGTCCCTGCCCACTTCGCGGCAGTTGGTTTCCATGGACATCCCAATAAGAGTAGTGCCATGACATCACAGAGCCAGGGTTTCCATGGAGACTGGCCCCAGCAGTGCTTGGGGGGAATGCAGCTGGGTGGGAAGGTGAGCTGGGGGCAGGGCTGAAATCTTGCAGAACCGGGTAGAGCCACAACCCACTGCCTGCATGCCTCTGCCCTGTGGTGTGTGGCCAGCAGCTCATGGCTCTGCCCTGGCTCCAGACCAAAATGTCACCATCGCAAGATCCCAGCCCTGCCCTGCTGCACACCCTGCCAGTGCTGCTGGGGCCCATCTCCATGGAAACACTGGCCCCGTGCTGTCATGGTACTGCCACTGCTGGGATCTCCATAGAAACTGGTGGCAGTGATGTGGGTTGGGGCTGCTGGGAAATGGAGTCTACCATCGGCTTGATCCAACCCATGGGCCAGACTTTGCCTGCCCTTGAGCTAGTCTCTCTCTCTCATGCTTTATATAGCAGTCCTGGAAATTCAATCATTTTGTAACCTGTTTACTACTAAATACTGAAAATGAAGTGTCATATCCAGTCAAGAAACCAGCCTAGCTATGGGGCTCACAGTCTGCCTTCATTAATGACATCTAGCTGCAATGAGGTGCATCACTGGAACCCTCAAGACAGCCCCAAAACCTTGGCTGCCCATGCTGTTGTACATCGCTCCTCCATCCATTTATCAAGATGCAGCAACTCTAAAGAAAGTCCAGGAAATTAAAGGGAAAAAAATTCCCCATCCACCATGACCTCAACAATACCTTTCACCATCACCTGAAGTTGTGCAAGCCCTTCTGATTCCACATGCTTAACCTTCAACAATGTGACTTCAACCCTGATGAAGCTTGGAAAAATGAATGGAGTTCACAGGAAGTTCCAAATAAACATTGTGTGATAGATCCAATGCAGAAGGTCCCTGGATTTGATCTTCCATAATGCTCATAGCTAACTCTAAACCTTATCCACACAAACCATGGGCGATGCAGATACTTGACACCCAAATGGCAAATTAAAAACTCTCCAGTGTGTGACTGTCCCAGAATAGACCATGGGACATATAAAGACTTTTAGTATGCTTGTTAGTTTTCATCAAACTCTTCTGTGCTTAACTACTTTGCACATTGAATAGTTTGGTTATTTCAGAATTATTAGTTAGTGGTTGGTGGATCATATATTTTTTTCAATGCCTGATTCACAAATATGAAGGAGGTATCACAGCAATATACTCTGCTGCTCCTGGAGCACTGACCCAGGCCAACCCCCCCACCCCACACACATGCTGGGAAGAGCCCCATGCAGTACCTGCCCTAGCCCACAGCTGCAGCCAACCCCACCTGTGCAGATGCAGAGGCACACCCCCCCGCTATGCCCTGCCAGGGTGCTTACTCTCCACCCCATGCCTCCTGGACAATCTGCAGCTCCGTCCCACACCTTGCCCCAGCCAGGCAGCTCCTCCCCAGCCCCTGTCCCACTCCATCCCTCACCGTAGGGGACCTTGATCTATCCCCCCCACATCCCTTCTTTCCCCCCTCCCTGTCCACTACAACAAACATACCAGCTGCATGTAGCTTTCCAAGGTGCCAGGCTGTGCTCCTCCCTGCCTGCATGCTGCGCTGTGGCTGCATACATGAACAGGCATTTCTTGGCCAAATATTGGCCACATCAGGCCAATTTCTGATATGCTCAATTCTCTTTGAATTGGTGCCGATCTGATATCAGACTGAAGTATCAGTGCACCTCTACTTAATATATAATAAATTATTATTTTTATTTATGTACGTTAATCAGAGATTACTTCCATATCTTGAATTGAAGGTAAATATATGTTTCAACTTCTCTTTTGCAGTATTCTTAATTCACTTACTTGAAAAACATACATGATCCACCAACCACTAGTTGATAATTCTGAAATATCCAAGCTATTCAATGTGCAGACTAGTTAAGCACAGAAAAATCTGATGAAAACTAACAGGCATAATACTAGCCAAATTAACATTATAAAAGACACTAGAATATTTATAGTACAGAAAATAAAAAGTTTAGCCAGTATATTCTTATTCCACGAAATTCACTCTCAACATTATTCTCAATGATATGTAATTACTGAAATACTGATGTTCCAAGAGAAAAGTTCTCAAAGATGTATCTGGGTTGGTTTGTATGTTTGCTTTGGTGGGGGAGGGGGGTTGTAAAAAACTAGATTTTTCTTGGTTTCACAGCACTCTCATGAATGTGAGATGGTGATAGAGATTTTTGACTAGGGATCCCCTTTTGAGTGTAGAGTGAGACTTCATAATATCTCTGCAACTTCAATATATTGATTACCATCACTTGCCTTCTAAAATATACACAACAGAGTAGACTTAGATACAGAATGCACAGGACAAAGATAGTATAAATATAGCAGTTTGCTGGAGGTTTTGAGGATCTGGGGGCTCTTTAATAAGTATGCTATGGGAGTTCTTCAGGCAGAAAGCTCTGAAAGGCTTGTGCCCTTCAGAACTAATATTTTCAATGTGACTGTTGTGAAAACTTATTTTTATGAGAAGCAAGAAACAAGGGTGAGAAATAGATACTAGCAGTTTTTGTTCAGCAAAATCTAGTTTTTCGCAGTTGGAAAAGAAGTAGTTAGCCACGTTAGTCTGAAGTTAGGTAGATGGTAGGACATTGTGGCACTGCAGGGTATAGACGCATACACCTGGAGTTATTTAAGAAGGGGAAAACTTTAAAAAAGCAGCAGCTGCACATTGTAATTCTTATGTGCTGACAAGCCAAGAATGGTAGAAATGTAGCATTGCTTCATCAAGGATTAAAGTTGGAGCAATTTATGACACATGTATACATTTCAAGCTTGTCCACATGTAACAAGTAGAATGTAACAGTTGCTGCCTTTTTTAAAAATGATTCCAAGTGATTTAAGTATCCATCCATACTTAAAGCGTTCAGAGGGTTAATTGGTTCAGAGAGGCAAGAGTTTTCATGGGTGAAAATCCTACTTCATTACATACTATACTGGAAGTTGGCCAAGAGTTGGATGATGATATATACACATACACAAAGAAGTACGGTCAAAATACCAACTTCAGAGAAGCTTACATATGAAAGATGAACCAAACAGCTTTAAAAGGTGGTCTAATTTTTCAATTCATTACATTCATATTGATTCAAAATCCTTTTTACTATGGTAGAGATTATTTAAATGCATATAATTAGAGCATGTACTCAATGTGTGCCCAAGGGTGCACTTATTTTCTTTCTCCCTTCCTTATTCAGTGATTTTTTTTGAGATATAATGCCCCCACTGACTTTTTCATCTGAATTATTTTTTTGCAGTAAAAACAGAATGGTAGTACTAGAACTACTAACATAAAGACAAGTAACTAAAGAAAATACATCTTTACTTTTTTCCCCTCTCATTCGGAAATAATCTGAAATGGTTACAAATACCAAGGGAAAATATATACAGTAAAAGTTCTGTTAACCGGCATCTTACAAGCCAGCATGCTCAATTAACCAGCATGCCAGCTTGTAAGATAAGGTGAAACTGGAAGTGCCCACTGTGGCACTTCTGGTTTTCTGAGCCCCTGAGGCTTGGGGCAAAGCAGCCTGCACTGCCAAACCCCGATGGCCCAGAAGCTGTGCAGGGCTGTGCAGGGCCTGCCTCCCTGTCCCGTGTGGCCCGCAGGAGGGGCGGCAATGCCACAGGAGGGGCGGTGGGATGCCCTGTAACAAAACTCCCAGTTTTTCTTTTTTTTATTATTTATCTTAAAATGCATTCCCTCCCCTTCCCCAACCATTTCTGACTTTTATCTCCCTCTCTATTCCCTAGAGATAAGTATAAGTGAGCTCAAACTTAGGATAAGCTTTAAACATTTTTATTTTGGTAGCAAATTTTTGGTTTTGTATATCCATTGTTTTATTTAAGAAGAGGAAAACTTTACAAAAGCAGCAGCTGCACATTAGGTTTGTATTAATTTTTATTGTTGTATATTGTATTATTATCATTGTTGTATTGATTTTTATTGTTTCATATGGATATTGTATGGTTTAGGCCTGTGTTTGTAAGTGAACCAAAGTCATGTCAAGTTTCCATTTTATATGT
>NW_017728995.1:13338714-13339107 GCF_001723915.1 Gavialis gangeticus
CCTCAGTCCCATTTTTCCCCCTCCCCAACCTTTTCAGCTCCCCCGTAGCTCTAGCTCCAGTCCCAGACTCTGTGCCACATATTTCCCTGTTCTGCAGGCTTTGGGAGTTGTCATTTAATCAATTAAGATCAATTAACCTAAAGTTACTCCCGAGCCTCAGTTCTTCACCGTAGGCCCCTCTAGTCTACCAATTCTAATCCGGGTCCTGGTGACTTTAATTTCCAGCAACTTTTACTCCCTACACTTCTACTTTCTTACTTTAACTTTTCCCCAGGTATCCCAAGTACACCAAGCACATACATACATACAAATCACAATACCCAACTTAGGAACTCATTTGTGTGTGTATGTATAGGTGGGTGGTATGTGTGTAAATTAGTGAATACATATATG
>NW_017728995.1:13344107-13354511 GCF_001723915.1 Gavialis gangeticus
GTAAATTAGTGAATACACATATATATACATATATAGATGTTGTGTGCATGTGTGGTATATGAATTAGTAATCCACATATGTGTTTTGAATGTGCAGGTGTTGGTAACTGATTCTGTCTAAATTTAGTGTGTGTAGTGTGCGTGAATCTAGACTAATTATTTTGGCCATGTATCTGAGTTGCTAGTGTGTGAGAGAGAGAGAGAGAGAGAGAGAGAGAGTGTGTGTGTGTGTGTGTGTGTGTGTGCGCGCACCATATAGTTATGGCATTGTGTGCATGATATATGAATTAGCAATCTGTGTATAACTTTTGGGGCGTATAGTGTATGTGCCTGAGTTGGTAGCGTGAGTGTGTATGCCTAATAGGGGTGTATGCACCTAGTGAGTGTGTGCTTAATTGATTTTTATGTGTGCATGTGCAGTTGTACACCACACCCTCCTGTCTAACAGCACAATATTGAGATCCTGAGAGTTGGCCTGACTCCTCAGGACACCAGCCCCAGATGTGGCAGGAGAAGCGGCGGCCTGGACCACTCAATTAACCGGCATATGTTGTTATCTGGCATCCCCCATTCCCAGGGGATACCAGATGATAGAGCTTTTACTGTACTCATTTTATAGCAATGCAAAATGACATCAGAAATCTTCAAGGAAGAGCATATATGTTTTCAGGCTCTCTCATGTAACATAAGGGTTCTCAGTTTCTCACATTCTCCTCTACTCACAACTTCATCCCCAAAGTAGAGGGAACTCTTTCATTGTTAAGAAAATGGCCTAGACTTTTCTTGTCTCCAAGTTCTAGGTTTCTGTGGAAAGTACAACAGAATCAAGTAATTATATTTGAATGCTTTATTCTTTCAATGGCTAAAAAACATTTCCAGTTTCTATTACTCTGGTTCAGTGGTTTTAAAACTTCCTAATGTTATTGGATCCTTTCATATTGCTTCTTCTGCTTCACAACTCCTGCCCCTGTCCTAAGGCCTGACACAGAACCAGGCAAACTAGTCCAGCAATGGCAGTGCGTGGCCTTCCAGCCCATTCTGCATTACCCCCAATCTCTTTGATGACCTATAATGAAAAAACACTGCTCTGGTTTGTGGTTTTTGAAGGAAAAACGACAAGATTTCAGTGTCCAGAACTGTGAAACTGAAATAACTAAACAACCAAAAATGCATACAAAAACAACTGGATTGTCAATTAGTGAGATAATCTCTCCTCAACTTCTTTAAGTCATTGTAACTTTCCTTGAATGTGAAAATGGGAAACACATAAGACATAAGGAGTAACACAGAATTCAGATTTTTTTTTCATACCATGCTTGGATGAGTACAACTTCTTTAGAGTTTTACAAATTTGAAATGCAGTAAAAAATATAATAATAAATAATTTTAAAAATCTAAGTCTAGTGGCAGACATGTGGAGGCAGTTCAGCCGCTTGATGCTTGACAGGAGTGAAATGGTCCCTTAGGGCAACAGACATACATTAGGGCACAATATATTGTAGTATATTATGTGTAGAAACACTTAAGAAAAATCAGTAACACAGGCCTAAAGCAAACAAAAGGAACCTCTTTCTCTCATTACAAAATACACTCATGGAAAGTTCAACACAAAGTGAGAGATTTTTCTGACTTGGGGAGGAAACCTTGTGCCAGAGGATTCAGAAAAGGCTGAAGTGCTCATTGCCTTTTTTGCCTCAGTCTTCACAGGCAAGGTCAGCTCCCAGATTACTGCACTGGGCAGCACAGTTTGGGGAGGAGGTGAGCAGCCCTCAGTGGTGAAAGAACAGATTAGGGGCTACTTAGAAAAGCTGGATGGGTACAAGTCCATGGGGACAGATGGAATGCACCCAAGGATGCTGAGGCAGTTGGCTGATGTGATTGAAGAGCCATTGGCCATCATCTTTGAAAACTCATGGTGATCAGGAGAGGTCCCAGAAAAGGGCAAACTTAGTGCCCATATTTAAGAAAGGGAAGGAGGATCCAGGGAACAACAGGCCAGTCAGTCTCACCTCAGTCTCTGAAAAAACCATACAGCAGATCCTCAAGGAATCCATTTCTAAGCACTAGGAGGAGATGAAGGTGATTAGGAACAGTCAGCATGGGTTCACCAGGTGCAAGTCATGCCTTACCAACCTGATTGCCTTTTATGATGAGATGAGTGGCTTTGTGGATACAGGGAGACCGGTGGATATAGTTTACCTTGATTTTAGCAAGGTTTTTGACATGGTCTCTCATGATATTCCCACAGGCAAGCTAATGAAGTACGGGCTGGATGAATGGACTGTAAGGTGGATAGAAAACTGGTTGGAGCATCAGTGTCAGAGAGTAATAAATGGTTCATTGTCTAGTTGGCAGCCGGTATCAAGCGGAGTGACCCAGGGATTGGTCCTGGAGCTAGTTTTGTTCAATGTCTTCATCAACAAATTGGAAGATGGCATAGAGTGCACCCTCTGCAAGTTTGCAGATGATCCCAACCTGGGGGGAGAAGTAGATACACTGGAGGGTGGGGTCAGGATTCAGAGTGACCTAGACAAATTGGAGGATTGAGCCAAAAGAAATTTCATGAGGGTCAACAAAGACAAGTGCACTAAGGACAGCACAATCTCATGCACCAGTACAGGCAGGGAGCTGACTGGCTCAGCAGTAGCTCGGCCAGAAAAGGACCTGCTTATTGTCCACTGTAACCAGAAAAGGGTTACAGTGGACAAAAAGCTGACTATGAGCCAACAGCATGCCCTTGTTGCAAAGAATGCTAATAGCATACTGGGCTGCACTGGTAGGTTTGTTGCCAGTAGGTCAAGGGAAGTTATTATTCCCCTCTATTCAGCACTGGTGAGGCCACGTCTGGAGTACTGCATTTAGTTTTGGGCACCCCACTATGGAAAGGATGTGAAGAAATTGGAGAGAGTCTAGGGGAGGGCAACAAAAATGGTGAGGGGGCTGTGGCACATGACTTATGAGGAAAGACTGAGGGAACTGGGCTTATTTTGTCTAGAAAAGAGAAAATGGGGGGGTGGAAATCGGCCACAGGGCGGATGTCCCCCTCCCCCCGTCTACGGGATCAGCCATGGGGGGCATGGTCGCTGACTGTCCACTGTGGGGGGCAACTGCCCCCTGACTCAGGAGGCCCATGGATCTGCTGAATGATGGCTTACAATTAGTAAATCTTGTATCTTTTGTTTTTCTTTATCTAGGACATATCTTAGGGTTGGCAACATTTTCCCATGGCAGGCTCAAATGATCTAGCTGGCTTGAGGACCTAGCTGCTGCTCGTCCTTCACCCCACTACCATTTTTCTCTGTCACCCTGCTGTAGAAGCTCCCTGTCTGTGGACTGAATCAATGGCTCCATGGAGTAGATACAATTATGGGCCATAGTTTGTCAACCCCTGCACCTTAGAGCATCAGAGGATACATTGACTTAAAGTAATTAAATATTCATCAGTATAAAGTCAAATCAGCTATGTCAGAACATATAAATTAAGCTGTAGGCCCTCAGTGGAGATTTGTTACGATTTTTTTTTATGATGTAGGTGCTCTGAAATTCCAAATTTCCAATTTTATTCCTCAAAAAATCCACAAGCCTATACTCTTATGTTCCAGCTATCTATTTTCTTTCCTCCAAAATCTTGAACTGGAAACAGGCCATTTAAAATAGTTAAAGACATAATCACCAGGGATTACTACTAACCATCAATAGTTCATCTCCAACAGTTTTAATTGAAAATCTGTTTTACCAATCTGTTTCCATCATATGTTGTATTCTCTGGATAAAAAGAACAATTCACATGAACAGTTATTAAAATAAGAATATAAAACTATTTTACTTCAGCAAAATAAACCCTTGAGATTGTAACCTTGAAAAATTAAGGTCCATTTTAAAACTCCTGTACAAAATATTAGAACAGAATCCCTGTTAAGGTCATACAAACCACTTGAAATAACTGTCTCATCTGAGAATTTTATAGGCCAGTTACAACTGGGGACACATCATGTCAGGATAAATTAATTATCTAAAAACAATTTCCACCTGACTTTCTTCAACCCATTTCAGCAGTTAGAGACACATGTATAGGAACTTTAAAAATCAGGATGCAAAATGTAATCACAATTATGCAGAGGTGATGCTTAAGTGGTGACAGTAGTGGGGCACAACTCTGCGCCACCACCGCTGCTGCTGCCATGCACTAGCTCTGACAGGACTGTAACCCTGTGCCCCATGGTCAGTGCACAAATCACACCGCTCTCACCACTCTTGCTGCTACCAGGCCCTGGTTCTAGCTGGGCTGCAGCCCCATGCCCCACTGTCGGTGCACAAATCTGGGGGGCACGTGCCCTCCTGTTCTCCCCCCCGATGCATTGCCAATGCAGTTGTAGCCTCTGTTATATTATACCCAGTATCAAATATACATGTCCTTTATTTAAGAGACTGCATGAAGTCAGGTGGAATTCTTAAGTAACTGCATATAGCAGCCTATCTCCAAATTATTAGAATACTAGAATCAGAGAAAAATAGGGCAGGAAGGCACCCCAAGAAGTCATCTAATCCAATCCCCTGCTCAAGGCAGGATCATCCTTGTCTAAATCATTCTAGCCAAGAAGATAAAGTCATACTCATGTGCTGTAGATCTTTAAAACACCATTGTATATGCAATAGCTAACCTCCATTTAAAATATATTTATATTTAAAATACAACTCTTGTATAGACATAATACTTTAATATGAACTGATTGTAATGCACCATTACAGTAAACAACATTTTAAGGAATCAGTGTGGCATGATTAAACCTGAGGTTTAAAAAAAACATTGTAGCAAGGTAAAAAAGGCAGGAAATGAAAATATATGGCTGAAAATCTTCCTAATTGCTTGAAGCCTTCCATTCAACTGAGTAACCTTGCCCTAGTTCAAGCTGAAGCTGAGTTATATGCAGAACCTTTGAAATGATAGAAAAAACAATAATTAACTCTCTAGCCACATCTTTCTTAAGTTCACACATTATATAATAATTTCGTATTTTATATGAGATAGCTGTTTCTCTTTCTCTTTCTGACATATAAAACATTTTGATAGGAACAGAATCATGCAGCTACTTCTTGAAATATTCCCACAGGGTGGAAGTAGCTTTAGGTAATGTTGAGGAAAAAAATCAGACAATCAGAATGAGTGTTTCTAAAGATTAAGGTTCCTACTGTCATGATTAGCGGGCCACACTGTACATACTCTATGCGATAGTTTTCAATTTTGTTTGATATTTGGTTAAATATAAACTTTGACTTCATTTTGTCTTATAAACAAAAAACCAGAATACTTCCAGGATGACTAAATTAACCCTGCAATAGAAACCTTAATTACAGACATTTCCTGAGTTTTGATTGCTTGATTTCTCAACCTTAATGTCTGAATATGTTTTTGCATATACTGAAATGTAAACACATGGAATATGATATGGCAAATGAAAACTGATTCTATTCCAGAGAAGTGACATAGTTTTATTCTTTAAATTGGCTATTTACCTGGTTTTCGGCATTGTAACTGATGTTATGAGCAGATGGAAGGTTCACTCCATTTTGTTTAATTACAACATTCAAAGGGTTTTTGGAAACTCCCAGGATTTTAATGTCACTAAACTTTAATGCATTAGGGTCAGTGTAGCCATTGTGCGAAACTGTGATTGTTAGAACATCCTGAAAGAAAACAACACACATTAGGAATCTGTCATCAAGAACTGATTTAGTCCATTTCAATTCCTGGAGCATCTTACAGCATGATGACATTATTTTTTACTTAATTATTGGCTAAAATCATGCAGTCCTTTCTTTCCAGAACCACTCATTTGTTTGTTATATGGACCTGTCAGTGTCCCCTGCTTCAGACTATGCAAGAGCTACTTTTGTGTTTAATGTAATTATGCACCAAATGATTGCTTGTCTCAATGTGAGTACAAGTGAAGCATGAAGCATAAACAGTGCAAGGAGATTTTCTCTACATGTACAAGTCAGCCCCAATTGCAGTCCTCCCTTAATTACAGACTGCTTTTTGCCAGGGATTCCTGATGCCAAAGCCAGCTCAAAAGAAAAGGAGACCTTGAGGACATGGGCCTTTATTTCTTCTTCACCAGCCAATAGAACTGTCTGACAGGCAGAGAAGTATATTGCGCATCCTTACAGAAGGTAGTAGAATAAATGTATTTCCTCTGCATGCGCATTAGTGCAATTTCAAAAGGTACCAGCTAGTGCTTGCAAGAATGCCACGAGTTTCTACTCTGGAATACATAATTAATTTTAATTTTAATGTAGATTTTTTTCCATCTCTTATTTTTATGTAAATATTTCATTACCAAATGTTATAAGATTTTTCCAAATTTTTTCCCCCTACAAATTTTATTCAGGCAAAATTCGTATTAAAAACACTGGACAAAATCCTGGGAGCTCACTGTACACAGTTTCATTCTCAGACCACAGCTGGCATCATGTCATAGCACATACTACATACTACCACTGGCAACTTGTACTGCTAAGACAGTTTCAAGTTTGTAATTTTTGTATTCTGGCAGCACTGAGAAAACAACTGCATTTGGCTCTTTGATTTATGTGAGGCAAGATTCAACGAACCCTTTCTGCACCTTACATACCTGCCCAACAGCAAGCAAGAAACTGCTCTCTACCCTAGCCCTGTCCTCATCGCTCTTGCTGATTTCTTTTTTTTTTTGCCAAAAATGAATTTTGAGTAAATTCAAATTCTGCTAGGTCAATAAGCTCTAGTTCAGCACTTTGGATGTCTATACACACGCTCCAGAGTGAGGTGGGGGGGCACTTTAATCACAGTGTCTCTGAGAGCCACTTTAATTAAAGCCTCTACAGCATTATGTATCTTCAGTATCCTGTGCTTCAAAATGTCAGCAGAGGCACTTTAACTAAAGCTCACTTAAGAAGTTTTAGTTAAAGTGCCCCTGCCACCATTTTAAAATGCAGGGATGCTGAATACACAACGCGGAGGCTGCTGGAACACACTAAGTAGCACTGTTCAGCAGACTTGCAGCAGACTCAGTAATGAAGTCTGCTCTGATGCGTGCTAATTAGTAGGCCTGTGCAAAGCTTTGGTCCCTGATCTGATTGAACAGAGATTTTGCCTGATTTGGTGGCCAAGTCTCTGAATCAAAATCGAATCAGAGGACACTTTAATCTCTCTGAATTGAACCAGAACTCTCCGAATCAATTTGGAGAGATTTGGAAAGATTCAGCGATTCGGACACAGACACAGCTCTAAATGTTTTTTCTACATAACTCTAGGTAGCTGGTGGCTCGTGAATGCTGCAATGCTGAGGCACATGGAGTGTCCCACAGAAGTGAGGGGGGCTCCTCCAGGACACTCCATGGCAAACCCGGAAGTGGACCAGAAGCACTTCCGGTCTACTTCCGGGTTTTCTGGGGAGTGCACAGGGGGGCTGCCCGCACTCCCCAGCTTGGCAACTGGTGCCTCTTGGGTCTGGGAAGGCCTGTGGGGTCCCCCTGTGGCCAATCACGAAGCCAGAGAGGCATGGGAGCCCCCCCGTGCACTCCCCGGTGGACCCAAAAGTGGACTGGAAGTACTTCCAGTCTACTTCTGGGTTTGCTGCCGAGTGTATGGGGGACCACCTGCGCTCCTGTGGGATGCTCCATGCACCCCAGCATCACAGCATTCACAAGGTGCACTGGTACCTCAAGGTATGTAAAAAAGCATTTAAAGCTGTGTCTATGTTCGAATCACTGATTCCCCAAATCAACATCGAATCTTCAGATCCTGATTCAGCCGAATAGAATGAGGGACAGGGATCCAATCAATGAATCGAATCATTGTCTCCAATACGGGCTGAATCTGAATTGAATAGGGCCCATTTCTCACACCCCTACTAATTAGTATGTTTTGGAGCAAAGTTCTGTCACGTGTATAGGTGTCCTTTAACTCTGGAACAGATCTGAACACCACTATTTCAATGGAAGACTCAATTGACGTATTGACTCAGTGCCTTTGTCCTCAAGTACTTCCAAGTCTATAAGAATCTCCAAAACACATGTAGGATGGGAAGTACCATTCTGAGTACCACAGCAGTGGAAAGGCATCTTGAAGTCATAGTCGATGCAAAAATGAACATGAGTCACCAATGTAATGAGGTAATAAAGTAAGGCTAACCACACTCTTTCTTGCATTAGTAGGTGCAACACGAGCAGGTCTAGGGAGGTGATACTTCCCCTCTGTGCGGCACTGGTGAGGCTGCAGATGGAGTATTGAGTCCAGTTTTGGATGCTGCACTTCAAGAGGGATGTGGATAACCTTGAGAGGGTTCAGAGGAGGGCTGCTCATATGGTTGACAGCCTGCAGGTAAGATCCTATGAAGACAGCCTGAGGAATCTGAATCTTTTCAGCCTCTGCAAGAGAAGGCTGAGAGGTGATCTTGTGGCTGTCTACAAGCTCATCATGGGGGCCAGCAGGGAATAGGGGATACTCTGTTTACCAGGGTGCCCCTCGGGATTACTTGAAATAATGGCCACAAACTGAAGGAAAATCAACTTAGGTTAGATAGATCAAGAAGAAATTTTTTACAGTAAGGGCTGCCAAAATCTGGAATGGGCTTCTAAGGGAGGTGGTGCTCTCTCCTACCTTGGAGGTGTTCAAAACGAGATTGGACAAGCACCTGGCTGGGGTTACTTAACCCCAGCACTCTTGTCCTGCCTGGGGCAGGGGGGCAGACTTGATGATCTACTAGGTCCTTTCCAACCCTACAAATCTATGAAATCTATGAATCAAGTTCAACAAACTCTGTCAGTAATGAAGGCTGTGGAGTACAACATACTTTTAAAGCTACTGTGATGACTGAGTACCTGTATTTTCATGGAAAAATGGTTTAATTTTCTATATATATTACTGATATAAAAATGTTCAGCAAGAATATAGGAAGCACTGTGCTAACCATTGTCACAATATGAGTGAAAAATAGGACAACAGTTTTATGGGTCAGTTGATGCAAATGTACTTAAGTTATGGGAACATATTTTCTTCTAGGTCAGGGGTGGGAAATTATTTGGTCTGGAGGGCCACTCAGGGAGTTCTGGCAAGCTGTCACGGGCTGGGACACTGTACTCCCCTCCTTCACCAGCCAGGCCAGGACAGCACCCCCAACCCTGACCCACAGCAGCTCACCAAATCTCACAAAATTATTCTTCTCCAACTTTGGCCAGGTGGGTGAGATGGGGCCATGGGCAGGCAGGCACCAGCATTCAGGAGTGGGATAGGCAGGTGAGGTCAGGGCTGGGGTTGGATTGGGATCACAGGACTATGATAGTATGGTGAAAGGGCCCAGGACAGAGCCATGATCCACTCACACATGCCCTTGCAACAGGTGCCAGTTCCATGGGCAGGGGCATGCAGGAAACAGATCTCAGCTCTGCCATGGGCCCCAGCCTCGCACTGTCACCCCACAATCCTGATCCCAGCCCTGCTCACCCATCCTACTCCCAGATGCTGCTCCCTGCCTGCCCATAGCCCCATCCCATCTGCCTAGCTAAGTGCACCCTGACTGCATGGGTCCCAGCCCAGTTTCCATGGACAGTCCACCTGCACACTCTGTCTGGTACCCTTCAGCAGTGGGTATGGGGTTGATGGGCTATGGTGCCCAGGCAGTAGGGCTGGGTCTAGAAGCAGCAGCAGAGACTGGCAGTGGTAGCTGGAATGACCTCCTGCTGCAGAAGCTGGAGGGAACTGAATTTAGCTGCCTCACCACCCCAGCCCTACAGCATGCCCAGAGGCAGCAGGACCAGCCATATCTGCCAGAGCCTGGGTTGCCCCCTGCTCCTGGGCCAGGTAGGAGCAAGGGACCCACCATGGGCTGGATAAAATCCCTTGACAGTCCAGATTCAGCCTGAGGGCTGTATTTTGACCACCCCTGTTCTAGGTATACCCAATAATACAAAGTCTCTAGGGAAAGAACTGTAACTAAAGTTGACAAGTCTTGTACCAAGAGGGAAGACTTGCTGGTTCAGATCCCATGTTTATCTTTATTTGACTGCTACTGTATTTTAGTGAAATTTAATATAATTTCAGGAGCAACATGTCTTTAGTTTAGTAAGGACATTCTTCATTGTTGGCTGAACTAATACACTGCATCTTCAGTTAGTTAGGCATTACCTAACTGGATTTCTGTTAGTGTAGGATATGTGCATTTGCTTAACATTTCTTGCAATTGCAAATAGTAAATATTAGTAAAATAAACATCTCCTTTCTCAGTAATTAACATCTAATTACTTGACAAAGACTACGTTAAATGTGATGCGAGTGCAGAAGGGATACAATAGCACACAATTTAGCAACTTGGAAGTTTATGAATCTGAGTTACTTTTAAAAAAAAAAACAATGTAAATAACATTTCTT
>NW_017728995.1:13359511-13368076 GCF_001723915.1 Gavialis gangeticus
ACAAAATGAAAATAAACATCTCCTTTCTCAGTAATTAACATCTAATTACTTGACAAAGACTACGTTAAATGTGATGCGAGTGCAGAAGGGATACAATAGCACACAATTTAGCAACTTGGAAGTTTATGAATCTGAGTTACTTTTAAAAAAAAAAACAATGTAAATAACATTTCTTTTCAGTTAATAGCCCATATAATCACATGCTAATTGAACTCCAGATATCACTGGCTTGAATAAAATTAAAAATGACCCCTTAGAAATGCCAATACCTATAACAAATTTTTTAATTCATCAGCTTCATTATGCACAACTACTGAATATCAAATATTCCTGTTTTGAAAAATAAAGACAAAAGGTAATAATAAATTACATCATTGGCTAATCTAGTCCACTAAAAAGATTTCCCTTTAATTAAACAATATTTCAGACCAACCAACCATTGCTCATCTTCCATGGGGCACAAGACCCAGTAAGATGCTCAGTATTTGGGTGTCTCAAAGGCTAGCACATGGCTATATCTGCTAAACACTGTGCTACAGTGAAAACTTATGTGCCCATATTTTCAGTTGCATAGATACACTGGAGAGGAAAACAATGTGTAGATTCTAGACTACTTCAGCTGTGATCACTGACTAAAAGTGGTGATTACATGAAAATCTCTACATCTATATGAATGAAAGAGCAAATTGTGTTTCTTTCTCTACGTAACAGCTCTTTTGGAGTGATTATGACTGTGTGTCTTAGGGCCCTGACATGTTCAAATTAAAGCTGGATAGAGTTGCAGCTCTAGAATTGTTACACATTTTCAAGCACTACCTTTACAGCTGGTTTACTCTTTTTATAGCTGGATAGTCATTTTTATCGTGTAATAATTGCTTTGTACATGTGGTTGGTCTAAATTAACCAGTTCATTGTCCAATAATTACTTTGCTTGTGACTGGTCTTACTTTGCACTTATGGCTGCTGTAAATGTATTCTGCAGTTTTCCAGTTAATTGAGACTAGGGACCATAACCCAGGGCTCTGCCCTTCCAGGGGGGTGTCCTAATCCTTAGAGCTGGGGTGTCAAACATGTAGCCCCTACAGATCACAGGGTGGATCTGGTCTATGGAGCCACTCTATCTGGCCTTCAGCAACATCACCCTTGGCAGTAGAAGAACTTGGCCCACATGCACTTGCTGTACGTCCACCACTGCTGACCCTGCAGCTTTCCCAGGATGGAGCTGCTGTCAACATATGCCCCAGGCCAAAGCTGAAACTGGAGTTGCTGGTGTATGTCCTGGGCCGGATCCAGAGCCACAGCTGTCAGTATATGCTCTGGGCTGGAACTGGTGATGCATAACTCATGTTTCCTGTACTAGAGTTATAAGCAATGCTGGCATGTACCCCAGACAGCAGCCACTCCATGCCCCAGGCCTGGTTTTGGCTCACAAGAAGCTCCAAGGTCTGGATGTGGCCCAGGGCATGAAGTGAGTTTGACATCCTTGCACTAGAGAGCAAAGTAAAGATTCTTTTTGTGTTTTGTTTTTGGCCTTCCCATTCTTTGCTGCATAGTGGCACAGCTTCAGCAAGAAGAGTAAAGAATATCCCAACCCAGTCTCATGTATATCTTGTTAGGACAATTCTCCTGAGATGTGAGCAATGTGTTGTTGAAGCCCGTCAGACTAAAATGGGTTTCTGAACCCATGACCTGGCCAAATGTTTTAACCACTGAACTACAGCATAAAAGGTCAAGTATAGCATCAGCTCCTTCTACCTATTATGTTATGACAGTTTAAAGAGAACCTTGATGAACAGCTGTAGGTCAAGGTGGCCACCAGCTCCGTGTGTGGAGATTTTTTGATAACTATTCTGAATTGCCTAGCTCTTCCCAAGCACTGTACAGGAAGTCTTGATGTCTACCTAACATTGCATTTTGTACTCCATATCTTGGGGTCAGACATCTGTAAGATACCTAGCTTGTATGTGCACAAGTCCTTCATTGTATCTAGTTCTAAGTGGATGCATCTACATGTGCAATTAATGCGAAGGGATAAACTCTGGAACTGTTTAAGCCAGAGTACACTGCTCCTGGGTGCAGTGTCTACACATGCACCTGGGACAGCATCAATTTGAGCTGGGGTAGAGCAGGCTGGGGCCAGCAGCAGGCTCAGGGGGTCAGCCCTGGCTCTGGGGGGTGGCAGGACTGGCTGGAGCTCGAGAGTACCTAAAGTGCCAAGTCATGTGGATAGGTAATAGGCAGGTGTCTGGCCCCCTGCTGCTTAGGTTGACAATTTATACCTTCAGTCACCATCTATACATGCGTTTCAACTCAATTAACTATTCCACTGTAAGATTGTATTGTCCCTGAGGGTATTATCTTACAGCAGAGTGAATTAATTCTTCCACCTTAATACTAGAACACATGTAGATGGTGATGCTTTACTATGAAGTTACATGTCTACTCTGAGTGCATGTGTAGATTCACCCAGTGACTATAGTTCAAGTTGGATGCTTCTTTGAAATTACTGTTTTTAATTGAGGAGCTATTTTTAAGTGTTTTAATTGGTCCATGGTTTAATTTAAGTATAAAATCAACAGACCAAATGTAGACCTAGAATACAAGGTGCAACTACCCTAAAAGTTCATTTTGGCTCAGTGAGTAAAGCATAATGCCAGACTCCAATATCCCCATTTTTCTTCTATACCAAAGAAAAAAATGTGTGATATGTAATACATGTCCTTTACTGAATTCTGGATTTAAATATATGCAAGAGATGATGAACTATAATCTACTTCCTTAAATAGATATGCTACTTAATAAATTGGTAAGTGACATTGAAGGTGCTTCTGATAAAACAACAGTATTAGCCCATCTTATTCATTTGAGTTGATTTGATGTAAATGCCTTAATTTTATAAATATGGGTTTATATTAATGTTTATGTACTTTAAGGATAAAAAATGCACACAATATTTAAGAAATATTAAAATACTCCATTCAAAATATTTCTTAATATAATTTAATCACATTGGTTATGCCAGAGAGGATTCAGAATTGAAATGCTCCAAATCCTGGAGAAGTTTGCAGATATATGGATCTGGATTTTTATTTGATTCCACAGTAGAGTTAGGAGCTATTTAAGAAATTAAGCAACTTGGTCTGTGTGTTGATTCTGACTCAGCCTCCTTCTCCTTAGTGTACTCCTATCTAGTGCTCTCGTTATATCTCCCTGACCTCTTAAAAGAAGGGATAAGATATACAGATCACCACTGAAGTCAATCATTCACCACTGAGGCACCTATAAATGATGTGGACATAGTATGGAGTCCTGGGGCCCCACTCTTAGCATGTAGCACCAGGTGAGAGTGGCACAGTCTGGTTCTGGTCATGTGGGCTCGATTTTGGGGTACAGGGTTCTGGCTCACAGACTGGTCCCAGGCCACTCATTTGGACCATGGGGCCAAAAGGTTGAGCATCATTGCCCTAGACTATTTAATATTTGAAATCAAAATTAATGGATTTTTGACAGCCATTACACTACTGAACATAAACGGTTGTATAGCCAAGAGTCAGTTTTATGAAATGTTCATAGCTGTAAATATATCAATAATTATCCAATGTTTTGGGGATGTTGAGCAGGCAATAGTGCTTTGCAAAATTAAAATAACACATACCTGGCTAGCATTGAATGTTTCTAACAGGAAAGCATTCTTTTCATATGCATCTGCAAAAAGAAATTAGTAGAGTGAATAAATTATATTGAAATACATGACATGCATAAATTGCTTATAGTATAGAATAGTGCTTTGATTTCCAAAATAAGCATAGTTAAAATTATAATTCAATTAGTTACATACTATGTGAATAGGCCCAAAAGATTTCCTTCTGTCAATTCATCATTCAAAATCTTAGACTCAGAGAAAATTAGGGTTGGAAGGGACCTCAGGAAGTCATCTAATTCAACCCACTGCTCAAAGCAGGACCATCTCCAATTATATCATTCCAGTCAGGGCTTTGTTGATCCAGGCCTGAAAAACCTCCAAGGAAGATTCTACAACCTTTCTGGGTAAACTGTTCCAATGCTTTACTACCATCCTTGTTAGAATTTTTTTCCTAATATCGAACCTAAATTTCCCTTGCTGCAACTTGAGACCATTGCTCCTTTTTCTGTTATCTGCCACCACTCAAAACAGTTTAGCTCCATCCTCTTTGGAACCATCCTTCAGGTAGTTGAAGGTTAAATCTCCCCCTCCCCAGTCTTCTCTTCTCCAGACTAAGTAAACTTGTTTTTTTCAGCCTCTCCTCATAAGCAAAGTGCCCCAGCCCCCTCACCATTTTTACTGCCCTCTGCATGACTCTCCAATTTTTCTATATCCTTTCTGTAGTGGGGGCCTCAAAACTGGACAAGGTGCTCCAGTTTTGGCCTCACCAGTGCTGAATAGAGGGGAATAATCAGTTCCCTCAATCTGCTGGTAATACTCCTACTAATTGCAGCCCAGTATGCTGTTAGTCTTCTTCACAACAAGGGTACACGGTTGGCTCATATTGAGCTTGTTGTCCATTGTAACCTTCCGGGCTAGGGACAGACATTCAAAAAGCCAGAGCCTGAATTGATTAAATCTTTCCAGGTTAGTCTAACCTGGCTAGGCTAAACTGGTTTGTAACAGTCCAGACATTCCCTCTGGACTGAGGAACTATGGGCACATGCCTGCAGTTGCCCAGCCCATGACCCAGGGGGGCACTACAGAGCATCCTCAACTGCGGGGAAGCTGTGCTGACGGGCTGTGGCCAGCCTGGGCTAAACTGGCCAGAGAGGGATTTAATTCCCACTCCCTGTCCCACCAGCAGGGACCTGAGCTCTGTCTGCTGGGTGCTCCCAGCTCTCTGCTGCCGTGGCGGGCTGGCAAGGCCTCTGAGGCACAGGGGTCAGGGAGGGGTTTATTCCCTCATCTATCCCCATTGTCCCTGGGGGACCACAGCCAGGTCTTGCCCACCTTGACTGCCGCTGCCGCTCACTCCCTGCTTGGGGCAAGCAGCAGAATAAAACCCCTTCTGCCCCTTGCACTAGATGCCAGAGGAAAGGGGAATAATCCCTGGGTCCGCCCCCTGCCTAAGGGTCCTTGCCAGTCAGCATCTAGCCACACCCCCACTTGGCTGCTACAGCAGCCAGGCGACAGCACCCTTGATGGGGGCAGTAGCCCTTGTCATAGTGCCAGGGAATGCAAACCCCTTCCTGATGGGGGTGGGGTGGCTTGCTGCAGGCGGAGCTAGGGCAGACTGTGCACAGCAGCGCTGAGGTTCAGAGGGGGCCAGAGCCCTCCCCAGCACTGCCACTGCATGCCACAGCAGCTTTCCTCACCCCATAGCAGCTTTCCCCACTGGGAAGAGGCTCACGCTCAGGAAAAACTCATCTACCACCTACTGCTGCTTGGCCAGTCAATCAGTCCATAGTCTGTCTCAGTGTGTGGGATTGTTCCATCCTAAGTGCAGGACTTGGCGCTTGTCCTTATTGAACCTAATATTTCTTTTGGTCGAATCCTCCAAATTGTCTAGGTCAATGGTTCCTAAACTGTGGTATGTATACCACCACTGGTACACGGATGCCCTGGAAGTGGCACGCGGAAGGCTGGGAGGAGGGGCCACCCAAACCCAGATCCCTGCAGCAGCCTGCTGCACACAGCCTGTGGCACAGGGCCAGAAACACAGCACCACATGTGGAGCAGCACCCAGCAGAAAAGTGTGTTGGGGAGAGGGGGGTAGATTAAGACCCCCATGGTGAGGAAAGTAGGGGAGCAGAGGTGAATGGGGCCCCAGGGCAGGTGGTGGGATGGGTAGGCAGGGATGGGTAGGCCCAGGCCGCTCATCCGGGGGGGGGGTGTGTGTGTGTGTGTGTGTGTGTGTGTGGGTGTGTGTGTGTGTGTGTGGGTGTGTGTGTGTGTGTGTGGGTGTGTGTGTGTGTGTGTGGGTGTGTGTGTGTGTGTGTGGGTGTGTGTGTGTGTGTGTGGGTGTGTGTGTGTGTGTGTGGGTGTGTGTGTGTGTGTGTGTGTGTGTGTGTGGTGGAGTCCCTGCCATCGCACACACCCTGGGGGAGGCACATGAGGCACATACCCCTTGGATTTGTGTGTGGGGCAGAGGCAGGCTGCAGCTGCGCACTGGGCTCTGCACTGCATTGCTGCTGCCCCAGAAGCCTCATGTGATGCCATGTTCCTGCAACATGCTGGCTGCACTGCATCCTCTGCCCACCCAGTGGTGGCAGGCACATAGTGTCCCTTGCAGCTCTGGACATAGCTTTAGCAGAGTGCACCAGCCACTTGCTGCTCCCCAGGGCTTTTCTCCCCTTGGGCTGGCTCACTCTGTCTCTGCTACAAGGCAGGCACAAAGGTGGCATGGGTCTTTCCAGGGGTGTGGGAGGCTCCTGCCACTGGGTGCACCCCGGGGCAGGTATGGGGGGCATGTGCCCCCTGGATCTGTGCGCGAAGCAGAGGCAGGCTGCCCACTGCAAACTGGGCTCTGCACCACACTGCTGCTGCTGCCCCTGCCTCCAGACCTGCGTGGGACGCCATGTGCCTACCATGCACTGGCCAAGTGTTTCTGCCTGCCTGGTGGCAGCAGACACATGGCGTCCCACACAGGTTTGGAGGCAGTGCCACACGTTGCAGAGCCCAGCGTGCAGCCTGCCTCCACCTCACACACAGATCTGGAGGGGCATGTGCCTCCCATGCCTGCCCCAGGGTGCACACAGCAGCAGTACCCCCTCCCCCTCGCACCACTGCCACTGCCTCTGGATCTGCTCAGAACACCATGTGCCTGCTGCTGCCAGGCAGGTAGAGGAACTCAGCCAGCTTGTCGTAGGGACATGGCATCCTGTGCAGGTCAGAGGCAGCAGCAAAGCAGTGCAAAGCCCAGCAGGCAGCCGGCAGCCCGCTTCTGCCCTGTGCATAAATCTGGGGGGCATGTCCCCCCATGCCTTCCCAGGGGTGCACACAGTGCCCCACCTCCCCCAGTGCTCCCTGGAAGAGCTGCCCATGGCTCCATCTCACAATCCATCCCAACCCCAGGGTCTCATTCACCCCTGCCCCTGCTCCACTTCCTCCCTCACTGAGGGAGATGATCTCCCCCTCTTCCCCCACTCCACAGACTTACCTGCTAGGCACTGTGTGTTTGTCTGTGTGCATGACTATCTGTGTATGTAAGTCTGCCTGTTTGTCTTTCTGTGTGTGTCTGTCACTCTCAAGCCACAGCCCCCCAGCCTTGCTGCTGCCCCTCACTTCTGACCCACAGTACCCTGCATCCTGCCAGGGTGTGTGGGGACCTCCCTCCCTAGGCTTCAAACCCCACACATATCCACAGCCTCCCACATCTTCACAAATTGCAACTGAGACAATTATACAACTAAAGGTGATCATTTTTAAAAAAATTTTAACTGTTTTATATGGCTATTATAACTGATAAAGCAATATTTTATGATTACTAAAGGTTTTGATGCTGTTTTAATACATAATCTGTTACCTGTGTGTATGAAAAAAGGCTGTATTGTTTTAAACTGGTGGTATGCAACCCGTCAGAGTTTGCAAAACGCTGGTCTAGATCTCTCTAAATCCCTGCCCTACCCTCCAGCACATCTACTACTCCCCCTAGCCTGGTGTCATCTGCAAAGTTGTTGAGGGTGCATTCTATCCCATCTTCAAGATTGTCGATGAAGATACTGAAGAAATCCAGCCCCAGGATTCGCCCCTGGGGCACAAAATGGATTTCTTAGCACAAGAAGTAATTCATCTGTGCTACTTTTCAAAACTAGTTTGATTATTCTTAAATATTTGGTTTGGCAAAATAAACTCAACTTATCTCAATGCCTATAGCCTGATCCAGGTCATACAGATGCTGTTTATGCTAATTAGACCTGATCTACTACAGTATTTACATATACAGTTAATTTCCATTATGGAAATTATCCCATTGATTTATATAGGATTATTCATTAATTTATATGTGAAAACACACTTAAGCACTTTTTTGGATTGGGAAATTAAGTATGATTCTTGCATCTTTTATATCTGGGCCTCAATGACACAAGAGGTCACATGGAGCTGTGAGTTGCAAAGAAACAAAATGAAGCAAACCAATGTTAGGAAGATGAAGGAAGCTCTCTTGGGCAAGGCCAGCTAATTTTGGGAAAGGCACTTAATATCCAGTGAGTGCAAAATTAAATAGGGGAGCTGCTAGTTTTAATCCACCTTTATAGGGGCCCCAAAACCTTTACTAAGAAAATGGACACAGCTCCGCTAAAACAGATTTATTTTGCATGGGGCAGAAAGTCTGAGGTTTTGGGCCTCTTCACAGAACTTGAATGAAGATACATAAAAGCAGCTTCAGAACAGGACCAAATCACTTTGGTCCTGATCTTGTTAGGGAAAGGAGCTCTGCAGAGAGACCCATAGAGAGCTAAGTAGTTTATGCTGTCTGGAAGGTACATTTGTATTGCTCTTCTGGGTTTGTTCACTGTGAGGCATGGGAGTGGCTGCAGGGGAGATTGCAGAGTGCTTCAGATTCCTGAGGAAGGCACCCTGAACTCATTTAAATGAGT
>NW_017728995.1:13373076-13374741 GCF_001723915.1 Gavialis gangeticus
GAGCTCTGCAGAGAGACCCATAGAGAGCTAAGTAGTTTATGCTGTCTGGAAGGTACATTTGTATTGCTCTTCTGGGTTTGTTCACTGTGAGGCATGGGAGTGGCTGCAGGGGAGATTGCAGAGTGCTTCAGATTCCTGAGGAAGGCACCCTGAACTCATTTAAATGAGTTGAGTGAAAAGGCTACCAGGGTACATTGGAGTGTTTGTGAAAGAGGGCTGCCAAAAACCTGAAGACCGTTTGTGGGTGTGGGTTGCCAGAGGTTCCTGAACTGTTTGTGGGAGCTTGTTGTCCACGGCCACTGGACTGTTTGTGGGCATAGCCTTCCAGAGGCTTCAGGATTGCTTGAGAGAATGGGATACTAGATGTTATTAAAAGGGAGAAACATCCTGCTTAGCAAAGATCAAGGAGTCAAGAATTAAGATAGTATGAAGTGGCTTGTGAGATTGTAGACATGCTTGGGAATTCTCAGAACAACCTCCCAAATTGTTACAAAATTTTCAGTAAGATGTGGCAAGCAAGATTGGGCAGTGTCTCTGGGAGAACTGAATGAGGAACAGGCTCAGTTGGGTTGCTAAGAAGACCCCACAGTTGCTGTTTTGAACCAGATCCCAAAACAGTACCCAGTTTGACTGGTTGAAAGCATTACCTCCTGCAAACTGATATTTGTCAAAAGTAATATTTGATGGAGGTTCAATCTGAGCTTTTGATTTTTCCATGTATTGCTTTTGGACAAAAAAATCAAAGGACATCATTTCAGCTTTTATGTTCCAATTGATAAGGGCTTATGGTGTGGAGTTAAAGACCAATCATTCTTAAATCTCAAATCATTGGTAAAGCCAACAACTCTTCTTGAATTAGTATAAGGCATTTCTGCTTCTCATTCATCTCTCAGCTGCCAGGGGAAGTCACCTCCTTTAGAGGGAGATAAGGGTTTCTCCCACTAGGCATGCCCATGATTTCCCACCTCACATTCGCCAGGAACACATTATCATGATAGATAGGAATGTCTCCTTTGAAATCATAACTGCCTATTTTTATCAATAAGCTTCACATTATGGATCTAGACTAGCTTGCCATGATGCTGATAAGTAAAGGCACTGTAGTCTCTTGCATCAGTGATCTGTGGAAAATAGATCACAGAAAAGCTGCTGAAGTATACCTTGTCATCTATGTTAATTTAATCTACCATTATACCCTACACATATGGTCATCATTTCCAAATCCTAGTAATTCAACTATTGCCATACTTCAGTGAACCACAAGGCATATTGACAACAGGCCACATATGTCCAGTGACATCTTTAAGATAGCTGTTGTAATCTTAAATGAAGATTTATTGTTAATTTAACATTAAAGGCTAAGCAGAGGTGTACGTGGGCAGTTAAGATGCATGGGGCAGCAAGGGTTGCCACCATACCAACAGCAGCATTATAATCAGCTTCCACTGACAGGGTGGCTATTTTTGTGGTTCCCCTTTCCTGCAAAAGCAGTATCCGAGGCCTCTGCCCCAATCCCTAACCCCCTCACACTCATGTTACTGCATTTACAACACAATTTACATGAGGATACGTTTTATAAACATTTCCTTTAAAATCAGAAAAGATATATTTTCTATTGTTAGGAAATGAGGGGCCAGCAGGGGAGATTATGCTTAGGGGCAACCA
>NW_017728995.1:13379745-13380196 GCF_001723915.1 Gavialis gangeticus
CGGGGTGGACAACTGGACACCCTCTGGGTTAAAATCCATTGGGAACACGGCACAGGGGACACAATAGTGGGAGTCTACTACAGACCTCCCACCCAAAGTCCTAAGCTTGACCAGAAGTTTGCCCAGAAACTGACTGAGGCTGGATGCTCCAGGACCATGGTTTTCATGGGTGACTTCAATTACCCAGACATCTCGTGGGAGGATCACTCAGAAAAATCTGAGCGGTTGCAAAGCCTCCTCTCGTGCATGGATGACCTCTACCTGACTCAAGAAGTCTATGGGCCAACCAGAGGCAAAGCGCTGCTCGACCTGGCACGGGCTACAGGGGATGACCTAATCAGCAACCTAGTAATCGATGGGAAGTTGAGTGACAGCGACCACGAGCTGATCACCTTCACCATCCACCGTAAAGCTGGCAAGTCAGTCAGCAACATGGAAGTCCTTGACTTCA
>NW_017728995.1:13381317-13403140 GCF_001723915.1 Gavialis gangeticus
TGACGAGGTCGAACGGTCATAAACTACTGCAAGACCGTTTCAGGCTGGACATAAGGAAGAATTTCTTTACTGTCCGAGCCCCCAAGGTCTGGAACAGTCTGCCATCGGAGGTGGTTCAAGCACCTACATTGAACACCTTCAGAAGTAAATTGGATCCTTATCTTGCTGGGATCCCATGACCCCAGCTGACTTCCTGCCCTTTGGGCGGGAGGCTGGACTTGATGATCTTCCGAGGTCCCTTCCAACCCTAATGTCTATGAAATCTATGAAATCTGCTCAGGTCCCTTTTGACCCTACTAACTATGAAACTGTGAAACTATGGTTAAGGCTACTCTCTTAATCTTTAATATAAGACTAGAAGAACATAAGATTTGCCATTTACTGGGTCAGACCATAAGTCCACCTTGTCTAGTATCCTGTATCACACAGTGGTAGGGAGCAGATGCTGAAAGGGAGCATGAACAGAGTACAACCAAAGTTTTTTCCCCTGGTCCTTTTCTACTTGCAGCCTCCAGCATTTAATGCCTAGAAAGTTCTGATTCAGAGACTGTACCCTTAACTCCCATGTTCAATATCTACTAATGCTTCTTTCCTCCAAGAATGTGCCTGATCCCTTTTTGAATCTGGCTAAACTACCAGCTTCTGTAATATCTTGAGGCAATGAGCTCCACTCTTCAGTTACATGCTATGTGAAAAAGAACTTCCTTTAGGTAGTTTTAAAGTTACTGCTTCCTAGTTTCATTTTATGACCCCTATTGTGAGAAGAAGTAAATAATAAATCCCTATTTACCTTTTCTTCACCATTTAGTGTTTTGTAAACCCTTATCATGTCCCCCCCTCAAGCTTCTCTTTTTCAAAATTGAATAGGCCTATCCTAATTAGGCTCTCCTCATATGAAAGCTCCTCCATGCCACTAATCATCCCTACTACTATTCTCTGTACTGTCTCTAGTTCTTCTGGGCCCACCCACCCTCGGACTCATCCATTTGAACTGATGGCACATACAGATAAGCACTCAAAGAAGAAAGGGAAGTTACTGGCAATTGGCATTCTTCAAGATGTGTTCTCTGTGTGTCCTATACTCCTCCCCTTCCCATACTACTATTAATTTCACTGAGAAGAAAGAGAGGTCAATTGTCCATTTTATGCTATTTGTGTAAATGGGCTTCAAGATCAACTAGGTGCAGGTGACACCAAAGGCAAAAAACACTCTGATCTCTGCCACATGGGCACTATGGGTGCAGACTGAAGTACAACTCCACCCTGTAAGTGAAAACACATTGCAGGAATTGTTCTGATCCCTGGGACCAAACAGAAGTTTACTGATGGTTCCACGGGGTGTGGGAATCTAGTTGCTGGCTGCCAGCTGGCTTCCCCTCGCAACAGCCCCTCCTCTTTCCCAGAGTGTCCCTGTTTCAGAACGTGAGGGGGGAAAGGGAGCAGAGGGAACTCATTCTAGCGGTTCCCCATCCTAGGCTGGAGGATGGAGTGGGTGAATTGGAGCCCTCCCCACATCAGGGGAGCCCAATACACCTACCACATCTTCCAGTGGGGGCTGAAAACCCCCCAGAATGAACTTCCTCTGCTCCCTTTCCCTCCTCCCATTCTGAAAACAATGACAAGGTGGCAGGCAGTGTAGACAAGTTTCAGAAGATGCTCTGTTTTGAAACATCTTCATCTGACCCCTCATACAATGAGTGTTTAGGTTTTCACCCAATCAGCCATTTTTGAAGTGGTCTGCAGCCTTGCATTTGTGTTTGGTCACAGCTGTAAACTGTGCTTTCCGTGGCCAGATCAGGTGAACATTGTCATTTTTGTCTGCACCAGTAAGTACAGTGTAATTAGAGAATTCAGCGCAAAGAACTCCAGTAAGAACAGGTAAGTAAAACCGTTCTTCAGTTTCCAACTTGTAAACCCTGATCTTGAAATTTGCAACATAATGTGGGAGGGACCCCTGCCTTCAGTGGGTCTTTGCAAATTTGAGAATCTATCCATGCACCCTAAGTTGTAGAATTCTGATCTCAGAATATTTTTACGGGTAAATTCTTACAAAGCTCTCACTCGCACATGCAGTTACATTGTATACACGAGAACTATGCACATGCAAAAATATCATCATGATTGGGGTGTACATGCATATACAGAAGTCAATCTAGATGGACAATTATTTACACACCAAATATGAAAGAAAAGTATAATTAAAAAACATATAAAACTCAACTGTTCAAATCAGCAATACAAGGTAACAAGGGAAAAACAATATTTATGCAACGTAATATAACTTGAAAAGAGTTTAAGGTTTATTATGAGACAAAAAAAATTATGCTCACCAATGCTGTTTCCATCATCCCAATACAGCTGACCTTGAGCAAGTCCACCATCATCCAAAGCGACAGTAAGTCCCATTGGGTTTCTTCGACTAAAATAAAATTAGATCCAACAAGCACATTATGTATTTCTCCATTTCTTCATAGCTACAGTTTGGATATGGGGGAGGAGGGAGGAAGCAAGGAGAAAGATAGGGGACTGTCATAGTTAGTACCAAGGGTCCTTCACGAAACATTTCAGAAAATACTTAGTGAGAAATAACCCTAGCCTGGCATCCATGAAGGCTGTGGGACCCTAGTCTTCCCAGGCTAAACCTAAAATCAAAGGTTATGTTAATACCTTAAAGATACTAGTATTTTCAGGAAGGGTTGGAAGCTGTCAGCTGCAGGTGACACTGAGACACAGAGAGACAGAGCATCTGTGTGGCTGAACACTAACTCTGCTACTGAAAAGGGGTGCCTGAACTAAGGTATAACAAAATGCGTGATGAATAGGTTAAATTTATACATAGGTTAAGACAAGATGTATATGTGCCTGTTTTCCAAAATGGTGCATCTCCTTTAGCTATATCTGCACTGTTGTACTGTCTTATGCCTATGAAACATTTCGCACTGAAGACACAGTAACATGGGGATTACTTTGCTGTGGAACATTCATGTTTATCAAATAGGTACCAATCTCCTAACCAAGACAATGCACATTCAACCCAGCTATACAGACATACCTCATATGTTCTGAAAGATTGTTCCTGTGTAACTACAGCATTATTATGTCAGATGTGCAAAGCAAAGAAATTACAGGTATCACAATTAATTGGATTTGTTGTGTTAAAATGTATGGCAAAAAACCAGAGGCTGCAGCCCAGAAATCCAGTGTAAACCTGATAGAACCATATATTCTTCTAAAATGAGGTGCTGAAAGCCAGGCCTATCACCTAATGTGCACGCAGAGAGACAGAGGGGGTTCTAATGAGTGACTCACCATGTAATCATGAAACATAACTTTTTAAGTTATAATAAAACATTTTTAAACTGATTCCCTCTTATATTTTTCCACCATGTGATAAACTGAAATTTTTCTATACCTGTCTTATCACCTGTTCTCTAGGCCATCTCGGTTGGGAAAACTTTTAATATTCTGGACTACTAACCATCTTTCAGCATCTACATTCACAAACAACACATTCCTCACACACAAATTTCAGTTTTCCAGTTCATCTTACAGTACCTGGAAGCAGTATTAAGAGCAGGGTATTGCCAGGGAATAATGTAACCGCCTCGGATGTGAAGGTTGATATGTTCAAGAGGAGCTGAAAAATAACCGAATTGTCCCCTCAAGCCAATATCCTTCCCCTGTTAAAAAATGACTTCAGTTCAGTTACTTCTTAATAGTAGTTATGTAAAATGAAAGAATTGGATCATAGAAATGTTGGTTGATATACATTATTGGAACCATCATTTACAAGATTTTTGACACAATGGTACCTGTGCAATAGTTTTAAGACAAACTAAGAAAACAAAATTCTGCATTAATAAAACAATAGTTTGAAACTAGTGGATAGGAAATGACCTAAAGCTAGGCAACTGAATGACAAATAATGACAAATTAAGTATCTCCTATTTTCTTCCTGTGAAGGCAGATATAGTTAAATTGCTCCAAGTTATGCCTCCCTACTTCTCCTGTCCTGTGATAGACATCAGATAGACATTACAGTCATGAGAAGCACCAAAAAATGTTTATGGAGGTAAAGGTCTTTGAGAATGTATCTATTTGTGACTTTCAAATATCTTACCTATTTCACTCATCATTATTACAGTTGTGTCAAACTTGTTTAACATAATATTGTTATAAAAATAGTTTTGTGTGGAATTATTCATATTAATCATGGTATCGTGAACTCAGATTTGCATACCTGAATCCATAATTTACAGAGAAGCGTCTTGGTCAGACCCTTCCTACCTCCACAAACATAAACTCCTCTTTCATCTTTACAATAGGTTTACTGGTAGATGGCGACAAAAAGCACAAAGGTAAGTAGAGACAAGGAGCCTTGATAATAACTTAATAATGAGAGGCAATAGTGGAAGCCTTAGCAATGTTCTTAGGGAGAGAAAAGGACCATTATTTAGAAACCTGAAATGTTTATATACTAACATGAGAGGCATGGGAAGAATTGGAGGTCCTGGTATAACTAAGCAATTATGATGTAAGTGGGTAAAGCCAGAGGGCAAAATAGAAATGAGGCTGTCATGATAGGCATCTGCTATGAGCCATTAAATCAAGAGGTGGCAGTGGACAAGACTTTCTTTAAACAACTGATGGAAGTTTCCAAATTGCAAATTGTAGGACCTGGTTCTCATGGAGGTCTTTAATTACTGTAACATCTACTGGGAAGGAAAAACAGCAGTGTACAGGCAATCCAACAAAGTCCTGGGCTGTGTTGGGTATAACTTCTTGGTACAGGTGACGGAGAGCACAATTAAGGACAAAAGTCTTCTCAACCTTCTACTCACAAACAGGAAGAAACATTAAAAATGTGCATGTGGAGGGTACTTTGTGTGAGAGTGTCTACACAATGATAGAGTTCAAGATCCTACAAGGAGGAAAGAAGAACAGCAGAATAAAAACATGGGACTTCAGAAAAGCAGACTTTAACAAACTCAGAAAACTGGTAGGAAGGATCCCCTGGGAAGCAATTTGGAGGAGAAAAGGATTCCAGGAGAACTGGCTGTACCTTAAGCCAGTTCTTAAAGTACTGGGTGTACTTAATCCTGTGCCATATTAAGGGCACAGGAGCAAGCTACAAAGTCTAGGGAGCTAGTGGGCTGTGAAAGGCTAAAGCTTAGAGAGAGACAGGGCCAGGGGGGCAGCCAAGAGAGAGACCAAGTCCTGCTCAGGCTAGGGAGTGCAGATTGTGCAGACCAGCAGCCTGCTGTTGAGCAGGGTGGAGGCAAGGTGCTAAAAGCTGAACTTTGGTTCTCTGAGGGCAGCTTCCCAAATATATTAATTTTAACATCAAGACATGGTAAGCAAGAGAACCAGGCCCCACTGGGGAAGCCGGAGAAAGAAAATGGACATAGTGCACTCCCTCCTCCCCCCTGCCCCATAGGGGGCACATTCTGTTATGTGTGGTCAGAGAGGATTCTGTCTCGAGCAAGGCACTAAACTAGATGACCTCGTGAAGTATCCTGTAGCTCCGCTTTCCTATGATGATCCTATCATCTTAATACTTCTGTAATGAAACTTCATGAGTTGAAACTCTATTTTGACTTCTTCAGACGTCACCTGAAAATGTTAACTGCTCTTAATTCTTATTGCTGGTGATAATCACCTCACAGGATGAGATCCAAAATCCAAAATGTATCAATTAATTTCCAAACTGATGTAATTTCCTTACTAAAGACTGTTTTAAAATCATCCAAGTATGCTGTCCTATCTCATCAACCATATCAATCTTTATCCCTCTTCTCATTGCACTTGTTCTATTAATTACTTCCCTATCTGCTGTCCACCCTCCATGCCACAATTTACTGTATTCCTACCAACAATATCCTAGTCCTATCCTGCACATCCTTTGCCAGCAATATAAACCTTCCTTTTCCTCACTATCTCAAGGATTCTCACTCTTCTTTTTAGCTTCAACTGAGAAGAGTCTATTACTGAGGCAAGCAGAGTATTCTATGCTATTCTAACAGTTCTTACCATTAGGAAGAAGGTCATTCTCTTATGCCTGAAGAAGGGCGAGTGTGCCCGAAAGCATGCAAATTTAAAAAAAAAAAAATTTTTTTTTGCAAATATCTAGTTGGTTGAAGAAAAGAGATCACCTCTACCATGAGTTGAAGGTTTAAAAAAAATCACTTACCGTATAATAATCATACCAGCGTGCATTGGGTATATAAGCCTCTACTGACACAGCATTCTAGAATTTAAACACATATGTGTTACAGAAAGTAAAGGAAAAAAGTGAAGTGAAGAGAAGAAAAAACACTTTTAAAAGTCCACTCATATTCAGTTAGATATAAATGCTTACTGGATCCAATACAGGGGTAATGAGTAGTGCAGGTCCCCAGAGAAACTGCTTGTACTCATCCCACGTTGTTTTGTCTTCCACAAACCTAAAATCAGTGAAATCATTATTACGGACATGGTATCAAACTGTTCAAAAATGTCTTCTTCTAAGTTCACCTGACATATCTAAGGCTCTAAAACTCACCCACAACTTTACTTATATTATTGCTAATGGTAATTATATTACTACAAAATTATTCAGAGTGTTAATACATCATTCAAAAAATTGACGTTGGATCAATTTTACAAAATTGTGGAATTTGTAAAATTCAAATTGTGGTTTTGAATTGGGGAATTTACTTTTCCACATACATTTAATATACACTGGCCACATTTACACAAGACACTGACTGCGTTGTAGCCCGTGACTACTGGCAGAAAGCATGATGCAATGCTACAGCGCAGTAGTGACAAGCTACTGCACAGCCAGCATCACGAAAAAGGCATTTGGCAATGCTACTGTGCAGTAACTCTGGTTACTGGGCAGTCATTTAGTACTTCTATAAACAAGAACTAAAGGACTGCGCCATAATGATTTCACGATCAGCATCTTGTGCAGACATGGCCACTGGGAATTTATACAGATCATCATACAAAAAGTCAGGATAGAAATACAAGGTATTATTATTATGATGATGATTTACTTTTGTTTACTTTTCACTCAGTTTAGTCACGAAACTGGAAAGATTTGTTTCTTGAAAGGTTCACTGTTAGGTTCCCAGGCACAGCAATAGTAATATTAATTAACAGCCACAGTGAGAACCCCTTAATCACTTTTTTACACAGTGCCTCACATAATTAGTTCCTCTGAAGTCAACTGGAGCAAGTTAATGTTCAGCAATGGGAATAATATGTTCTCAAACTAAGCCAACTATTTTTAAACCTGTAAGAAGTCTGGATGCAGTATGATTTGGGAATAAGTTTAAAGTCAGTTCTTATTTTATTCAGTCTGGTTTACCATCTCCAAAGGATTCAGTGCAAACATTTATTTATCTTGCCATTAACGCAATGTTAAAAAACAAATGATATGGCAGTACTGAAGCAGACTGGCCTTTGGTCCTAATTTATGACACAACCAGGAAATATTTCCTTTAATATGTTTTCATAAAGCTGGAACTGGAAGGCTTCTAGTGGAGAACGAATTTCCTCAATCTGCTCATTCGATAAAACGATAATCATTTTGTTTTTATAGAAATTAATTCTGTGAAGGGAAAATGGATGCCTCCGCTAATCAATTTGGAATGATGGGGGAAAAAACCCCATCCATGTATTAAGTATGTTATTTTCACTTAAGTCTAAAGCTACAACATGATCACGGATTTTCTCATAGCTGAAACTCCAGAAAAGATCAGGCTTTTTTCATAAATCTATGACTAATATTCTGAATCAGAAAAAATATACTTTAATATTTGGGTTTAGATAAATGATTTTCAACCTTTGACCCCTAGGTATCCTTCCATAATTTTTTTTGAGTAGCATCCTATTTCAAAAACTGATTTATTTATAACGGGGCATACCTCCTCCTATGAGGAAGAGCAGGAGAAAAAGATCCACCCTGGGATGCGTCTACATGTATTATTAATCCACGTTTGGGTAACTGTACAGTAAAATACTCCTCAATAAGCCTTCCCTGGGAGCACATCTACATATGCAACCTGTTGGGAGTAAGTCCTGCTCTGCCCCTCCTGCAGCAACCAGGTGGCGCTCCAGGCTGGTTCTGATGTGCACAGGGCCAGAAGAGCTCTGCTGGCTGCAGCAACAGCTGTCTTTCAACGCCATGTACATTGGGACGGTACCTGATGTGCATGGGGCTAGAAGACAGCTGCCACTGCAGCCAGAAGAACTCTTTTGGCCCCATGAGCATCAGGACACATAGCTGCCAGCGAGCTCCCTACCAGGTGAGGCTTTCCTGCCTGGCATGAGTTTGCTGGGAACTGTCCCAGGTGTGGACCAGCTGCCTGCCAGTCCTTTTCCACACCCCCCAACCCAGGCTCAGCAGGGCGCTCACCTATTAAATCATTTATCAACCCTCTGTAAACCATTTAGAAATGAAACCTTAATATTACATTTCACTGTTTTTGCCTTTGCTTCTTTCTGTTTTGTTTTTAATTCTCCTACTGTGTTTTCCTTTACTGGAAAAAAATGAAACAAGTTAAGAAGAGGAGGGGAAAATATGGTGGACCCCCTTCTAGGCCAGTACTCTTTCCAGTACTGATTTTGTATTTAATTATCATTTTTAATGATTGGTGTCAAGAGTTTCAAGCATGGTAGTGACCAGTCTAAGCTATTCTAAATCCCTACATGGACACCAGCCTACACTGCTTCCAGGAGCTTAGTTAGCATATGAAAACTTTCAACCTACCGATCTGACAATTTCAATCAGTTCAACAGTGTCAACAAAGAGGGTATGGACATTTGAACAAATCACTGAAAGCTAAATGGGGGTGTGGACTTATCCAGTGGTAACTGACTGTATGCCTGAACTTACCCCCTGGATAAAACTGGAATTTAGCTTCTATTTACTGTAGGGCAAACATAGTTGCATTGGGTGCATGTACACATGCAATTCATTTGAACCAATACACTCTGGGGCAGTTTGAGCTGCAGTAAACTACTCCTTGGCACAGCATCTACATGTGAACCCAGGGCATGGGTAGTCACCATGGGTAGTCTGAGGGGAGGGAAAGGGAAGGGGTAGTCACCATGGGTAGTCTGGTGGGGCGGGGGGGGGCACTCACAGGGCCGCTGCCAGCATTGGCAGCAGGACTGGAGCTGGTGAACTCCTGCAGGCACTACTGTTGACATGAGCAGCAGGAGTGGAGCTGCTGAACTCCCACAAGGACTGACGTCAGTGGTGGCAGCAGGAACAGAGCTGGTGAGTTCCTGCAGGCACTGCCATTAGTGGCGGTCTTGTCAGGTGGGCACATTCCCTCCCCCATGCATCACCTATGGCCCAAGGCAAAGCAGTTTATGCCAAGGCCACTTCTACCCTGATCTGTCCTGATCCCTGGGAGGTGGTGTTGGACAGCAGAGGGGCTGGCTGGGGATGAAAGGGCAGAGTCATGTGACTAAGCGCTGGCTGGGCACAATTTAGGTCCACAGTTAGCCTCTACAAGTGCATTTAATTGCAGTTAATTAGTCTGCCATAAGATACTACTGTCCCTGACAGTGTTAATTGGTTTATTGGGACCTATTACCATTTCATTTGTAGATGGTGATGTTTTACTCTGTATCTAACGATTCTACTCCTCAATAAACCACATGTGTAGATGTTGTCACTGATGGTTACCCTCAATCCCTTTTAATTTAGTGTAATTTGTTGCTTGTATATATCCAACTTAAATTCTAATGTTTGAAACCTTAAAGGGGCCTGATTTTCAGAAAGTACACCCTTTTAAAATCAAGCGCTTTTAAGTGTTTCTCAGTGTGTCAGTGTGGGCAAAACCAAGGCATCCAAATTACTAGAAATCTGTGAAACCTTGACATGTAATTGCTAAACAATCAGAAAATAAAGAATTAAATAAATCTTTGTCTCAAACACACTATATGGACAGACATAGTTTGTGTCAGGTTTACAAAGCTCTGGTAGAATTTTCTCTTGTGCTCCACCTCTCTGATGGAGGTATACACAACTAGGGACTAAAAAGGGAGAACAACCCCCATCAAAATCAAGCAAATCACTGACTCAGCAAAGATGGAAATAGAAATCTTTTTTTTACATGCATACATATATGGCACATCTACACATCACCCTATGGTGACACAGCAATGTACTATGTCACTGTATGGCATGCTATGGTGACACAGCGATCACGTGAGTCTACACATGATCATCAGCTATGTTGTTGTAGCACCGCACTCCCCTGGTATAGTGCATCTCTATGGAGATGTAGCAGCAAAAAGAAGTACTAAAGCATGGTGCTGTACCAATGTCGCCATATGGCGACATGTAAATGAGCCGACAGACACAAATATACAGTTTTACAGAGGATAGCAACTCCTTGGAGCCAGTGCTATTGATAGGTATGGGAGGTGGGATTTAGCATCAAACAGTTCTTATCTGTTCTTTTGCACGTTTATAAAGAATAATCTCTACCATCTAGATAAATTACTCCTTAAAAAAAAAAACACTGATTAAGGCAATCTTGGGATACTCATGAATTTTTGTTTAAAATAATGTCCAACTGAGGAAAACACTCATACTTACTCATGGAGAATAGGACGAACCACAGTGCTACCATGGACATGGGCTCCATACATTAATGTGTAGAGATAGGGTAACAATGTGTATCTTGTATTGAGTACATTTCTGGAAATATTTTGAAATGCTTCATCAAAGGCAACAGGATCTTGCCTCTAGAAAGGACAAAGAGGTTGTTGTTATTCAAACTATTTTCTCTTTTCAAGAACAGAAAATATAAATGGCTCAAGGCAACTGTTAACGTTCCTGTAAGTCTACAACAGTAGATGTAGCAGATGCAGTGGGAGCACCATTAGGTGTAACAGTAGCAGCAGTTATTGAATATATATAGCAATAATGATATTGAGAGAGTACATATATGACTTCACCAACCCTGATAATTATTTCTAGATGAGACGATCTCTATAGACTTTTGCACTGAAAACCCTTTTCACACAAAACTGCAGAGTTTTTCTCTCTCCGAAGGACAAAGTGACAGTAAATAGCAGTAGGTGTCACTATGAGCTCTAAGCAGGGAAACTCATAAAGGGGAAAGGTGAGAAAAACCTATGGAAAATACTAGGAGTAGGAGAAAGATTTTAATGCAAACTCCACTGAATATGTGACACATTTTGTTGTACATAATTTATTATCCTTCTTTGCTTCAGGGCAGCACTCAGGACTTTCAAAAAGAAAAAGAAGCACTAATGAGTGATGTCAGGGAGCACTTTCAATCTTTATTAAATGTATTGAACAATACCTTGGCAAATTGGGTAAGACTGGAAGCAACATGATAACCCTGCATCTGCATTTTTAAAGGCTTTAAAAATCCAATCGAAAGGTGTGCTGCTGCAAGATAAAGCACACTGTTTTTAAAAGGAGACTTTAATCCATTAGATATATGCCATATAAATAGCTCTACTCTGCTAGACTTGAAGCTCTAACTAGAACATAAGTGCTGGTTCTATTTTTTTTATTTTCTCAGTTATCTTCTTTTACAGCTCTCCACAATACACTCCTCAGCTAGCACTGTCCTACATCTAGACAATAGTTTTCCTTTTATTCTTTAAAGAAAGACAGTATCCGATAGAGGCAATATAAGCAAAACACTGTAATTTTGCATACTCCCTCAAGAATCATATTACAGTGTTTCATTTTCTGATTTGCCTTCTAACTGTGAACAATTAGGGGATAAGAACACTAAGGTCAATCTTGCTGTCTTAAGTGTCTATGACAAAAAAAGAGAACATTTATTTGAGCATTGTAGGTGTAGAAGATTTTTTTAAAGGTATACATGGGAGGGGGAAGGGGGAAGGATGAGCTGGATTTCAGTTTCAGAATATGATGGTATACACCGGTATATGGTTTAACTTAGAATACCATCTCTTTAGGGAGCCAGGAGAATGGTCACATCCATTAAGTACCTCTGCACCTCCCATAGGGCTGTACCTACAGGATAAAGATAATACCACACCTCCCTCTGAATGGCGGCATTACAAATACTATATATAATTCCCAGGGGATGAAATCTTTCCCAAATGCTGTTGCTTTAGCTGGTACAACAGATCTTCATTTGCACTGCTTCTTGCTAGCCCTGATGAAGCAAGCCTTGCTTGTAATTAACATTATGTCTTGTTGACTCCCTCCTAGAGGCACCCCAGTATATCTAACATTAAATACCAGCATATCATATTAAATACCAATACATTTATTTTTGCTGGGTCATCAGCATGAGACAGAAAACTAAGCCAACTAGGAGATTTCCACTGCCAGTACCTCTAAGCTCTCTTGAAAGAAATATCAAATGTTTTGTGTAAGAACTAGTTTGCGGTCTGAATTTCAAAAAAGTTTTCATTCAAATACATTTAGTTTTCCACAACTAAATCTTACTCCAACCAAACTATGCATCTGACAACTTCATGTATATTCACATAGGTCTATAGAAACCCAAAGCAGAATAGTGGCCACATCAGGAATGTGCTGTCATCTTCCCAGACATCACTTTGTGATGAAAAACAGCCAGCAAGTGCTAATAAACATGCATCACCAAATCTGGTATCCAACGCTGATTGCATGTAGCCTGGACATGTATGCTACGTGAATTACTGTTGCTTAGCACATTGGAAATTAAGCTACATTTGATCAAATTCCTGGTTTGAGCCAATGGTCTTGCACAACTCTGGAAAAAAATCCTTGCTCTGCTGAAACCAATGGCCAAGCTCCCACTGACTTCAGTAGTGCAAGGATTTCACCCTTAACACTTTCAAAACTTTACACATTTTCAAAGAAAGTGGTTCAAATCCAACTGACAACCTAAAGTTAGCAGGATACAATCCTGGAATACCCACTTACATCTAGGGCACCCCAAGAACACTTATTCTAAAATAAGCAGTTGTATTTTAGAGAGCTTAAACCCAATGGGACCCAATGTGGCCCTTCTACTCTACCACTTTTCTTTAGTCACAGCAGGACTACTCATGATCTTTGCAGCCCCAAGCACATTATTGGTGCACAACAAATAAAAAAAAACAACTTATGACCTACCTTTGATCCTTTGCCATTGTGATTTCTAGAAAATGGATAAAAGGCTCCCAGCTGCATCCAGCGGGCACACATTTCATACTCTGTATCCTTGAAGAACCCACAGATATCTGCTCCAGTCTGAAAGTGTAAAACAAATTCAATTTGAATGCTGCAGATTATTACAAATGGGTAAAAATGTTTAAAATATATATTAATAATACTAACTTACATAGGATATTCCAAAGAGGCTAAAATCCATCATACCTGCAAGAAAATATAATGCAACTTTATTGATTGGTATTTTCTTTGGCATTTTAAAGGTGTTTATATAGTTTCTACACAGTACAATTCTTCCCTCCCTGCAAGCATTGCTGCAAGATGTCTTCTCAAAAGCAGTGAAGCAGACTGGTGAGCAGAGAGTAGAGAAGAATCAGAGATGACTTTGGTGGGAGTTGGAAGTACCGCTATGAAGTCTAATATCTATTTAGCAAGTTCAGCAATATGGAGTATGGGTCAAGAAAAGGATTAATATCTGAATTTTGACTGCTAAAATCCTTATTTTGCTTAAAGTTACATTTCTTCTACTCTAACTCTCATAGAAGCAGATAAAAACATATGATGCACTGTACTGGATCACTCCAATGGTGCTTCTAGCCCACTATCCCAACACTGTCAGTGGCAGTAGTAGATGCTGTTGAGGGAGAGTATATGAATAGGGCATGTCTAGAGCTATCCATCCTCTGTTACACCCTCCCTGGCACCCATTATCATTGGTTTAAGGATGTCAGAGGATACAAATAAAAGACCTAAGTGTCGAAAAGTAAAGTTGATATAAAGCATATATTGACTTTAAAGACGGCTGATTTCACATACCAATAATAGATTTATAAAGTTGATCCCAAGCTGCAGTATTATCACCAAGCCAGTGCCCAGCCCATCTTCCACTAGATGGATATGTTGAACGGGTGATGACAATTCCACGTTCCTTTGTGACCTTCTGTAAAGCACTAACAATGAAATTGGAACAAAAAGCCCATTATATGTGGAAAAAAACTATGAGACCTTGCATAAGTGCTTGTAGGAACATTCAATTTAATACAAAAAAATAGGAACTATAAAGGAAATTTGAAAGGTGGGCAAGCTTACGCTTATGTAGATAGTCCTAGGCAATGAATATCCATTATCCACTAGTAGAGAAGTTGAAAATAACAATTACAGGTCACATTAAAACATACAAAAGGTCATGGTAATGACAGCATGGCTGTCTCAGATAATGCTGTGTCTTCAATCTACTCCAATTGTTTAAAAATGCTTAAAACCCAGACAAAAAGTAGAAGAGAGTCTGTAAATATAATATGGTCATACTTTCAAAAAGCCTTGGACATTTAGGTAAATTAAAAGATAACTCACTGAACGAAGATAAATAGAAAAAAATTATATGTACTTGACTGAAAATTTTCCTTTGAGTATTAAGGCTCATAGACCTGTTAAAATGGGTACTTACACTTGCTTTCAGGTTAAAGACACAACAAGACCAGCCTGACTCTAGCTGCAAGGGAATGCTAATATATATCCTGAATTTCCCTTAATTTAAGAATGTTTCAACAGTCAAAATAACTTAATTCAACTTTCTTAAATCGTACAGCATATAAACAGCAAGCCCATTGATATGTGGTTTCATCACCACTTTAAATCACCTTCCTGTTTTCAAACAAAACTACATCCAAGGACACTAAGACTCAAATAAAGGACTTTTTTGGGTTAGAAGAAATACATTTTCCTATTCTTCGTGTGCTAAATCTATAGCTCCATTACAATGGCATTTTCCTAGAAGCATGCCTTGACCATCCAGAGTCGGCCTCAGGACATATCAGCACTTGGGGAAGTCTGCTATCAATGGTCTAGTGCAGGGGCGTCCAACATTTTTGAATGTGGGTCTGGATCATGAACTTTTTATCACCCAGTGAGCCGGCGAGCCATATTCAAAGACCTCACAGGAAGCGGTATCCCATCACCCCCCCAAAACAAAAGTAAAGTGTTTACTTTCGTTTCCCGTCACAGCTCCTCGGGCCCCAGAAAACAGCTTGTAGGGCCGCATGGTGGCCCACGGGCCACATGTTGGACAAGCCTGGTCTAGCAGATCTCAAAACACAATATACACCATTCCTTTGCCCCCAAATTTTCCATGTTTCAAAGGCCATGACATGGACATTTAAATCAAAGAGATTACCTCTTAAATGTATTTAGGATGCAAATATCATTATGTTTTTGAGGTTCACCTGTTTGAATACAAAGTATGGTACAGCAGACTGTGTTCCCTTCATTTAACATGATAATTAGACTATGGGCTACACATCAGCCAGCAGAACAATCTCTTTTTTTCACACTGTTCTAAGGTTTAAGCGGTGATATTTTTTTTATTTCTGATATTCATTTTAAACCTGCCTGGTCCCACATAAAGCATTGGTTTTGTAATAGCATAACTCCTTTGCAAGATAGAATTATCTACAAGGAGGCTAATTTAGCCCATGAGATAAAGCCTCTGGAGCCAGAAAGGCATAAACAGCATTATCACTGCCGTTTCCTCTTACTTTTCTATTTTGGAAAACAGTGAAAAAGGAGGAAAGGCTTCTCAATAGTCATTCATCCCCTCAAATCCTGGGTCCTAACATGAAGAGGTTTCTGTCTACCAGTCTTTCCTTCCATACTCACCTTTACTCCCTGAGCAGGGCTTTATGTGCTTTGCTTTCTTGTCCCCCTGTCTATCCCATGCCAAAAGTTCCCTTCTCCCTCCTACACACCAGGCCAGTGTTCATACTTGAATTACCCTCTATTCACTGTTTTTTGTCCTACAGAAAATGACAGGGGTGACAGTCTCTGTTAAACCCAGTCCTTCTTTCTCCTTTCTGGGTTCTGAGTTTGACCAGAAGTAACAGGGTTCTGCCCATCAATAACTTGACTGGTCCATGATATTTTCAAATTTTTTGGTTTAAAACTGACTACAGTAAAAAGTTTGGCTATCAGTAAAAGTTTGCAGACCAGGAGTAAGAAAATAAACCTTGGTCTGGCAACCCTGCCTGACTGCAGCAATGGTTATATTGTGCTGACCCAGGGCTTCAGTGCGTGAATATCCCAATTTATTCTCGCAGTTCCAATACTGTTCTGTTCTGGGGCATGAGTGTGTGGAAGTGAGTAGATCTCAAGGGGGAGAGCACCTGCCCACTCTCCCTCCCAGAGGTCCCATACTCACTTCTTTCATACACTGATGCCCCCCAGCCCACCTCCTATCTTACCCCTGCCAGTTAATGGCTTGCACACCCCCCCATTCCAGCAGAGACACCCCAAAGAAGGACTGTCTGCCTACCTGTAACCCAGTAGTATTACAGGCAGGTGACAGGAGCCGGCAGCAGCAGCAAATGGTTGGGGCAGGGAGACTCCAGAAGCTTCCATGTGCTACAAAGCTCTGACAGCTTTGCTCCCACTCAGAGACTAGCTGGGGCTCCTCTGCTCTGTCCATCTTTCAATGCTTAACTCCAGCTTTATTTCTGAGGAGGGATTGTCAATCAGCTCTGGGTTGCTCAGTGTTTCTACAGACAGCTCGATATTTTTTTTACAGCCTTTTCAGACAGGTGTTTTTATCCTGGATTTTTATGGACAGTCTGTAAATTTACACATAGCAACCCTGCTGGCTAAGCTCTCCAACAAGACACTTATATGAGAGAGACAGACCATTCCTTTTGCTTCTGACCTTCCTCCCTGAGGCCTGCAGGGGCAATGGCTGATGCAAATTATCCAGAAGGAGAAGTAGAGATGAGTGAACAATCTTCCAAAAAAGTACATGCAGCTCTGGGAGATGTCTGAGCCTGAGGAAGGGTGTGTGCGCCTGAAAGCTTGCAGAAAAAGATTTTTTTTGTTGTTGCAATTTCTTAGTTGGTCTAATAAAAGGTATCAGCTGTGAACCAAGAGTTCTAGTTTTGCATTTCTGTTTGTCGCAGACCAACATGACTACCAAATACATCCACAAAAACAGGTAAAAGTATCCATTGGTATGGGCCTGTGGTCCTTACTATGAAGGAAAAAGGATATTTTTATACAATGCATATTTACCTATAGCAACTGTCTTTACACGTCAGAGTCCTACCCCCTGGGATATTAAACATATGTACATTGGGACAATGACTAGCTGACAGCATAAATAAGAAATTTCCCTTTGTCCTTTAACTGTTATTATAAGTATTCTGGCATCTTCATGTAAAACCTGCTTTTTGACCTCCTTTGTTATATGAACCACTGGTTTGAGCTCTTAGAAAGAACTATTCCTGTGTAACTGTGAACACATGCTGCGAATCATTACACAAAAATACTGAACTAAAATACTAGTTAAAAAGCCACAATGATGAAATTGCATTGCTCGCTTTTGCTCTCTACAATAATAGCCTAAACAGCTGCTTCAATAAGGCACTATTTATTTATTCTTCTACAGGATTTGCTGCTTTACTGACACTATAATTACAGTAAAAACACACAAGTCACTTAAATTACCATAGTAATTAAACTAGACTAATGTACTGTAATTATTTCTTCCAAGATAAACAATAACTTTTCTAGTATCTTTTATTTCTTGGTAATGTATTGTCACACACATTCCTGCCCTGCTTGAATTGTCCTATTTGCACAATGCTTTGGAACTTGCATCTAAGTACAGAAAATGAAAAGAAAATGTCATCTATAGAAGACATTCAGCATGTGCCTCAAGTGTTTTGTGGGATCAGGGTCAGGGCACTCAGCAGCTTGCAGGATTGAAGTATGTACATGAACAGCACTTGCATGAAAGGAAAAAAATATATCTCTGAAAATTCTTCCTAGCTACTAAATTTTCTTTGAAAATATTCTGGTTTTTAATTCAGTCTGGAAGCTATTTTAGAAGTGAATGACAGTAATCCAGCATGGCAGGGGAGAGACTGGTATATTTTCAAGTCAGGCCAGAAGGTAAGGCTGTTCAAAAGTTATGTTCAAAACCCATATGGATGTGGAAGCTTTGTGCTTGTGTGCATGTTGTGCTCTCTCTGAACAGGCTTACCTTTAACCACTGCAAATGAACTATAAAACCACTACAGTGAACATATATCTGTATTGGTGCTGGCAACTTTGGGGATTTTATTGAGAGTTTCACAATATCTGATGGTCTTACAGCCCTAATCCTGGGAAGTGGTTGCTTAGTTGAGAATTTCAGCCATTGTTAAAAATATGCTGGGAAGGAAAACACAGAGCTCTGAGACTAAAATACCAGAAGACAAATACAAAAAATCCTAAATCTATCATTGTTGTAATATCTATTTTTAAAACAACTCTCATTACTATACAGAAACTTGGCAATAACAATACTGTTGAACTTTCATTTTAGGAAAATTTTTCAATAAATTATCTTCACACTGTACACTTGTGATAATTATTGGTTGCTGACACATTTTAAAGATTAATTTTACTGAAGTCCTTCAATTATCTTACAGTATATTTTGTTTAAATTTATTTCCACAGATTAGGGAATAAGGATAATGAATTTCTTGAAATGCTAAGCTATTTAGTTTCACAGTGCATACAGAAATATACTGTGGTTAATCCTCTGCAGTTGTTCTATGCAGGATACAAAGCATAGTGTTAAAAGGTGGGAAGGCATGGCACTAAGGCAGAAATTAAGTTAAAATAGTCCCCTAGCACTAGGAAAGTGGAAAGAGCTAGACTCTCTGTAGCAGTGCTCTTCAGCCCCAAGTCCCTGATCTCTGTGTGGAATTATTTGGCTTCAAAAGACAGTCCTGGAAGAGCAAATGCAAAAGAATCAGGAAGCATGTTTCCCCTGAGACATTGTTTCCAGTGTCTGACTTGAGCAGAAAAATACTAGCTCACCGCAGCTCAGTTTCCCTGCCCAGTACTCTTTCCTAGAAAAAAATGTCAGTATTTTAATCCCTGAATTTTGCAAGTCACTACGGCTTGATCTAATTAAAATCCGTTCCAAAGGTATGGCCAAAAGTCACCGGTCATAAGGTTTACATATGCAAACTATATTGCACCTGTCATTAATTCAAAGCATGGGATATTTCACAACTATTTTTTGACTTTCATTGTTCCCAACTCTACTATTATGGCACCTCTTGAATTATGGCATTGGGTCATCTTAAAACTAATGAAGAAGGATAAAATGAATTTTTTGAGATTTGTAAACAGCTATACTGTTCATTTTTCGATATAATGACAATGTGTGCACTGTATCTTTTATCTAAGTCATTTCTCCTATTGGACCTCTTAAAAAAGAAGAAAATAAGTTTAATTGTACATTTACTATTCAGAAGTAATGATACTACTGTCCTCGGTGTTAACTTATTGCCTACTGACAAAATCCAAATTGTACTTTGATTTGGCTGACAATATAAAGATCAGAGATTCTGTACTGTTCTGTCAGCAATTCTGTGAGAGCTTTGATTGACAGTGATGTACTGGATCACTGCCAAATATACCATCCTGTCAAAAAATCAAGTGGCCTTGATATTTTCTTTCTTTATGATAATATCAAAGTTACCAAGGGCTTTAAGGTCATTAAGACCCACATAAAAACGCTGTTCTTTGCTTGCTCATTGAATTGGAAATGAAACAACCTAGATATATTATCATTAGCTCAGACATTATCTAAAATAGGATAGTATTACTCAGTAAGAAATTAACATATAATAAAGTTCGCCTTGAAAGTGAGAAAATAAATTATTAAAAGAAAAGCTGTATGCATATCATTTACATAAAAAGTTCACTCTTTTCCCTTTATAATATTACTTCTTGGGTTTTTTTATTAAGCGTGTTAATTGAAAAACGGGTGTATGGTGCCTGCATTTAAAATGATAAATTCACATACCCTCATATGCTTTATAGTGTAAGGCCAAAACAATATCAACTCTATAATTAAAATAGTCCATCACAGCTATACCTAGAAGCAAAAGGTATTTCATATTTTAATTACTTTAATTACTTGAGGTTATTGTTGGGTAATTAATGTTCTTAACAGTTGATCAAAATGCTGAGAACAGTTCTGCCTTGTGAAAGAGTGGCAGCAAGTGTTCTCTTATGATTGACTGATCTTGTTTACAATGCGCAGCATTGTCCCAGCATGGCCTTGGTAACTGTTTCATTATAGAAATCCCTGTTGAAAATGCAACATGTTGTGTCTGAATGTGCTGGAACAAGAAAACATTTGATGGCAAGTAATTGCCTCCAAATTAAACTATATTAGGAATATCACCATGGCCATCTTATTTCATAAAGTAGGTCAGCAGTTAGGATCACACAACATAAAAATTTATATGGATGAACTCATTAGAATCAATGTACAAGTAATTGCTCCCAGCTAAGTAAGAAATTAAGTTCCCTTAATATCAGACTTGGGCAAACTGTTTCCAGAATGCTGCTCAGAAATTGCATCTACTAAAAGTTAGCAATTGTAAAGCTCCTGAACTCAAAACTAAGAGTATAACTATATCTGTATTGAAAAACTGCAGCATGCATAGATTTCCTTGAGCTAGCTTTAATCTATCTTGCTTAGGTGCCAATGGTAGTGAAGCTGCATCCAAACGGAGTTGTGAGTTTTATAATCCTTTCTGACATCCCATGAACTTACTTGGCAGCTCAAGTCTATGCTGCCACAGCATTATTGCAAATGAGATCACTGTACAGTAGTGACTGAATAATGAAAGAGGTATTAAATATAAGCAGTCAAGGTGCTAATAGGACTTGGGACTCTGATTCTCAAACTTGCACCAAGAAGTCTTCATTTCCATCTGGGCATGCAAGTTCATTCATCATCTTCACATACAATATTTACATACATAAGCTACTAGTAGAATATTTAAACTAAGGTATATATAATCAAGACAAGCATGCATTCTCATTATGATGCTTTTAAAGGATATAGATTGCAGACTTTGGTATCACAACTATCCAAGTGCAAAAAAACTAACCCAAATTAAAAGTGAGTTACAATTCTTCCCAAAAGGATGTTCCTATGATCTACAACTCCTATTTTACCTTTGCTCTTGTCTCTCCTCTCTTGGCTTGCCTTTTGCCTTTACTTCTGCCTCTCATCATAAGCCTTTTCCTCTTCCACTGGCAGGTGTAATAGCCATCATACTGGTTAACATCAGGGACTGAATCAGGGACCTCCCAAGATAAGAGCATAAGTCCTTACAGCCTGAGCTAAAGGATAAGACTGAAACCTCCATAGAGTGGTAAAAAAGGGAAATGGCACTGGTATTAAACAAGGACCTTCAGCAGCCATCCTACTGTCTCCCTGAATACTTTCTTCTTGTCAGCTGCACCAGATGGGTAGGGTAAAAGCAAACTTTCTTGTGTTAACACAGAAGAGACTCTGCTGGGCCAAAGAAATCCCTGCATAAATTATCATGTTGGTTGGGGGTGCTAGAGACTCAGGAAACCTGGGGGGAAAAATAAAGGGAATCTCCTGATCATCCTTGAATCTATTATGGGAAGGCTGGGCTAGGTTTATAGAACATGCTGAAAGGGTGATTACCACTTGCTTAATGTCAGTTATGGAGGTTTGGCATTCATTACTGCTGTATCTGCACACTTCATAATCTTTCATGTATTTAAGCTCCCTCCACTGCTGTGGAAAATGTTTAAGAATTACTTTTAAAGTCTCAGAATTGAAAAGTACTACATTTTGCT
>NW_017728995.1:13408140-13408596 GCF_001723915.1 Gavialis gangeticus
ATCTATGAAACTCCTATCAAAAGAGTCTAGTGATGTTAAGGCATTTAGAGGATTAGGGAACTTATCAGATTTTTTGCTTTTTAATTGCTTGTGAGGGGGAGTGCCTGGGGGACTTCTTCATGTTTTCCGGCTTATTACAATAATCACTGGGGGAAGGTGGGGATAAGTGAAAGTCACAGAAACTGGGAGACTGGGAAGGTCACATACAGGACATGTAAGCTTTTACAAAGACTCCTGGGCCTTACGGCTACAGGCATCTAAAAGGGTGCTGGAACTCTTGTAACCTCTCAAGGACTTTGGACTTTGTGGCTAGGTACAGACAGTCAAAAGGCTTGAGGTGGAATCGATTTAAGTTAGGCACTTTTCCGTAAGTGGCATAGTTTAGGTTGGTAGTGAACAGAACACACATTCACCATTTGGTGGGAAAGGGGGGGGGGGGGGGGGGGGGGAAAAAAA
>NW_017728995.1:13408850-13411317 GCF_001723915.1 Gavialis gangeticus
GGGGGGGGGGGGGGGGGAGGCAGAGAAAACTTAGACCAGGTTCTACCATTTTTAAACCAGCCTATGTGTACCAAACTTTTGTTCTGTTATGGGTATAGACTGGTTTCTGATCACTTATAGTGGTAAAAGTGTAATGTTTGTATCTGGCAGACAAGGTTCTTTGGGTAAATCTGGTATCTTTTATTAAAAATTCTTCTTTGCAAGTTTTTGTGTATAAATACCCTTTGTCAGGCCATATGTATTTCACTTCAACAAAGTAAGGGCATTCTCCCCTTAAAGTGTACACATAGGCAGTCACAGATTTCGGTGGGTGTGAGGGTAAGCAGCACCATCTCTTTATGTAAGGCAGGGCTGTCTACCAGGAGCACATGACCCTCTGCTGTGTGGGCTGTGCAATAGGCATGCATTCTGCCCACCACTGCCCGTGGTAAGAAGCCCTCTATGCCCTCCAATTGGGCTGCACTAGTGTCTGTGTCGGCTAGGCTAGTACACCCAGGCCCCCCATCACCATGCAGCAATGGGACAGGCTACCACTGGGGCCCATAGGATACATGTTAAGCATCTGTGCCACATGCTGGCCTCTTGGAGGTAGCATGTGGCCTGCAGGTGGCCAGTTGTACAGGTTTGGTGTGCATTATTGCAGTAGCTGCACCCTTCGCAATTTTTAGTATGTTTAAACTCTCTACACGCTTGTGATGTAAACAAGTGCTAGTATCCCATTTTATAGCTGAGATGCATCTTCCTAGATACTAGGCCTAGGCAAAGAAGTTAAAAGTGTCATGTAAATGGTAGCAGGGAGGGAGAGCACTGGAAGTTTCAGAATTTAGTTTGGGAGAGAGGGCCCTGAGGATGTATCTTGTTCATGCAGAACTCAGTTCACCTCTAAGGCTTAAGAGCAGAGGATTGTACTGGATGCTGTCTTTCCCTTTAACCACAGAAAGTACCACTTCTTCTAAAATACTGTTTAGCACTATGTAGATCCAGTTTGAAGGGCAAACAGTCAGGCCAGTTGCTGCGATGCTATCATTCAAAGGCTTCCAGTAGGCTAAGTTAGATCAGTCAGCTTTAATCTCTCTGCTTGAGCCCTCAGGGGCACATCCAGATGACTGCAGACATTTATTTCCCCAAACTGTCTCTTGTGCCACTGCTACTTATCCCTGGGGAATACCCGTGCCACGTGCGCTCTGCTGCATGGCAGGTTACCCCGGGTGTGGTAGGAGGCTGGGGCCAGCAACTGTGCCTTACCTGTGGTCCTGGGGGCCTCCTAGAGCTGAAGCTGTGGCAGGAATCCTGGCTGACAGCTGGAGTATGGCTCCGGCTGGCCAGGCTCTGGTTTGGGGAAGTATGCACTGCTCCCAGGTACACTACCCCACTTTTTTTTGGTGTGGGTGTTTTTTAATCCAGGATCTCTCAGGTCAAAACCCCCTGAATACCACACAACCACACTTGTCTGGACACATCCTATGAGTCTAATACCAGTTCAGATGCTACCTTCAAATACCCTGTATAAAAAGCTCTATGGAGAAAGCCAACTTGTAAGATGCTAAAAGAAAAAAAACATACCTAAAATTGTTGATTACTGACTTAAGTGGTCTGGACTGTATTTGAGGATACAGGTCATTTTCTAGTGTAAACTACAGTGTTAACTCTTGTAAACCTTGGTATATACATATTTTTTATTTATGACAGCTACTCTTCTGTATTCAATTTCCTGCTTTGCATTCTGAAAAATAATCTTATTTTATTCCTAAGCTTGCACATACATTTTTCAGAAATAAACAGTTATGAAGAGTTGTTATATTTGTTTGTGACAGTGTTTCACTGTGTTCCAGCAGCAGTAAACCATGATAGAAGAGAAAGGACTAAATATATTGTATTTAAAGACGAGGCAAACATAGAAACATGAGACACTAAAAGAGACTTTTCTTAAATACCTGTTTTTGCCTGGACACCATTTTTTTCCTAAACTGTAATGTAAATCAATGTTCACAGTGTTACTTGAGAAAAGGATCCTAACTGAAGTCTCCCAGACCTGGCTTGCCTTTCAGGGCTTACCTACCTGTGGCTCTGCAGCTAGCTCATATTTCCACTGGCAAAGCTCCTGTCTCTATACTGTGTCCTCCCTCACTGCCTGATTCCTGTGGTCAGGCCTCTTCTATATTCCCTTGGGGAGCCATGGATTTCACCCCAGGCTGGCCTACTTAGACTCAGGGTTCTCTTTATATGTAATAGGGCAGGAGTTTTCAACCTTTTTTAATAAGTATACTCCCAGCAGCCCCCTTTTTAATAAGTGTACCCTGGGATGGGGAGGGTGGCGAGAGGCTGGACACAGAGCAGGGGGTGGAGGTGAGGGTGGCAAGCAGCAAGATGCTGAGTGTGTGGGGTGGGGGGTGAGTGGCTGGTCAGAAAGCGGGGAGGGGTGGGGGGGTTTACAGGAATCATAGAAAACGTGGCCCCAGTATCTACT
>NW_017728995.1:13411412-13433621 GCF_001723915.1 Gavialis gangeticus
GACAAGTGGCTGGATGTGAAGCTGGGCAGCACTCCATCCCCGCCCACCCCCGTGTATCCCCTGGAGGTATGCGTACCCCCATTTGACAACCCCTGTAATAGGGAAAAGGGTTCCCTATTACAGCCAGGACCAATGCCAAGGCAGAGGGGAATGGGCCCTGGCCTGCCTGGGGAGCTCCAGATCTTAGCAGGGCTGAAACGAACCTCCAGTGGTACCAGGCATCAAAGCTAAATTATTCTGGTTATATATTTATTTTTTTATTGCGGTGTGACATGACCCCAGGCTGGGAGGAAGGATTTCAGTGCAGAAGCAGTTTTTGGCTTAGATATGTGCTTCTGTTTAAATAGCAGAGGAGGGGGAGTAGCTGTGAAGGGAGGCTTGGAGGCTGCAGGCAGCCCCAAAGAAGTGCACTGCTACTGTTGCTGGAGGACTAGGTTGCAAACTGAGGATCTGAACCTGTAATAGACTGGGGGCATGGGCTCAGACTCCAGAAAGGATGGAAGAGGAAAGAAGGCCTGAATCCCCCAAAACTGAGAGCATAAGCCCAGAACCCAGGAGGGTAAGACTGGGGCCAAGGGGTCCAGAAATCAGGAGGCAAGGCTGGGGCTGGGGAACCTAGGATCCTGGGGTCTGAGGCAATGGACCTGGGGATGAGGGGTCCACCTTAAGCAAGAGAGCCAAGGCCAGAGGGCCAATGCCTGGACAAATGTTCAAGTCCTGAAAGGCCCGTAAGAGGCATTCTTGATATAGAGAGATGGGGAAGTGCGTCAGGACTCTGAATCAAGCAGGCTCAGTTGAGCCTGACAAGAAGCTGGAGAGAAAGTCCATTGATCTCTAAGGGCAACCTCTCTGTTTAACTTCATCATGAAGATGTGGCAGGCAAGACAACAGGGTGGTCCCAGGAAAGGTCAGAGCAGGTGGACAGAGCTGCGAGGGTTCACCAGCCACTTGGGGGCGTAGCAGGGCATGAGGCAGTGCAACCCAATTCATGGCCTCACTGGTTACACAAGCACAGAAACCATGTCTACATGTCCTTGACATGTATATACAGTGTTCCTATTAAAAATATATTACATTTCCAGGTCCTGACTTCAGTTAACTGTTCAACCGCAAGCTGTTTCTGGATCCTTTAATCCTCCTCTTTGCATAAACCTCATGAAGATCATAGTACCAAGCAAGAAACTATAGAACATGGGAAGTGTGATCATCTCCACCATCACTACCACCAAGAGAAGAAAGAGAAACACAAAACAGCCAGATGCTTAATATAGGATCATCCTTTGTACCTTTTTGTGCTGAGAGATTTGGTCATAAGAATGTGACTTTTTCAACTCAATTCTGCTTTTTCAAATTTATCAGCTTTGTGACCAGCTGAAATAAGAACTGCTTGGAGTGGGGAGAGGAAAGGATGCTTTATATCTTGTTTATGACTTGTTGACCCTGGAGCCATTCAAACACCAAGTTGGTCCCAAGTGTAAAATGAAAACAGACACACGGATGACCCAATATATACTCGATATCAACAATTCCCTGAGGACTGTTTCAACAGCTGAGATTCACACGCAGAGGAAGCTTGCACCACAGTCAATATAAAGGGAGGATGGACAGGCAGTGTAGCTGCAGCCACAGCAGGTCTAGGCTACCTGAGAATTTATTTTTGAAGGAGGCATTTTCAAAATAACAGCTACTTTGGAAAACTGAGTTTTTTTCTGGTAGGGAAAGAATCCCAGGGCAAAGCTGTCATATTGGCTTTATGCTAGCATTTGCTGCAAAATACTTGCTTCCAAAGGAAATGGGCACACCAGAGCAAGCTGCAGTTGAGCAGAGAATATTTCAGGGTGGGAAGAAGTGGGTGAGATCAAGGACAGAGGGTGGGATCAAGGACAAAGGACATAATTGCACAGTATATTCTGCCAGTCCCCAGACCCGAGCTGACCCTAAATGACAGTACTAGCCAGAGTAAATTAGAACAGTTGTAGCTGTTAATTGTACAGGGAGCAATTTGGGCATAAGATGGGTCAGGAGAAGACAAGAATAAGAGTCAGGTAGAGCAAGATTTTTTTCTTTGCCCCAGCCCTTCCCCATGACTTGGATACACTAAGTGCAAGGTCATCAGAATTAAGAACTTAGTACATAATATGGCTATATGTCCTGATAACATATCTAAAGCCAGAAAAGTCAAAGTATCTACATCATTACTGCACTCAAAGCTGCTGGGGAACTATGCTCCTCATACATTTGAGGCAACTCATTCTTGAACTTAGGAAGAAATAAAGTGAAGAAAAAGGAAAGGTTATCAATTGAATGTGGCTAATAAATCCTAAATTGGGTCACAAATATAAATTACTGGACACAAAGCATTAATTTAGAAGTTAATTTTCTAGAACAATGTAAAATAAAATAGAAATGGCCTGCAATTTTCACAACAACAATTGTTGCACCTTGTAATATTTGTTTAACTCTTTGAATACATCTTAAGGGGCACATCTACACATGCATATTTATGTGAAGTAATAAATTTCGGTGCATATCGCATCAGAGTTTATTTCTGCCAGGCACTGCATTTCCACATGCACCCAGGACCACAGCCCATTGAGCTGGGTTGGAGCAGCCCTGGCTAGCAGAGGTTCCAAGGGAGTCAACCTGCCAGCCCCAGGCTGCTGTCACCTGGCTCAACATGCTACAGAGGGGCTGGCTGGGACATAATGGTGCTTCAGTGTGGAGCTAGCCAGCAGGCAGCCCCTGCACTGAAGCACCCTCATGCCCCAGCCGGCCCTGTCGGCACCTACATGTGCGCTGTTGTGCACAAAACACAACAAATCAGCAGCAGGACAGTACTTTTATTTACTATTTAGGATAGTACTAACCTGCTGCAGACTTTATTCATTTCAATGCAGCCTAATAGGGCCACATGTGTAGATGCTGAAATGTTAACTGAAGGGCTAATTAGGCGACTGCAGTAAACATCCTGTGTAGATGCACCCATTGCTATTATCAGTAAAGCAGCACCTACAGCATATGGGACTACAGCATAAAGAGACTGTTCAAAAAGAGAAGAAAAAAACCTTACTCATAGGTAGGTTTAGCATGTGACCATCCATAGAGATTATGCACATCATAATGTCTAACTGGACTTCCATCTGGCAGGAACTGTTGACTTTCCATGCACAAGGTTTTGTGATTCAGTCCAAGTGACTGCGATTCCAAATCTAATGGAAATGACATTTAAATTTAAATATTGGCATTCTCAAGTAACTAAGTATATTTAATAAACTAAATAATTCATTCTTTATCAATATCTGAATTTTCTCTCTTCCCATTCTCCTCTACCTTCCAATGCAATACATTCTTCAAGTTCTTTTTGCTTTTTTAAATGTCCAACATGTGAATACTGGCAGTCTCCCGTGCTCCTGTGTATTAATAAGGGACTATGAAAGAAATACTGACTCCTTAGCCTACACGAACAGCAAAGGATACCTAACACTTTATAAGCAACTCTATGTATCATCCATACCACCTGCAGAATGGAAAATGTCTATGAGTGAGTATGAAGCAGGTGAAAGCTGCGCAAATTTATACTGACATACTACGCATGAGGTTTGAAAAAATTAGTAAGCAGATGACAATGTAATGAAAATATGAGCAATGCATTAGGTCAGAGGTGTTCAGAGGAGAAAAGGACTTTCAGAGGAACTGGAGCACATAATTATCCTTTCTACCTTTGAAATATCCACCTAAATAGCTACATGCCATGTACATTTCTACTGAAGTCCCAAAATTCTAACAATTTGAGCACAAATTGTTCATTAACAGAAGCAGTAGTGGTTGGTTCTGGAGCGTCTATATGGTGGTACTCAAGGGTGACTGAAGAACATTTGTATTTGATTGAGTATCTAAAGTGTATTCCTTGAGTCCATTAACTTAAAAATTAAGTTTTTTTTTTTTTTTAAATCAGGCCCATTTCCTGAAGATGGGAACCAAGAGGAATCTTTTTTAAATCCTTAAAACTGAACTCAATTGTTCATCTGAAGAAACAAATTTCCATAACATATAAACCAGGGGAAAAAAAAAAAAACCACTTGGCTCTACATTTTTATTTATGTCTGAAGTCAGGTATCTAAATCCATATGTAAACAGCTGTAGATGTCTTAAGAAACCAGTTTCTGCAGCAAGACCTCATAAGTAGGGACCTACCAGATTCATGGCAGAAGTGGACTGTGTTGCAGTTCCTTTAATCTTGCAGGTTCCCCTTTGCATCCCCTCCCCCCACCCCAAATGATTGGCGAAGGGACCTCGCTTGCAGCTCAATCTTGATCAGCAAAGAAGTTAAATTTGTGGGTTTAAACTTGGTGCTGTTTTTGTCTCCCTGCCACTGATTGGCTGAGGGGCCCCAGTGGCCCCACTGCTTGCTGCTGACTGGTGGGGAGACAAAAATGGTGCCAAGTTTAAACCCATGGTTTTTGCTTCCCTGCTGATCAGGAATGAGTCGCAAGCAGGGCCCCTCTACCAATCACCAGCAGCAGGGTGTTCGAGGAAACTTGCAAGATTAAAGGAGTTCCAGCACAGCCCACTTCAACTGTTCATCCAGTAGGACTCTATTCATAAACTCTGAAGACGTGGACTTACATGTCTTAACTTTAGGCATCCCATGCTTGAAAATTTGGCTGAGCAATATTTTACAATACCCAGGGGGACCTAAGACAGTGAGTGACAGCTGTTATACTTACATGGCATATATGGAGGATTATTTAGTATGGCATCTCTACAGCCTCCAACTGCACCGTTAACAAAACTTGCAGGTTCATTCATGTCCTAAATAATGAGAAATAATATAAACTTACTTGCAACATGAATCTTATTTATGTCAATGATACACCACTATCTACTGAACCCTCTATTGCAAACAGGCATAGAAAAGGTCCTTCAGGTGCTTGTTAAGCAATTTTTTTTTAGTATTTGTGTCTCTGCAACTTACCTTTATTTCAGATGATAATATTCAAAATCTGTATTTCTAAGAAAGAAAAGGAAGGAAAAATATTGCTTCTTCTTGGGATTTAACATGCAAAGTTCTAATTCTTACCTTTTAAAATTCCCCTTCTCAATGTATTAGTTGTAATAAGCTCCTAGAAATAATTACTAGTGATCTGAAAGGCTCCCTGCCAAGATACTGACAGATAATTTTCCTTTGGCCTCTGTAAGAGATCCACTAACCTTCCACGGTCCTTTTGGAATCTCCTTTTTTTGTTCCTCCTATATACACCCAACCTATGTCACTGTGACTCATGGCTACGTGTAATATCTAGAGAGCTACAGTTGCTGCATTACGTTGTCCACTGGCTTAACCAGTGACTCTCAGGCTAGATACAGACGTTGCACTTTTACCAGTATAAGTGATTGGAAAGCAGTCTATATCCATAATAGAACAGAGGTTTGGTACACGTAGACTGATTTAAAAATGCCAGAATCTGGGCTAAGATTTCCAAACCGTGCCTAAAGCCGAGGACTTTGCTCCCCACCTCCCCAACATTTATGCTCTTTCTTTGTTTCAAAGAAACTCTAAGCTCACTCTGTTAAACAGAGAAGAATGGACATGGATCTCCTTTTACATACATCTAGTTCTTTGAGCAATCGCCTAGGAACCGGGTAGGCCAGGGTCAATTTTTTCCTCCATCAGAGGGAATTAAAACCCAACTTTCAAGAAAATGTTCTAAGCCTTTTTCTCTAGTATAAGCTGTCCTAGATGGGACAGGGGAGCATGGTCCACTCCTCCTGCTGATGCTGTGCCATTGTAAAGAAAGGAATTCAACATAAGTTAGACCAGAAATAAACAGAATGCAAGAGTATAACTACATAATTGAAGTGCTCACCTGGGAAGGGGCAGGAGAGACCTGGGTAATGGCCCCTGTTCCTAAGTCATAATTTAACTAATGGCTATTTAATATAAACATTCGCTTGATGGTTAGGGTGCTCACCTAGGAGAAGAGGAGTTGTAGGTTTGGTTTCCTTAATGAAAAGTAGAGAATTAAACCCAATGCTCCCAGTTCTTGAGAAAGTGTTCGTACTACTAAGCAATTATGTGAAACATTCATATGGGGCGGGGCGGGGGGGGAGGAAGAGTGGCATTTTGTAGGGAGTTATTTCAGTATGTGTTATGTATGATTTGAGAATACTTATCATCAAGCCATTCAATGGACTTCAGCAAAGGAAAGCCTCATTTCCATATCTTGACCCACACCAGGGTTAGTTGTGACCTGTACTTGAAGTTGCTCATTCCTATCAAAAATGAAGTGCTTTTGCATATGCCCAGAAATGAAGCCTTTATATGCTTAAAGAATTTTAAAGTAAAAAATTTCAGTGCCATGAACATCAGGTGCCTTCAAAGTTTGACAATGGCTTAGCAAGTTTTTCAGGATTGCAGATTTGGATCTTATGAAACCTAAATTCAACTAGAGCCCCATGTTAAGTCCCTAAGTCCTTTATTCTTGGATCCGGCCCAAGGATTTTGCAGCATCCTGAGTAATGGACTGAAACTTTATTCTTAGACTCTGATCTCATTATGACAGAGTGCACACTGGCTGGTGTCAATATTTTGATCACATAGCATGCATCCTCTCAGTCTCTCTTTATAAATCCCACTACCTCAAGAACAAGACAGAGTACAGATGTATGAATGCTTACATCTCCGAATTTTGAAACATTTAGTAGTTTGTGTGTAGCTACAGTTGCTCCGTTATGTTGTCTACTGGTTTAACTAACAATCAAGCCAGGTACAGACACTGCACTTTTACCACTATAATTGATCAGAAACCACTCTATACTTGTAACAGAACAGAAGTTAGCACACAGAACCAGTCTATACCCATAACAGAAGAGAAGTTTGGCACATATAGACTAGTTTTAAAATGGCAGAGCCCCATCAAAGACTTGCAACCCTACCAAAGTGTGAATGTGCATTCTGTTCACTAATGATTAAAACTATGGGCGTGTGTAGACGAAATGGAGGTCCTAAATTGAAGCAGTGGGTTTTAAAAAACACCACTTCAATTTAGGGCTGATTAACCCCCTCCCGTGTCATGTACACATCCTGCTGACTTAGAGCCGTGGAGCTGCATGGAGCCCAGTGCTTCATTCCACGGCTGTAGGGACAGCAAACGAGTTTTAGTTTGCTGCACCCCAACTCATCTAAGGTGCATTACGCCGCTGAATTTCCTACAGAGGCTGGATTTAATGTGAATTCACCTCTGACTCATGCAAACACTAACATCATTAAAGTGGTGCAAAAGCATTTAGCTCACTTTAAAGTGTCATGCACACACACCTCTTGCTTTGTCTACACACAACCTGTGCCACTTACAGAAAACCATGTAACTTAGATCAATTCCGCCTTGGACTTTTTGAATATCTGTATCTAGCCATTGGTAGCATTACTGAAAAATGTCAACAATATTACTGCATAGTAGGGATAGAACAATATATTAATATTTTATCTCCAACAGAAATTGTGTCCATTCCATTTTAGAAATAAACTAAAAACCTCATGTAGCCCAGTTCTGTAGTTTGTCCTGCAGAGAAAATAATTATGGCAAATTGTTTGATAACCCTGTGTTGTGGACAGCCCTAAAGATGTGAACAACAGTAGGATCAACCTAAAAAACAATAACTAGAGATACAAAAACCACAATAATGCCAATAAGGTAATGAAACTGAAATCTCAATAATGAAAAAATTAGGACTGCCTAGTGGCAAATAGCAGTGTATTAATGAAACAGCCATTGCTGTACCTGCTTCTTTCCTCAGAGCTGGTGAGGAATGCTTTGCAAGTCTATCCCAATCAATAAAAGATATCACCCACAAAAATCCTTGCTTCTCCCAAACTTTTGAAGGAATTTAGCTTTGGGTTTACAGGCACTGTACATGGCCACCCCCTCTTAATAGTCTGGATCTGAACAGGCAAACATCTGGGAAAATTCTTTTCCCGAACTGCCCTGAGCTTTGCAGTCCAATAGCATTACGGTTTACAACCAAATGTTAGTATAAACCCTAGCCTCAGAAAAGCCTCATAAATTTAAAACAGGTTTTAATTCAAAAGATAAAATATAAATACTCACAATCCACAGGCCATCAAACTTTACACTTTTTTCAGGCTGATTAGGATTAGCGTAATATTCTCTGATTTCCATTTCCCACCATTGAGCTGTGGTATTACGTAAGAAGTCTGGGAAAGCTGCATATGCTCTGTACAGCTGCAAAAAATGATAGATACTTAGAAATAGATGGAACCACTGCATTTACAGCAGTAAATGCTTTTCATAGTTTATGGATTTTTAACTGAAATATGCAAACACAGGCATAAAATCTCTGAATATCAAATGTCACTATTAGCATCCATGGAAAAAATTGGGTTTTGCAACTGTAACTGCTTTCAAAAGTTTAATGCCATTTAGAAAGATTTTTTTAGAAAATGTTGGAAACTAAATTCAAAACTAGGTTTAGTGATTATTATTCCTTACATACTTATTTTTTCCTCTCTTATCCCTCCCTCTTTTCCCCCCCCTGCCATTTAGTGCTTTATTTGTGGTAGACATATATGCCTTTTAGATGGATATTTATGTAATCAATACGTATGCATTTCTTATTTTTGTGTTGAATTAAAAAAAAAAAATTAGAAAAAATAAATTAATCTTCAGGAATGCTTAAAATGCTAGCAGATTAAAAGGGATTTAAAATTTATTAGAGTACTAAAAGAAAAATAGTTTGGCTATTTTTTAACTGAATAATAAATGCAGAGAGATAGAAGAAGAAAGTGTTGCTTGCAAAGGTGAATTTCAATTTTGGTTGTTTTCACAAATAAACAATTGGCTACTTTGTAGTCAAAGTATAATGACTTTGTATTTTGGAATAGACAAATTTACATAAGAGCGAAGTCATTTATTTAAAAGAACACTTCTAGTCATTGTAGAATCAGGAATTCATCCTCAAGGTTCTGACTCTTGGGGTCTCTTTTCACTCATATTAAAACAGCTGTACTCCACTCTGGTGGTTTAACGAGTTCTTAAATCAAGCAAAAATTACATGTACACCAACTTTGTTGCCACTTTACATTGTCAAAGTATAAGTGAACACTAGTACCTCATGTGGTCTTGGCATAAAACCCTAAAACATAAATGGTCTTAGAGAAGTGCAAGCTCAGGCTGGTCCCTGCCTGGCCAATCCACCTCCAGTGCCCAGCCCCTCTGCAAGGAGCTAAGCACTGTCATATATATATTTGTTTTTTGAAACTAGATGCCATTCAATATGGAGGGGTGCCTCAAGTCCACTGAAGGGTGCCTCAAGTACAAAAAGTTTGAGAATCATTTCATTACATAGTTATTCTGTTATTTTGAACAGATGTGTTGTTCCCTCTGCCTGTGTGGCTTGGTGTCAGTAGGATATGATCATGCCAACAATGGCATACATACTTACTTCCACTTGGGTTTCCCAGGGTAAGGATTCATTAACAATAACATTAGGATAATCTGGCCAGACCTATTAAAAAGAAAACAACTATTTAAAAGTTCAGTACAAACACGGTAGTTACAGAATGTATGACAAACTGTTTTAGACTCATTTTGAAATCCCCCACCGCAAGCAGTTTCTTTTCTTTCAAGGGATTTATGTGATCACTCACAGTAATATTTCCTGATCCTTCCTCACCGATTCAATAGTAACTATGTCCTTTCAAGCCAAGTTCCTCTCCAGCACAACTATTCCTAAGGCTGATAGCTATTACTACAAGAGACATAACCTCTTTCATCGAAAGAACATAGGGCTCATTTTTGTATCAAAATCAATCTCAGACCATTTTTTTCACACAATTATCAGTAATAAGGTATGTGTTCCACCCACTGCTGATACTGCTAAGATTTGGATTTCATTAGACCATACAAGCCACTCTATTTTTTAAAGAGATTACTGTTAAAATGAAGGGAAACCCTTCTGTGTGCATAGTTTCGTCCTAGGGGTATCAGTATATAGAAAACCAGTATTAAGGGAGAAATAAATAAAAGCTGTAAAAACCATGCTCTGTCTAGAGAAGAAAACTAATGGAAAGGACAGGAAAGTGTTGTTGGTCCTTTGGAAGGGTATGTACACTATCCCTTTTCAAAATAGCTTGTGTTCAGCCTCCAAAACTCACTCAACCCATGCAGATCTCAAGAAAATCGTTAGGACCCATGGTCTTCCATGCAGAGATGACAAGACTCTATAGTGTGATACCACCTCTGCCATTCCCTTCCTAAATGGATCAAGGGCTTCCTCCAGGCACTTTCATCTGGGGTTATTTCCCCAGCCAACCCTCTCAAGTCCTCAATACGGCATGAAGAAAAAGGAATGACACTATTCCATGTACACGTTTTCCTTTGGTCTAATCTGCTGGTACCACCAGAGGTGGCAGGAACATTTTGGGTCATACATGGATAGGTGCTGATGATGGTTCATTATTCAGCTATTTTATTCCAGGTGGACTTACAGATGTTGGGTTTCAGTAGTAAAATCCAGTTAGTAAGCCTCACTCAGTATCATTAGGCATTATTCTCATGAGGATTTTACTTTTACATATTTTGATGTGAACTGAGACATACCCATGACATATGATTAGCTATTTGTGGAGAATTCCTATTGGATTTGCCTTTGGGATTTGCTTTGTGAAGATGCTTGCATAAAAACAGGACAACTCTCCTAATTGAAGAGACAGAAGAATATCTCCTTAAATTTGCTACTGTTATTATAAATGTTAAGACCTGAAGGGGATTTTTGTAATTTTCTTAGATTCCCTTATAATACAGGCTAAAGAACTTCTGAACTGGTCTATCTTCAGCTTCCAAATACTAAATTTCATCATATCCTTTTTCTACATTATTAAAAGGACTCTCTAGAATCAGAACCCTTTTCCTTTTGTAGCTCAGGGTCAAATCACTACTTAGCCATGTTAACATAAAATCATACTCAGACACGCTGTCTTTAATGACATAAATTGTCCAAAAACAGTACCTTTCCCCATACGATATCACTACTATCAGGCCACTTGATAAAGACATCGTTCTGTAAGCCCCTTGTATAAGCTGGATAATTGGTTTCATTTCCAGAAATTGCTGGATCCTAAAATTAAAGGAAAAACTATTTTAAATTTGTGTTCAAAAATCAAGCCTAGAAATGAAGTAATATGTATCATGAATGAAATATATCCTGCCATGATGAATAGCAATTTGAGGAGGGGAGGAAGGCCTGAAGACTAACCAGAATAATGATGAATCTCATTCCTTCTGCTTTCATTTTGTCAACAAGTTTTGGCAATCCAGAGAAGTGTGGGCTAAGAGTGAAGTCTAACTGCCTTTCCATATAATCGATATCCGTGTATTGTACATCCTGTGGTTCACAAAAACAATGCATGCAGTTAAGTGTTTTTTTAAGTGCATATTTATATCACAGCAGGTAAATCAAGAGAACTGCTGACTTTCTGAAAAGTAAAAGTGGAAACTGCTGCATCTTCTAGCAAGAATATCTACTGATTATTAAACCAAAATCAAGGTCATTTCACAATTAGACCTCTCATATCCTAAATTTATTTGAAAGATAGAAAATTTATTATCCACTAGAGATGAATAAAGTCCTATTTTTCAAATATATATAAAAAATATACGTGTGTAAGTCAGTGCCTGAGGAATAAATGGATCATCAGTTTGTGCCATTCTGAGATGATTCCCTGTCATCTGAACTCTATACTGAAAGAGTGCCTTTAATGTGAGATACCACTATATTGTGCTCACATGCCTTTGAAAGTTACTCCCAACAGTATTAAACCGGTGCCCAGCCATGACCGTAAAAAACCACCTGAATGTTACAATGCTGGCATTAAATACATGCTGCTTTTTCTTTCTCCTCCTTCCCTGCTTATCCATTATAAGTAGCACAGTGAGAGCCAATGCCTAGCTGCTATTTCTAGTTGGTCTGTAATGCAAATGAAGACAAATGGATAGACTGGTGGACTCATAAGTTATATGTTGAAGCTGCCACCACCAACCTGTTGTGGGGGGGAAATTAAATCATTTCCACAACAATATCAGGGAAGTTTCAAGCAGTGAACACTCCATGAATTCTGTGAGGACTTCTAGCAGGCAAATCAGCTGCACCCTCTTCAGGATGACTTCAAAACGCTTAATCTAGGCCATGACTTCTGTTCAAGAATGCACTCCTGTATTTCTTAGACTCTATTGTTCCTGGTCTGCTCCCCATCTGTCATCCTCGTATTGAGGAAATGCCAATGATGACTGCTCCCACTGAATCAATGAATTTAGGGAACATAAAACTAAGCCAAGCATGGATACAGGGTCTGTGCTCATTTTACAAGCATGAACTTAACTGAAAGTATGCCAAGATTATGTAAGAAAATCAGTATATGTTAGTCCTTAATATTAAAGGTTTATTTAAAGAAAAAAGCAAAAAGAGCATGATTAGTATTTCATTGATGGTTAAAAATAATATATTTATATCAGAAGCTATTTTATAAAACTGAAGACATTTTGTGAACAGTTTTAAAGGTACTAGGGCTAAACCACCAAAGCAGTGGGGATCTCTCCTTACCGCTTAATGTACCTAAGTCAAAAACTATGAAGTTGATCGGCTAATGTTAATTTAAAGGTACAATGAGATCTGATGTGGGATCCCAACAATCCTTTCTGACATGCCACAAGAAGCATGAGTGGGATCCAGTGTTGGATCCAGCATCAGATGCCATTGTACCATACTGCTGATGTAGGAGAAGCCTGTTCCCAGGGTCCCTGCACCACCAAGTAGGAGTCTTGGGGCCTTTGCACAGCCCACAAAATTAGTTTAAATTATCTTTTGCACCGCTTTAATGTCATTGCTGTTTGAACGCTTGGCAGCGTATTCCACTTTAAATGACTTTATAACATAGTAACCTCCAAGGTGTTTTAGTTTGCTACCTAACAAAGTGCAACAGTGCATGTGGTGCTGGAAGTCAACGTGGTTGGGGAAGCTCAGGCTTGGCAGGCTTCCAGTGCCCAGTGCACCGTCCCCGCCACCTTCTCCTGCCACCAGCATACCCAGCCACCCTCCTGCCACCTTACTGTTCTGTCCCAGGGGCAAGTCAGCCACTCTTGGGCAGTCCCACACAGAAGGAAGGCAGATGGGATGGTGCAGGGGTGCTGGAACTTACCTGCCTCTTCCGCAGTGATGGCGAGAGAGGGGACGAGCTGCCACCGGATTGCACAGCCCCTGAGCTGTGGGGGATCCTGGTGTTTTCCTCTGTGGCATCAGTACCCCCTGGCAGCACCCACTTGCTGGCGGAGGGAAGCACCAGGCCCCACACAGCTCAGGGGTTGTATGACCCAGTGGCAGCTTGCGCAGGCAGGCTCAACTGAAGGGGGGGGCAGAAAAAAAAGCAGCAAGGAGCCTGATCTTTTTTGTTTTTTTCTCCTGGAGCCTGCCTGCCTGCTTTAGCTGTGTGGGGACCCAATGCTTCCCTCCATGGCTGCAGTGCCCCTCGGGAGGCAAGTAAGCTCTCAGGATTGGGACCCAACCTTGTGTACACGCCACGGGGGTTTAGTTCGATTTAATTCTCCCTAAATTGAAATGCTGAAAACGGTGGGTTTTTAAAAACCCATCGTTTCAATTTAGGGAGAACTAAACCGAACTAAATCCCTGTTGCATGTATAAGTACCCTTGGCTTCTTGTGCTTCCTCAGTCAGGAGCCCCCTTCAGCTATTGGATCCCCCAGCCATGGGAGTGCACTGCGCTCCTATGGCTACAAGCTCTGATCACCTGATGTGAGCTCCCAGCTGCTGAAGCACATGGTGCGCTCTCCAACTGGGAGCCCCAATCAGGATCCTTCAGAGGTTGGAAGCACTGGCTACATGTACAATTAAAAGTGTGATAGGATCTAGCCACAATGTTATTATACAAAAGATGAATAATTCACAAAGTTATTACACCTCTTTTTATCATATCATTGATTGAATGAACGAACATGTGGCCAGGTCTCTGCTTAAGGCGTGATCAATCTGTTAAGCATACATTAAGAGTAATATCTGTCAGAGGCCTTAAAATTCTTTTAGCATGTAAAGGTCTGCTTCTAGACATACCCAGAAGCACCTCAGTCTGTGCAGTTCTGGGAAGCTCAATATCTAAGCACCACTGGAATTCACTATACCACCTATAGAGCTCTTGATACAGTAGGCTCTTTGAAGGAGAAGGAAGTTGTATGACACACCCAGCTGGGAAAGGGAAGTACTAGGTTCTAGATTCCAGTAAAGGGATTGGAACCCCATTTTGCACTTAGGTATCTTTACTACTAGGCCATGAAGTAATTATCTGTATATTTATTTATGTTTTCCAAAGTGAAACAACTTCAATGGGAGTAACTGTGAGCATCACTCCACTTGAAAATCCCCTATAACTTTTTGGTAGGGGCACACCCTTTGGAGGTGAGCTAAGTTCCCTACATATTGTTTCATAGTTAGTAGGGTCGGAAGGGACCTGAGCAGATCATCAAGTCCGACCCCCTGCCACGGCAGGAAAGAGTACTGGGGTCAAACGACCCCAGCAAGATGATTGTCTAGCCTTGTCTTGAAGACCCCCAAGGTAGGAGCCAGCACCACTTCGCTTGGAAGTTGGTTCCAGATCCTAGCCACCCTGACAGTGAAGTAGCGCCTCCTGATGTCTAATCTGAGTTTACCCTCTGCCAGCTTGTGACCATTATTCCTGGTCACTCCTGACAGTGCTTGGGGGAACAGGGACTCCCCCAATGCCTGCTGGTCCCCTCTGACTAGTTTGTAACATGCAACTAGATCTCCCCTCAGCTTTTTCTTGTGGAAGCTGAACAGGTTCAGGTCCCGTAGCCTCTCCTCGTAGGGCCTGCCCTGCTGCCCCCTGATCATGCGAGTGGCCTCCTCTGGACCCTCTCCATGTTGTCCACATCCCTCCTGAAGTGTGGCGCCTAGAACTGGACACAGTACTCCAGCTGCGGCCTGACCAGTGTTGCATAGAGGGGGAGGATCACCTCCTTGGACCTGCCTGAGATGCATCTGCAGATGCATGACAAGGTACGGTTGGCCTTCCTGACTGCATCCCCACATTGCCGACCCATGTTCATCTTGACATCAATGATGACTCCAAGATCCTTTTCTGCCTCTGCATTGACGAGAAGGGAGTTCCCCAGCCTGTAGGTATGGTGGTGGTTCTTCCTCCTCAGGTGCATCACCTTGCACTTGTCAGTGTTGAATCCCATCCTATTCTCATCCGCCCACCCCTCTAACCTGTCTAGATTCAATTGTAGCTTATTCCTTCCTTCTAGCATGCTCACATCCCCCCACATCTTAGTGTCATCAGCAAATTTGAACAGGGTGCTTGTGTACAGAAGTGAATTGTGCAGGATTGGTATGGGTCAAAAATTAGATGCTATACTGATCAGCACTGTGATGTCTAAGTCCACTATGTGGATTTTAGCCATTATAGCTGTAGCTCTAGACATTACAAATTATACAAAAGCTTAACAGCAGCACAATGAACACAATATTATTCATTCTTCAATGGCTAGTTGCTTTCTTTCTTTTTCTTTCCCTCTTCCCCTTTTTTATGGAGCCTTCTGAAATCAGAGTTCAAACAATGTTAAGTGCAAAATTGCAAAAAATCTTACATAGGGTATCTGAGCTTTCTTCATTGCTTCATACAGGTCAGAGATTTCAGTATCATTTTTGTATCCGTAACGGCATAACTGGAATCCCAAAGCCCAATAGGATGGCATTACTGGTCGTCCTATCAGCTAAAATAAATTAGGAAAAGACAGAGTTTTCAAATAAGGTATTAAAAACAATTGGGAAAAAATTGTGATAAAGTTGTGACATTATGCCAATCCTACTGAAGTGTATTCCTGAACAACAAGCTCTGGAGTGGGGCCCAAAACCAGGTAAAAGTCCAGAATTCCTCCAATAGTACGGTATGTCAGAGCAGGAGTTGGCTGGAATGTTATTTCTGAAAATCCAGAGCAGAAAATCAGGAAAAGAATAATCAGATAAAACTCCTCTTATGAAAAAGTGACTATTACTGTTATGAAAACACTTCCAGAGAATAAAATGTGAGGTTTTTTTTACCCATTGCATTACTGTTAAGCAATAGAACTCCATGAGCATTCCCATCATTTTCCAGGCCCATGTAAAAGGGATGGAAACCATAAGAATTCAATTTGTACTGTAAAACAAACAAAGAGAATTTTAGTTTCTGGCATAAAATGTTATAAGTAGTAACGTACTTTCTATACACTTACTATAAAATTAATTAATTACAGACAAATAACTTTTCTTTCCCTTCAAATACCTACTTAAGCATATGCAATCATGTGCATATATTAATACATTTTCAAATCACATTAAGGTAAATGCTTACATTTCCCAGTAAAAGACTTTTTTTTTTCCTTATGAGTTTGACATTGAGCCCAATATACATGAGAACACTCAGGTGGAAATGAAAATAATTGTTTTACTACATATTCCTAAATAAATATTGATACATTTCTGCTAATGTGAAATAACTTTCCCAGTATAAGTCAACCCTTCCTTTACAAACATATTTATATAGGTATGCATATTCTGTACATACGCACATAAATCTCTTATAAGTTTCCTTTTTTCCAAAGCAGAATCTGGTATGATATTTTGATCCTTACAATGATAAATAGATATCATGGACTGATTGAGAGTTAGCAGGTGTGTCTTTACGTGAATTTCATGCAGGACCAGTTTACTGGTGAGTAAACTACTCATAAGTAAATGCTCCTTGGCAGGCATGTATACATGCAGGGATGTGGAAGCATATTTGCTGCTCCCAGCAGCAAACTGTTCCCACTTCCTAGGATCCTGGAACAGGGCCCTGCTGCCATCAGGGGGAGCTGGAGGTTCTGGCTGCAGCTGCCTAGGCCCAGAGGCCATCTTTAAAAGCCAACCCTGCTCCCTGGCCAGCTGCATTTCTGTCCAGGAGCAGCACACAGCAGCTCTTGCACCTCCCTGCCTCCCTGCACCATGGCTGCTCCAGCCCCTGCCCTTGACAGCAAATCCCAGTGCCCTGGGCTCCTGCTGGCCACCACACTGGCCCTGCTGGCCCATGGCTGCCTAAGCACTGCCAGCTCCCCCACATGTGCAGTGAGGCTGGGCAGGTGGTTGCTACTATCCCAGGGTTACTACTGCTGCATACCTGCCAGCTGAACCATGTCCTACTGGCGGGACCCCAGCAGGGATGCTTCAGGGTGGCACTGCCCTCACCCTCCTGGGCCTCCAGCCCCACCACCACTGGGCCATCCAGGACTGGTGGCTCACCTCGTCCAGCACACCTGTGACAACAAGCAGTGGCCAGGGGCATGCAGGATGACCCAGGCCACCTTCTGGGACCTCCTGGAGAAGCTCCCTCTGGTGTGGGTAAGGCCAACGCTGGGCAGGCCACTCTGGAGGCATGCAGTACCCTCCAGGATGTGCTGGGCACACAATGCTCTGCATGCATAATCCCCTGGCAGTGGTGGCAGGGTTCCATGCCCTGGGCTTCCCCCAGTACATTGGGCCCTGGATGGGACTCACATCCCTATCACCTGCCAGTCCCATGGTGATCACCCCTACCACAGTCAGAAGGGTTTTCACTCAGTTGTGCTCCAGGCTGTCATCAACCACTGCAGTGCCTTCACCAACATGAGTCCTGGCTCAGAGGGCAGTACCTACAACACCCATGTCTTCTGGAACTCCACCCTGCCAGCCCTGGTGCAAAGCAACTGCTTTACATTGGGAGTGCCAGACCTGCAGTTGGGCACCATGGTGTTCCCCCCCCTTCTCATCAGGGATCTCACCTACTCACTCCTACCCTGGTACATGTGGCCCTATACTGGCCAGCTGGACTGCCACCAGACCCTCTTCAACTGATGCCTGGGCCAGATCCACATGTTGGTGGAGTGCACCTTCAGCCACCTCAAAGGACACTGGCACACACTCACTGCCCACCTTGAGTTCACTGAAGACAACAACCCCCAGGTCATTGGTACAGCCCACATACAGCATAACATCTACAAGGCCCAGGAAGAGTTATTTTGCGAGGCCTAGGCAGAGGAGGCATGGTGAGTGGAGGACAACCACCTGTGGTGGCAGCGGAAGTGGCATACCCCCCACATTGAGGCCCTGGGCAAGCCAGACACCTGCCCCTGACGCTGGCCAACCACCTCCTCCTCTTGCACTTCCAGCTGTAGCTCTCCTGGACAGCTGCCTATGGACCCCTGCCCCACCACCCACTCCCAACACCACGTTTACTGTGGACAGTTTTCAGAAAAACAGTTTATTGTCCTCACAAGAAAAAGGCTTCCCCTCCCCTTTGCCCTCCCTCCCCAGCACCAGAGATCCACCCAGCCCATCCACCAACAATAGAACACCCTCTCCCCTGTGCAAACTATTTACAGTGTGGTGTGTCTGCGTGCCTTTCTGAGGTGGGTGGCTGTGTGGTAGGGGCACAGCCCAGGGACAGGCAGCCAGTACCCCAGCCTCTGGCCATTCTCCCATGGGTGTGCATGCTGCAGTGATTCTGGTGGGCCGTGGCAATGGTGGCTGCTGGTCCCCTGGTGCAGGCAGCTCCTCCTCTGGCAGCTGGGGACCAGAGACAGAAGGACTGATGCACAGTCCTAGCCCTGCTGCTGACAGCTCATGCTCTGTGCCCATGTGGAGCTGAGGTGAGCAGCAGGTCTGGCCCCAGATGCGGGGGCTGGGTGGTGAACTGCTGCTGCACCTCTGCCTCACCCCACAGTGCCACAAGGTTGCCAATCTTCTCTTGCAACCAGTTGAAGCCCTGGGTGGTGGTGAATGGCATGAGTGATGAGGCCATTGAGGCTCCTGTGCTGGCTCTCCAGGCCTCTGCATGGCTGCCTCTGTGCTGCCTGGCCTGGACAGCTAGTTGCAACACCCAGTGCAGGGGCATACCATGGGACTGGGAGCTGTGCAGCAAGGTGATGTTCCACAGTACCTGCAGGCTCTGGACAGGCTGCTGAGTGTTGGCTATGGGGCAGCTGGCCGCAGCAGCCACGACCTGGCTGCAGCTGGACCCAGGGGCTGGCAGGAGCCTGGAGCAGCCTTGCACAGCTGGATGGCATGGGCCTTGCAGCCATGTGGCACTGTAGTGCCAGGCAGTGGTGCCAGGGTGTAGGCAGGCTGGCACAGGTAGCCTGTGGCCTGTACAGCAGCAGCAGAGGCCAGGAGTCCCACCAGGCTCCCTGCTGTTATGCCCAAGGGCTAAAAATGCCCGCAGGCTTTTAAGGGGCCTGTGGCTGGGGCTGCCACAAAGGCTGGCCAGTGCTGTACCAAGAGAGGCTACCAGACAATTAGTGAATGTTACTGTGAAGTAAGTGTGCACATGTAGACATGGATGCTTACTTTGCAGTAAAGCAAGCTACTGCACAGTAAAGTGTCGTGTAGATGCACCTAGTATGTAGAGAAAAGACAGGGACAAATGATACCACCATTTCTTTTTTAACTATATACAGCCTGCAAACTACATTGTACATGAGAACACATAGGCATACTTAAATACACCATAAACTAGTATTTGCACAGGTAAATCACTTACCAAAGACGTGAGGTTTTAAACGTAGAGCAGTGTAACAGGGTTTTCTTGGGGCCAGTCTCTCAATGGCCCGCCCACCTGTTTCTCGGCCAACCGCTCACCTCCTCTTCTGCCATGCCTTGATGATGTATATTTATGTTGTTAATTAGGCAGGAAGCTGCCCATTCTTGCCCTGATGCCAGGGGGCACTATCTGTGGCTCCCCTACACCACAGCTCAAGCCTCGCAGACAGTATCTACAGTTCTTATAGCATCATCAGCCCCACGCTGGGCCTCAGAATCCTTCAGTCCAGACAGCAACTAGATCCCTCCAATCAGGCAGCCTACTCCATCCTCATTCTTGGCTGCCTAGCTCCCTGAGCTCTTCCCCCTCTTGGGTGTGGCCCCCACGGGACCTTTGGCCACAGGCCCTGGACCAGGAGCCTCCAAACCATACCCTTTAGCTCCTGCCCTTACCTCCAAGATGTTGCATTCAGCCTTGCAGCCAGGGGATGCTACTGCCTGGCCTGCCAGCAGCAAACTGCTCGGTTTATATAGGTGGCCAGAGATCTAAAATGGCCACTGCAATCAAGCACCTGCTGGCTGCTTGGCTCAGGCATTAAAGTGGCAGGCACCAACAGTGCCCTGCCACAAGCAGACATAACCATATTCTGAAATAAATAATTGTCTAAAACCTTTAAGAGCAGAATGCACAAAATGTACTTTCTATCAGCCACCTCAGCCTCAAGATTAGGGTCTCTAGTCAGAAGTAAAATGATAGGTTTAAAGACGTCCATAAACTTATTCCATGTTATAAATATTTTTTATGTCAAACTGAAATGCACCAAGGACCTGATTCAGTGCTCAAACAGTCATTTACCTGACTGTAATGAACTCTGAATCAAGCCTTTTGAACGTTCATTTTGGACTCTGCAGTCAAAGAAGCCTAGGGCTGAGATATCAAATGCTGAAAAACAGGGGGGAGCTTTATGCTGTGCCTTCCTCCACGATTAATTCACCCAAATCAGGAAAAAAACTGAAGATGCCACTTTCTGAAAACAGCTCAACCACACCTGAGTATTTAGCATACAGTCTATAGGCATATGAAGTCTATTACCCAAGAGAGAATTCATTCTTTCAAACATTTAAGTTTTCAAAAACTCTGTCTACCTTGGTAGAAAATCAATCTAGAAAGAACCATGTCAAGGTAAAATCAAAGAGAAAGAGCAGCAGCTTGAAGACTAATCAAATTTGAAATCAAAATTATTATTTTACATACCCCAGGAGGCTGGTCTTTTGCGAACATTCCCCAGGTGTGCCAGTTCATGTCACGCCGAAACATAGTATGTTCATTTTCACCAAATCCATATACATACTGTGATGGGACACGGGTTGAAATCTGAATAAACATATCACTAAAAGTGAAGCCAGGTACCTGAGAATCCCAACTGAAAAAGGGGAAAGAATTATTCCATCAGTCAAAAGTAGAAAGAAAATAATAAGAAAGGTGCAGTTTTTTGTGCCAGAAGAAACAGCACACAAACCCACATAATGTCCCAGCACATTTCTGATACTATCTTTATTTCATTTACAAAATGGAAGTCACTCTTAACTCTTGCACAGAAAACCTAGAAAATATGAACAAAAGGTAAGCAACACAGAACTATGTGAGTTCACCTACAACAACAGCTCTGACAGGTATAAAGTGGCCCCAGGCATTTTGGCAACTCCCATGGGTGGAGCATGTTTTGTGAGAGGTGTATGGAACAATATTACCACATGTCTTTCCCTAATCTGACCTTTGCAGCCATGTATATTACAATAAATAAGGAGTAGTAATTATAGTTTACTGGACATCTATGCAGACCACATTTAACAGCTACTTAGGAGTCTCATTTGCTGCAAATCTAGGTCTCTTCCAAAAACTGGGATTACAACCTAGTATCTTCTGAATAGTTACATGGTTCTAAGAGGGTAAGCTGTGAATATGAATGATTGTCAGAAAAATTTTAAGTACAGTTTAAAAAAAAACAAACTACAATTATAAAATATGCTTTCTGAAATAAAGTTACATTTAGCTCAACATCATTGTGCTCCCCTTTGCCTCTTTGTTTTATTATGGGAAGAACAGAAGTCCCTAAAAACTATGTTTATTGTCATGTTCTAAGATCCAATTGCATCAGCTGAGGCAAGAGAGATGCATTTTTAATCCTACACAGGTAATTTTAATGTTTCCCAAAATAACAGAGAAAAAGAAAATGTAAAGATTATTTTTGGATATAAAGTTATGATTTCTTATGGCCCTATGGTTCCAGTTTAGGAACCATCAAAAACCTCATATGCTAATGTCTTGGTTGACAATGCCAATTTGCACATAGGGCTGGATGTTTCCCTAGTCTTCAGAAAGCAAGGCAGGGCAGCACCTCAAGTAATAAACAGTGGGTGCATCTACATGTACAATTAGAGTAAAGCAAACTTGGGAGCAGTTTGCACCAGAAATAACTTCACCCAGGCTCAGTGTCTACACATGTACCCAAGACAGCAGCACTTTGTGCTGAGACATAGCAGGCCTGGGATAACTGCAGGAGTGGGGGGG
>NW_017728995.1:13433632-13434408 GCF_001723915.1 Gavialis gangeticus
TCTGGGTGGCAGCATTGGGTGGCAGAGGGGCTGGCTGGGGCATGAGAGTGCTGAACGTGTGGAGCCGTGTAGCTAGATACCAGGCAGGAGTCTGGCCCCCTGCTGCCTGGGTTGACCTGGCAGAATTTCCACCTGTAGTCCCCATCTATATGAGCATTTGATCGCACTTATTTACTCCACCATAGGATAATACTGTCGGGGACAGTACAATTATATGACAGAATTAGTTTACTGAACCCTAGTTTTGGTGCACATGTAGACTGATGCTTTACTGCAGAGCTAATTAGTCAATTTTGCAGTAAAGCATACATGTAGATGCACCAAGTGGTGGTGAGGTTTTTGCTGAGGTTTGTTATTAAATCTGAAGGTGTATATTGAATTTTATTGGCAGAATAACCATAGTTAAGAGGGTAGTAGCAGAACAGAACATTTTTCTGGGGCGCTCATTTTTTTTTTCATAATAGAGACCAGAATCTAATATGGAGATAGTCCAATGAACATGAAGATAATTAGCAGAGTTTTCATTTAATGGCATTCTTTAATTCTGCATTATCTTTCTATTATATTGTCTATGAGGTTCAGAGGCAATCTTCCTACTCCATCTCAAAACATTGCCTAACACAGCCTATAAAATGACCTCAGCTACTAACTAGAGTTACTCTCATCAGTCACCCTTCCATTTGGAAAACAAACACTTTCTTTCCCGTACAGTATTTAAGTTAAGGAGAATATTGAGCTCTGAATGACTACTTTGCTTCAGACTTTCAGCCAGCCAT
>NW_017728995.1:13439408-13445544 GCF_001723915.1 Gavialis gangeticus
AATCTTCCTACTCCATCTCAAAACATTGCCTAACACAGCCTATAAAATGACCTCAGCTACTAACTAGAGTTACTCTCATCAGTCACCCTTCCATTTGGAAAACAAACACTTTCTTTCCCGTACAGTATTTAAGTTAAGGAGAATATTGAGCTCTGAATGACTACTTTGCTTCAGACTTTCAGCCAGCCATGGGTAAAATCATGCCAGAGTGGGTACAGAATGAGCAGGGTAGGTATGACTGCCTTCCTACTATTACCATAGAACTGGTATGTGATCATTTGAAAAAATTAGACATCTATAAATCATCAGGACCAGATGAACTTCATCTGAGGATGCTGAAGGAGCTGGCCGAAGTTATTGCAGGACCATTGGCAAAACCTTTCCAAAGCTCATGGCACTCCAGAGAAGTTCCTGAGGACTGGAGGAGGGCCATGTTGTGCCCATCTTCAAGAAAGGGAGGAGGGAGGACCTGGATAACTATAGGCCAATCAGCCTAACTTGTATCCCAGGAAAGATCCTGGAAAAAATCATCAAGGATTCTATATATGATAGGCTTACAGAAGGTAGGATTCTGCCAGCATGACTTCATCGCAGACAGGTCTTGTCTTACCAACCTCATCTCCTTTTACAATCAGGTAACTCACCACCTAGATAAGGGAGAGGAGGTTGCCATGGTATACCATGACTTCCAAAACGCCTTTGATCTTGTATCTCACAATGTTCTCAAGAATAAATTGGAGGACTGTGGCTCAACCATGAGACAGTTAGGCGGGTAGGATGGTTGTGGGGTAGGCCCCAGAGAGTCCTTAATGAACAGATCTGTGTCACCTTGGTGAGAAGTGGCCAGTGGTGTCCCTCAGGGGTTGGTGCTTGGTTCAATGCTTTTCAACACCTTTATCAATGATTTGGATGTGGAGGTGAAAAGCTCATTGACCAAGTTTTTGGACAACACTAAGTTATGATAAAGTGTGGTCACACTTGAAGATAGATTACAGCTACAGGCAGACCTAGATAAACTAGCAAGTTGGGCAGATCGAAATTAAAGGAAGTTCAACATCAAGAAATGTAAAGTACTCCACCTGGGGACAACCCCCCCCCCACACACACACACCTACAGGCTTGGCAATGCCAAAGTGACCAGCACCATGAATGAAAGGGACCTGGGGGTAATAACAGACAATAGTATGAATATGAGCCGGCATTGTGAGCCGTAGCCAACAGGGCAAATAATACCCTGGCATGCATCAATCGATGCACCTCCAACAAAACTAGGGAAGTGATTCTTCCATTCTACCCAGCATTGGTGAGACCACAGCTGGAGTACTGCATCCAGTACTGGGCGCTGCACTTCAACAAGGATGTGGTAAAGCTCAGGAGAGTCCAGAGAAGGGCTGCCCATATGATCAGAGGCTTGCATGGCAAGCCATATGAAGAAAGGCTGAGGGACCTGGGACTCTTTAGCCTGAAAAAGAGAAGGCTGAGAAGGGACTTGATAGTGGCTTACCACTACATAGGGGTCATACCATCAAAGGCTCAGCAAACAACTGTTTACCAAGGCACGCTTGGGGATAACAGGAGTAATGGCCATAAACTCCTGGAAGACCTTTTCAAGCTTAACATTAGGATAAACTTCTTTACAGCCAGGGTTTCTAGACTGTGGAATAGGCTTCCTCCAGAGGTGGTACAATCATCTACCCTGGAAATCTTCAAGAGGAGACTGGACAGTCACCTTGCTGGGGTCATCTGACCCCAGTTGTCTTTCCTACCAGGTGCAGGGGGCTGGACCCGATGAACTTCCAAGGTCACTTCCAGTCTTGCAATCTATGAATCTATAAGTTGTTAACTATAGCTTGGAACAATAGTTCCCCCATTTTCCAAATGCTTCAGGTTGATCACACCAAATTCAAGGGTGAAGATGAAACATTCTATTCAATGGTAGAAAAATCTAGTTAGATGTAAAGACATACAATACATCTACCTATCATACTTATTGGTGGAGACAATTTTTTACTTCTGTTACCACTTGTACTTCAGAAAGTTACAATCCTGTAGGGGTCTATTTTACAAGACAGGGAGACTATTGAGGTAATATATAGCCAAAAAGTCTCCAAAATAATAAAAAATAAAGCACCCCACAGAGACATACAGCAAGTAAGGAAGCCCTGTCTACTCCAGAAAAGCAGCAGAAGAAACAGAAGTCAGTCAATCACAGTCCATGTCAAGCCACAAGGAAACAAAACATTTTACAGTCATACCCACAACACAAGGAAGGGGGAAAAATCTCACACAAAGAAAAAGCAAAATCAAATGCAATTTGGAATAAAACAAAAGGACAGAACAAGACAGAACAAAACAATAAATTAATCCACAGAAAATTGTAGAGAAAAAAAATATTGTCATAATATCATTCTAAAATTATGGGCAAAATTGGCATGGGCCATACTGTGAAAATCTGGGAAAAGGTTTGTCCAATTGTGAGGTAAGCAACATATTTTTCAGTACAGCTAGACTTACAGAAGTTCAGTCCGTTCATAATTATTCTATAAAGGCAGTTCAGAAAGCAGTTCTCATATTTAGACAGTGGCTGAGCAGACACTAGAAAGAGAGGCTCATTTGACTGACTCCTACTATACTGGGGAAAGTAGACACAAATCCACCAAATGACTTTCACAACACAGCAGATTCTAAGATGGTATGGATCAATCTAAAATTAACAAAGATAGCTATTTGGATACCCAAGAAACCCTTGCTTACATAACTGTTCCTGTGCTTTTGCGTCGAACCTGGATCCCAAATGGTTCATTCTGAATTGATACTTCATAGAGTCTATTCTCAGCTGTACTTCTAGGGCTGCTAGGGATATTTAGTGGTACTGGAACCTCGTACCTTCTACTGTTGTAATCATAAATCTGCGAAGGAGAAATTGGTTCACTCAAATGCATGTAAAATATTCACAGGTTATATACACTGATGACACTTCGAATTTCAGTCCCATATTTCAGTCAGTATTTCCCATATTAACTGAAAAGATATCTTTCAGTCCTCCCCTTTACAGAGATGATTTATCACAGGGAAAAATGTTTAAGTTGGACTAATAAAAAAAAAACTTTAATAGACTAGTCGCTATCAGCTAAAAAAATAAATATTTTGTAACTGCTTCAGTGAGGCATTCTCTTTCACTCAGTTTCCATTCTTGTCACAGTTGAAATAAGTTGGTTGGCAAATAAGAAACATCAGGATTGAAAACGTTTCGTTTTCCCAGGGATGGTTGTTGGTTAAAATGGCTCTGAACCTATTTATTTATATAGTAAACATGATTTCTCCTTCTACGTGCTTTTTATTATGTTCAGTGCTTTTCTATATCAGGTTTTCATGTTCCTTGTATTCCATATTCTGACTCTTAATCATCAATAATCATTGAGAAATAAATGAATAATATAATGCATTTATTATGATATTTTTTATTGTATGTAGTTTACTATAGCAATATTGTGGTTCATTAAGTCTAGAATATATTCTAAGTACGAATAACACAAATATTAACATAAGACTGCTAATAATGAGTATGTTCGTAATGAGGAATTCTTACATCCTAATGATAGAGTTAAAATCCTTCAAATTTTTATTTTTTTCAGGTAATTATGTACATTATTAAGTTATATAAATAAGGACAATGTTGTAAGAAGAAAAATATTCTTGAACTCAACACTCAATACCAGGTGTTTGGCTAAATTGAGAAGACTACCTAACCAACAGTGCAATCTAAAAACCAGGAAGGTTCATTAATGCACAAATAGATGACTCATTTGAACAAACTATAAAAGATTATAGAAACGAAGTACTTTTCAACAAATGAAGCAATATTAATTTACCTTAAATTGCAAGAAATTATTTTCATGATATTTCACTTCCAAGGTAAGTGTATTAATCGGTGTAGTAAACTGTGAAGTCTTAACATAATTAGCATTTGTGCTCAGGTTTGCTGTTAAACCTGAAGAAGAATATTGAATTTGCTTAACATAATAACCATAGTTGGGAGGGTAGTAACAGTAGGGAACATTCTGCGTAACAGTTTGGCTCTGAAAATGAAAAGATAATATGTATTAGTGAATTGTATTTGGCAACTTTACTTTTAAAATGTATTAAAGAGACTGCTAAAAAATGCTTCCATTTTTAGAATGAAACACTATGGGCATTATTACACTTGCTTTGATGTGTATGGTGGGTGCTTTAATTACAGCAGCTCTCAGGAGCTGCTCTAACTAAAGTGCCCACAGCGTTTTGTGTATTCACATCCTGAGCTTCAAAATGGTTGCGGGAGCACTTTCTCTAGAGCGTATTCAATGAGCTTTAGTTAAAGTGCCCCCGCTACCATTCTGAAGTGCAGGGACACTGAATATACAGATGCTAAGGCTGTTGGAACATGCTAATTAGCATGCTCCGTCAGACTTAGTTAATCAAGACTGCTCTGATGTATGCTAATTAGCATGTGTCAGACACACACATAGGTGCCCAAACATTTTAGATTTCTGTGAAAAGGTTAATGTTGTTAGCATGTACAGCAAAACCCCTTGGTGTCTAAATTGCTGTGACTGCATCTTCTTAAAAATGTATGTAAAGTTGCAGGCAAAGTTGTGTGCTCAGAGAAGTAGAAATTTGAACCTGATGAAAATCAAGTGAAGAGAAGTGCTTGTGCACTGCCCAGGTTTATGGATTTCACAAATGGCAGACTTGGATGGATGATGTTTAGAAAATTGACACAGAGATCTCTGTCCTCAGAACTGAACACTTTCCAATGGCTGCAAATTGTTTTAGTTCCACAGAGTTATTATAACATAGATCAGCTGAGGATATGACCACTTCTTTCCAAAAAGTATTGGGGATAGACAAATTTATAAAATAAATTATATATCAAATTTGGGCAGGCCATTCTTTTACTATATCAAATAATAAGGAAGAGAGATAAGTTTCTTAACCATTTACTTTTTCTTCCTATTAGATAAATAATTTGTACTTACATTCCAGATGCAGCCACGGACTCTGCATTGTTCTGCTGTTGCACCAGGAGCAGGATAACAATCAAATCTGTCATTGTCACTGAACACTTGACCCCATGATAGTACATAAGATTTTCCTAGTTCAAGCTTAAGCCCTGTTATGTTGGTGACCTGTAACAATAACATTATATCTATATATATCTATATCTATATATAAAGATATATAGATATATATAAACATAACATGCCACTAATTCTTGTATATAACATGTCAAAGAGTATATAATACTCACCTTCTTTTTGAAAGGCAGAATAAAGAAAAAAATCCCAGAGTTATAGCAGCAAACAGCTGGGACAGAGCCCGATTTTCAGCTGACTCACCATCACTTTCCTATTTAACTAAAGCTGAAACTAAAACTGTTACTGAAGGTTGGTTTCCATTAGTACATCTATGATTTTGAACAGTGCTAAAGAGTCTCCAAGGGTACAAAATAGATAAAAAGAGAGACCAGGAATAGCAAAATTTCCCTAAAAAGGATTAGTAGAACTTTAAGGCCATTAAAAAGAAGGGGTGATCATTAATACCTCTGGAGTGAAGAACAATGAGCAACTAAGTAAAATGAGATCTTCAGGCATCTTAACAGTAATTCAATAGGTGCTGAACTGTGAAGCAGGAGTCAAAGTGTGCTTGTATGTATCCTGGTCAGAAAATCAGCTTTCCTGCTTCATACACGCAGGCCAATTTTATGGTGAGGGGCTGATTTTGGAGGGAAAAGGTGTGTGTTGTATGTGAGAAATATGGTACTAAACTCACTTCTTCTATTTTTTTTAAATCCATTTCTTGGCTGATCCTCAAATGGTCAATTGTCAGGGATCCATTAAAATCAAAAGGCTTAATAGACTTTAATGAAGCTATGACAATTAACGCTATCTGCCTCACCATGTGCACTTTATTCATATTTTCACAAATGCTTGCAAGCTAAACAGTTCACACTTAGTCCTGAAAACTTTAAGCACCTAAATAATAGTGTCTAATCACCCACAGGTTTTATAGAGGTTAAAGTTATTTAGGCACCTGAATATTTACAAGTCTATAAAAAATGAATTTTGGCTTCTTTTTTTTTTTTTTTTTTTTTTTT
>NW_017728995.1:13445701-13457121 GCF_001723915.1 Gavialis gangeticus
AAAAAAAATTTTGGTTTTTTTTTTTTTTTTTTTTTTTTTTTAATTGATAGAGCTCTTGTTTAAAGCATTTGCCTATAAAAGACAACCCAAAACCCCAAAGGCATAATTAGCAATTCAGCTCCCTGGGTGGAAATGTTATTGAATGTCAGAGATCAAGGAGAAGGTGTTGAAGGTGGAGGGCAGGGATGGCAGGTAAGGTGCAGAAAACTGAGAGATGCTGCAGACCCTCTTCTAAAACCAGTGCCCAGGGCTGGTGCACCATTTCTGCTGCCACAGTTATACTACTGCAGAGACAGCCACATTCAAAGCAATGACAGGACTTTCAGTGTCTGAGTTCCTTCTTTAAAACTGGTTGTCAGAAGGGGCATAATTGGGGCATTTCTGCTTACTTAGGCTATGGTCCACGTTGGCACAGCTCTGAACTCCCTCTGTTGAGAAATGTTTGTTGCACTGAGGTACAAACTTTAAGAAACAGTACATGAACATAAAATTCATAATACCGTTTAGCCTGCTTTGAATATGCATGAAATCCAGCTAACAGCATTTACACATGGATTTTCACTGGCAACACTCACAACTGTGTGAGTGTATCTGAAGGCAAAACCAGTATACCTTTTCTATAATCGTGAGCATCTTTAAGGCCGTTCATTTTGTAGCAAATATAGGCAGTATACTGTAATGATCATCCCACTCTATGGCATAAAGAAAGTTATATACTTCTGAAGAAGGTCCAGTCTTTGTCTTCAGTGGTTATTTACCTTATTTGAAGGATTATAGCTGATATTATGAGAAGAAGTCTGCGGCACTCCATTCTGGGACACAGTAAGCGGAGTTGGTTTATAAGCCAATCCAAAAATTTTGATTTCCCCAAATATTAAATTGTTTGGATCAGTGTAGTTCATGTGCAAAACATTCATTGTTAAAGTATTCTGAAAGATAAGATAGTCATATTATAATAATCATACTTTATTCTAATCTACTGGCAAGAATTATTTGCCTAAATAACTCTTATAATGCAATATACAGTGTACCAGTCCTTTCTTCCTTTCCACCTTAACCACTTCTGTAACTGGAAGACACAGATATATGAATTTAATGATATATGAGTAACGCCTGTTTCCATAGAATAGCAGCAAAGCTCGCAGCAAAACTAGCAGCAAAGCTATTTCATGCGCCACCATTTAGTAGGCGCATCTCAGCTATGACTTGAAGGAGAGAGCTCAATAGTTGAGGATAGTATAGAGTTTCCGTAAATATCAGAGAATAAACCTACTCTACTAAGAATGCATATAAGGGTACCAGCAGTATGTTTTTAAAGGCCTGAACATTTGCCCATTTTTATATGGACTGACACCATACTTTATTATCACCTTTCCCACGACAGAATGCTGTTAGATTTCGTAAAACAATGCAGGGTTACTGATATAATAATACTTATTACTTTGGAGACTTAAGAGCACAATTAGGGCATTATAATTATATAATATTATGCAGTTCCAAGAATTTTAAAATCTAGAAAAGTAAAAAAGCTAGACAAACTGACTATCCTTATTGTTATAACCTAATCAAGAGGCTAACCTGATTGCTTATAACATGCATTAAATATTAACACTGAACCTCCTTCCTTACTAAGGGAAATCTCCTGGTGCTGTGATAGGAGAGGAAAATGAACTACCTTGCAGTTCAACTCCTTAATAAAGAGCCTCCTGTCAGTTTTATATCCCAGGAAATAGGGATACATGATGATATTTAAAAATCAGTTTAGGGATTTGGGGGGGTGGGGGGAAGAAAGAAAAACATGGCACTCCAAAGCAACTGAAAACATTACAGATTAAAATGAATATAATGATAAAAAATTACATTGGAAAAAAATCTACTTACATTTGAAACTGAAAACTGGTAGGAAATGTAATGTTTATTTTCCATGGTACCTAAAATATTGAGAGTGAAGTGTACGCTTTATATGCAGCAGGGCAGAACAACATAGCATTACTAATACTAAGAGTTCTAGTTTTTTGTATAGCATTACTAAGATTTTAAGTATAGGGCTGTCCCACAGTTAAACACCAACAGATTGTTAATCATTATGATTGTGATTGCTGTTTTTACAGTTATGCTCAGTGGCCCCAGTCAAGATTGAGGCTCTACTGGGTTAGGTGCTATCTAAACTGAGACAAAGACCTCTCTGGTGTACCCTAATGTCCAGTCAAACAACTTTTATATGTTTGTCTGTTACCTAGCCTTAAATTCCTGATCTTTTCTGTTCCTTTTTAAAGTTCAAGAGGCAGGGTTTGTGAGTGTGTGTGCCTGTATATATCTTTTATTGAATCATCCATAGAGTTGAGAGAGTAGTTGGACAAGCTTTCTGGTATCAAGTGTTATTACTCAGGCTATAAGTCATCTGAGGTCACCTGAGAAAGGACGCAAAACCCTAACCCTGACCCCCAAACCTTTGTGCAGCAGCTCTCCCACCTCTACAGTTTGTTCACTAAAAGATAACACAAAAAATACATCTCAGACATTTCCCGGACTATAACAGCTACAACAATACTTCAACACATTTTAAAAGTTCAGAATTTTAAGGGCTTATTACAGTAGAGGCTGTTGCATGCTTAAAAAGCTTATGGAAACATCTGTAGTCAAAGATACAGTCCCCAAATAAGTAAAGCTTAACTTTAATCATGTGAGAAGTGTCATTAACTTCATGTGCTTAAGTGCTTTACTTCATTTGGCCTAAATGACACAGTGGTTGTGTTGAAAAATAGTGGAGAATTATGTCATTAGAGGCATGTTTCATTAAGCAGGGAGGGGAATTAATGCTACACAGGCAATCTTAATTCTGAAATGTACTTACTTTTGACTGCTTGACTTTGCAACATTACTAGTTTTCTCTTAATACAATGCTCTGGTATGCAATCAAGTTGAAGAAAGTTTTACATTCATAAGCACCGTCAGGAAAAGCACTACTTTCCAGAACAGTTGCCAATACAGGCTCTTATATCTATGCATGTTTTAAACCGTGTCTTTGAAATAATTTGATCAGTATTTTTTTTATGTACAGTAACTGTTACATTCTTAGTCTATGTAATTTAGTTGTAAAACACAAAACAAATACTTCAGTGGCTGCAACACAATAGGCAATTTCATTACCAAATACTAGGGGGTTTTCATTCTAAGACATGAATAAGATTATGGTGGCTAGTAACATTTAAACAAGTCTTATGAAAATATTAAAACTCATATTGGCACAGAGATTCAAAAATCCTGAGGCCAATTCAGACTGACTTATGGGGCTTTCTCTAAGTGTACTCGGTTAGTTCGGGAGCAAACAGAACAGAATGTCACTCTTTGGTGGAGGGGAAGGCTGCCTGCCTTGCTGAAGCCAGCAGGTTTTGGGTGATCTTGCATACCTCCCAGCATGCCCCATGAGCTCCCTGGGCCGCCAGAGACTCCTAAGCAGAGCCAAGCACCACTGACTGGCTCGAGTCCCCAAACCCTGTCACCACAGACCCCAGAGCCCCCTGTCAAAGAAGCCACAAAGCAGTGACCATGGCACACCTGGCAGCCAGGTTGGTGGCTCTATAGGTGGCAGCCAGCAGGGAATCACAATCACAGCCTGTGCAACGCAGGATGCTGTAGGATGATTTGGGCTGCTCCTGGTGCCACCCCCATGCCAGGCTCAGCTGCCCCACATCCTGGGCTGACTGCAACTCTCCCCCCGCTCCTAACTTAGGAGCGGGGACAGCCCAGCAGCAGCTTTTCTCTTCATGCAACAACTTCTACACTTATGATGCCCCATGCCCACTAGCCCAGTCCTAGCATGGGGCAGAGGCCAAGGGGGAGCAGCTGCCACTCCTTCTAGCCCCATTCCTAGCCTTCTTCCCAGGGTGAGGAGTGCTGGGGGGTAGATGTCAGGGGGCAGGGGTAGTGGAGTTTCTGTTTGGCATCCCCCATTCCCCCTCTCATGTGCATGGCAGCCCTGAGAGAGCAAAGAAGGCTTTTTCTGCAGGGAAAGACAGGAAATGTCTGGGAGGAAGAGAAGGAGGATGTGGTGGTGGCAGTGAGCCCAGGCCAGTGCTCTGGGCCCATACAGGAACCTGGCAAACTCATGGCACCTTCCACCCAGGCATGGGGTCAAGCCAAGGCTGCCCCCAGCTCAGAGCTGCTGTGTCACCCCCATCTGCCATGCTCCAACTTCTCTGAGGGGCCCAATTCAGGATCCTCAGGGACATTGTATAAAGATAAAAAAATAGTGAACTACAGGATGCTCCCTTCCCCCCTCCTTGCCTCCGACAGGTCTAGGTCAGGGCTGGCTGAGTAGTCAACCAGTTACTGCCACTTTGAAACAACACTGCAGGTGCTGAACTTCTGTTTGGTTACAGGTATAGACCAGTTTCTGATCACTTATACCAGTTTGTGTGCAATGTCTGTACCTAGCCATACATTTTTAGAAAGCCTTTCAAATAAGTTTTAAAAAAAACATAATATTTCATTTTGGTTTTGTTTACAATAAAATCTTACTTATCTTAAGTCTTGAAGGAAAACAAGTTCCCACTGCAGGTTTAACTGCCCCAGGCATTCAATATTTACTGCAGCAATTATCGGCTAAAATACAGCTCTTTTTCTAAGGCAGCCCAAAGTTTCATGAGATGTGAAAAGGCACATATGGCTTGAAATGTTTTGCATGACATAGGATTAGCTGAGTCTGCCGAAACAAGTTTTAGTTAAGGTGCCCCTGCTGCCATTTTGAAACATGGGGCACTGAATAGACAAGACACTGCAGGCACTTTAATTTGAGTGACTCACCCCCACCTTCACCCCCAGAGCATGTGTAAACATGCCCAACCTGCTCCCAAGTGGCAGGTCTCTTATTTCCACTTTGAAACGGTGTCACTGAATGCCTTCCAAGAGAGATACTTTTTCCATTGTTAAAGTGTTCATATTCTTGAGACCTTTTTCCAATTTCCAGCCTAAAGTTTTCCAGAAAAGCTGAATTATCCTCCAATTTTCCATTCACAGATGTGTATCAGAAAATGAGACATCTGTGTTAAAGATCTGAGATCAAACCCTCCTGGAGAAATGGTCTTGAAATATACAAGTTTTACTTGTCATGGGCCATAAATCTGTCCAGTAAAAGAAGCTACAAATAGCTATTATAAACTATAACAATAAAAGATTTCCTCTTAAAAAAAAAAAAAGCCTGAGTGTTTAGCAAAATGCATATAGGACAGCATTTTAGAATAAATATTTAACTGTTCCTAGCTTTTCTTAAAATATATAATAAAAAGAACAAAGCCTGGAATTTAAAGCAGCCAAAAGGATTTAGATGTCTACTTCCTTTGTATGTAATTCCCTTAAGCGTTTCTGAAAATATTAGCCAATAACTACTTAACTCAAAATCCAAAGCTCCCTTCATTTTTCATAATTGTCTTAATCTGAAGATTATTGTGACTAATTACTGTATTTTGCAAAAGAGATAAAACTTAGATATTTTATTTAACTAAACTCTATAGCTGGCATAAGACAATATAAATCAATTTTTTTTTATTTTCATGACATGTATTAAAGAGAACGCAATTATTTAGAGCACATATTGGTGATTTCATTGGCTTCAACTCTTACTACCACTGCAAAACAAAAGTCATCAGTGAGGAAAGATTTGTTGTATGCAAGTTTTTTTTATTATTATTCCTGAACTACCAATGATACTAGCTCTATTGTACTTGGATACAACGGCATTTAAAACAAGGCATTCACTTAATTTTCAAGTGCATTTAGCCTACATTCAGAAGTTTGGCCCTGGAATGATGCTCACACTCCCCAGTGTAATCTGTATAATTTTCTACACCAACGTAAATTAGACAATGTTCACAACCAGACAACAAAGCAGTTATTTCTAAGATACATGTACATAATAGATGGCCTTGATATTGTATGGGCGAGAAGCAAATAACTGATATTCCTTGATAAAATGCCACTCTAGGATGGACAAAGGCCCCCAAATTAATGTAGTTAATCCTGATGCACTCGTGTTGTGATTTTTTCAGAGATAGTTCTCCACTGGATTGCTAAAGGCATCCCAGTTTAGGGGTTTATATAATCTACCAGTTATTTTTTTTATACCAGTGTAGTCATGCCACCTGTAGGCATTTAGTCGTGCTGGTTTAAGCTCCGCTCCCACATCAACAAAGTTATGTTTCTTGCAGGCACTGAAAACATGCCACTAAACTACAAGTCCCTAGTAAACACATTAGTATAAACAAAAATCAAAACAAGTTTCTGAATGATCCAGTTTAAGGTTTATATGAAGAAAAGTTATATTCACACAAACAGAGTGAAAAAGCTGGGAGAGAAAACTTTTTCTCCAATGATATAGGTTTTGTTCATAAAAAATTCCTATCGACTTCCCCAGAAGTTTAACACACTTCCATATTTTATAAAGGAGCTAGTTTTGCATCTTAATATTGAATCTTGCAGCTAAAAGGTCCACCTTTGCTTCTATTAGAGTTAATGTAGATTTACGTCAGTATATTTGAAAGTCAGTGTGTTAAAATAATCAAACCGGCAGCTTTTTAAAGCTATTATGAGACATTTTAAAATGTTAATAGTAAAAAACAAAAAGTGCTACCAAATTGTCAACAGACATTACATTTTCTTCATTTTAAGGATGGTTATTTCAAATCATTAGGCACGTCCCACTTAACTATGCATGAATAAAATTGGCAGACTAGGGTCTGATTGCAATTGTTTGCCATTTACCATTAATTTGGTCAGAGTAGTAGCATTCTTGATCAGTGGAATTAGATAAAAAATTAACAGCAGTTATCTTCAGTGATTAAGATTTTAATTGTAACATGCATCTCACTGTGCCCACCTCTGGATTCTCCATCATCCCAGAAAAAGTCTCCAGTTGCTTGACCATTGTCATCTAATGCAATTATAAGTCCCAACGATTTCTTACGACTGTAAAAAGAAAAATTGTTTGACTTAACTGCATAAATTGTATCTAGACACTATGTATATTTGCTTCTCTTAAAATATATGCTTGCAAAATCGCACTATTTTTAATAGGATCCCCTAGTCTATCCTGAGCTACATTTTTTTTTGTGTGTGTAAATACCTCAACTGCTGAAACTACCTCTTATTTTTATGGAGCTGGAAGACTGTGGCAAAAGTGAAACACAATACAAAATTAACTGGTGATTAATCAAGAATTACATTGTTTAATTCATCATGAAAGTATATTGAGGTTTACAGTTCTTACTGAATTTTAAGGTGCAAATGCAATAAGCTGTCTTCCTTCTCAGATATTTTACATCTGTGGTTTAATGTACTCAGACAAGAATTTGGTCTAGCATCTGTTATATATTATGTTCTGGAACTAACCTTACATACCCTCACAGTGAGGGTGACAACGGGGGAAAAGGAACGCTTACATTTCTGCCACTCCAGACTATCTATATCATAGGTAGCTGTGTATGTTATAGGTGCAGATCTAATACTGTTCAATGCAAATGGACCAGGATGGACAGACGTAGGCAGTGGAAGGAACCTTAATTGACATAGTTTAGCCCTATTTCTCTGGGGCATAGAAGAACCCAGAGGAAGTCTGTGCATATTTCTCATTTATCCCAAAGGCAGCAGAATTTCACACTGATCCTTATTCAAGATTCATAATTTAATCCTGTGTGTACAAATTGGTGCTTCCACAGATTTGGGGACTGATCTGAAGAACCCTTGAGACAATGGACACTCGAACATGGCCATGCATTCTCAACTGTACTAGGACTCTAGTCAGAAGTTAGTCTTCAACTTATCCCATGTGATGCTGCCACTGAAACCTGACAGTCATAAGACCACATTCAATAGTGGTCTGGTGAGATAAGATCACAGCTTTAAACATGCCTGTAAACTGTTGTATTAGCTGGCTGCTGAGTAGGAAAGATGTAGCCTCCCCTCAGATGAAGTCCTAGTTTGTCTGCCGGGAGATACATCTCAACCAGTTGTTTTCTCCACAATGGTCTTTCACCCTAGTTCATAGAAATGAGAAAGAAATTAGATATTTTACAGAGAATGGTCCATGCTATTCTCAGCTTTCATCAGTTTCCTTTGCTACAGCAGGGAAAATAGGTCTGGGGAGCAGGTCCGGTACCTCCTTTGCCTTCTGCACCCTAACTTCTTTCCCCTGCAGCCCCTTTCCCCCCTCCTTACTGTCAGACTCTGCTCTTCCAGAGCCTGTGGATGTGAGAGGCAACTTTGAAAACACTGACCTTGAAATAAACATATCTGTAGTAATTTGTATGCAGTACCCATAGACATAGTTCATTCAAAATTGATACATTTTGCCCTTTTTAAAACCACTTCAAGTTATAGCACAGGTACTCCATGAACATACTTTTAAGTAACACTTTTGTACCAACTAATATATAGTAATTTTTTTAATTAATACATTTCCTGTTCCAGGTCAAATCAGCCAAAACATATCAATTGAGCAGAACTCAATCATTCCAAAAACCATATCCATTGAGCAGGCAGAACTCAATCATTCTAAACACCATGTATGGCACTACAATTGGTGAGCATACTCCATCCCAGGGTCTTGCCCTGGGACTTCAGGTACTCCCATATCCATTGGCAGGCACCCTATGTACAGGCCTAAGCCAAAAGTTCTTGGCATTTGGATGCCCCCACTTGATCTTAGTCCACAAGAGGCCAAGACACTTGATCTGAGACAATTTGTATATAGTACAAATTATGCATGATTTTAGTTTTAAGCCCAAAGGCTCATGATTTACCATATAGTTATTGGGCTGGGCCCCAGCAGAGATGGTAGCATTTTAGGCCATAGTGACCCTACAGCTCAGCACTTCTCAGTATACATGTGTACTTCAGATATGCTCCCCTAAAAGGTCCATGTGCTAAGTAACCCCCTCCCCCACTCATGACTGGAACCAAGCACTGTGTTCACTGGGCACTACCATATGGTAGTCTTATTCAGATGGATTGTACTAAGATATTCTTATGGGTGGTTCCCTGGCAGAGAAAATACCATGACCACCAAGGTGGTTTTCCTACTGGCAGGGGAAAACCATGAACATGGCAGAGGGTAGTACCCTGACTGAGGTAATACATGGTTAGCCTCCTACTTTCACTTCCAGTGAGAAGATCTCAGTTGTACGCTGACTTTATAGAAATGGGAGACTAGCTCTCTAGCTTGCTCCTGTGGCCATACAGTAGAGGGCAAGCGAAACTTGGGGGCATCCAAATCCCAAGCCTCCAGGCTTGGGCCTGCATGTAGGATGCCCTCCAAAGGATTTGGAAGTATGTGAAGCCCTGAGTGTAGGGGACGGTGTTGGAGGATGCTTGCTGGTAGCAGGGCCACATATGGTTCTTGAATGACTCACAGATTTGGAACTGATTTGGCCAATTTGACTTGGGACAGGAAACATTTTCCTTGCCAAAAAAATTAAAAAATTAGGTAGGTTTCCATCAGCATGTTTGCACCCTATAGACCATGTAATTTATAGTTATGCTCAGTGTTGCCTGCATTTAATCAACTTCATAGTTGGTTTCCATTACTAAGCACATGTTGCTTTTACCAGTAGTTCAAAAGATAGACCATTTATTTAATGTGGTTTCCTTGTATGTGAATGTAGGATGAGAGGATTTCCTTTCACCCCCCATATTGGGGGGGCATTGTATCTTATATTCAAATAAATACAGTATATAATTCATCATTTAACTAATGTTCTATCCTCAGCACTGTATGGAACGTGTCTTCCCTTCAGCATCTGTTTTGTATTCTTTCCAGTCCCCCTCAATGCACCATCCCATCCAATCTTTTTCCTTCCCTCTGTCCATCTCTCTTCTATCTTTCCTTCCATTATTCCCTTTTTTCTCATCTTTTTCCTTACTTCAGGTTCTTCTGTGTTACGTAGTTTTACTCTTTGAACTAAACATGGCAATATATTGAATACTGTACGCAGCACAGTATAGAATAGGCAGACAGACTCACACCCCAGCTTACTGTCAACTTACTGTCTCATAATCATACCACACTGCATCAGGAATGTATGCTGTCACTCTTTCTACACCCTAAAATCAGAAAAATGAAACAAAGATTCAAGTCAGGACCTAAAACAAAGTTTCTAAAGTGACAATAAAGTCCAGGTGAGAAGAGTATATCTGATATTTTTCTGTAAGGATTCTGACCGACATGCTAAATTTTTCACAAAAATCACTGAAATTGGAGATAGAAAATAAATACTTATCCAGCCACATGCAATAAAGATTTATTCCCTACACTATTACTGAACTATGAGTTCTCATTGCAAACGTGATATATTAAGTTTTATATTACTGCACTTGGAGATTATTCCTCAACTGAGGCACAGAAGCCGCAGAGGGGAAATGAAGGGGTGAGGGGCAGGGAGGAGAGGTAGGAGGCTGCTCTTGGTCTGATCCACTCCAACCTGGTGTCAGACCTGCAGCACTTGCTTGCTCCCTCCTCCACTCCATATGTGGATAGAAGTGATTAGAGCTATTCTAGTTAAAGTACCTCCCTCCCCTACTCCCTGAGCATGTGTAAAACTGCCCTTAAATTCTAACTTATAATTGAACATACCGGGTCCAGTACAGGAGTGATGAGTAGTCCAGGACCCCATAAGAACTGCCTATCAATTGCCCATGTTGCTTCATCTGAATAGAATCTAAATAAAAGAGAAAGCAGTCACATAATTTTATATAATTACTATATTTTTAGGGCCAGCACTTTATGATTCAAGGTACTCATTCCAGGCAATCTGCCTAGGAACATGGTAAAACTAATAATGGCAAACTTATAATTTGTTTTTGGCTTCACAAGAAAAAAAAATGTACACACCAGTATATATTCTCCTGTTTACCTGAATTAGTTAATATAGGAAAATAGAAATATTTCTTCTTTGGAGTCTGTAACAGGAGGTCTTGCCCTTTAAGAGGGAGTAGAAACCCCTGTTGTAGGATCTCAGTATGTAATGTGGGAGTATGCCACTAGCAGTTAAAACCCCAGAGGGAGCAAAGAGGGGGTGGTGAATGGCGAAAGGAAAAGAGCCAGGAGGCAAACTGAAACCCAGATAATCTTGCTACCAGGAAGGGGCCACATGACAATACTAAAGAGCCAGAGCTAAAAGGCTTTTCTTACCACCCAGAGAAGGAGTGAGTTTTATTTGCTCATTTTAAAAAACAGGGCTTGTCTTGTCCTTTTGCCATTCCTAATCTTTCCTACATATGTCTATTTATTTGTTTGTGTGATGGGCTAGGTGGTAATGATTTGGCCCAGGGGTTTTGAAAATGCAAAAGATGTTTGGAGGGCTTGGGATTCCCTTTCCTCACCAATCAGGTCCCAGAGACTCACTTTCCATATCCCCTGATCGGCCCCA
>NW_017728995.1:13462121-13478331 GCF_001723915.1 Gavialis gangeticus
GTTATTTGACATTTTGTATTTTTTATTTCACCAACCAGTATTGTTTGTTCTGCTGTTTGTGTTTTATATTTTTGTTAAACCTGTCTTTTGTCAACTGGATGAATACATCTATGACTGTAAGTGCCTAACCTTTATTGAATACTACCCCTTCGGGGCATTGTAGTGTCCCCTATACCCCCTGGTTATTGGGGGTATGTTATGTTCCCATTACTGTTTTTATCATTAAAAAGTATATGGTTAATTCCCCATTGGTGATCTAGCTCTGCTCTATAGGGGAAGGAGAGTCCCTACACCTCCCACAGCACTTGTGCACCTGCTCTGATCCCTTCAATCAGGGAAGGGGTATATCTTGGAATACCACCTGGGTTACATTTGTTTAGTTCGAAGACTGTTTTTGCATATAGAGAACTGGCTAAGAAGCTCCCAAGGAAGCAGACAGCCTATGAGGCAGCAGGCATCCCAGCTTGCTTCCAGAGACATCCTAGTATGCATCTCATGATAAAGCAAGCAAAAAAAGAGTCACATCCTTAACTTCTACTGCAATGGCATACATTTTAGAGCCACTGGCAATGTTTCTTATACCTACAAAAATGAAATGCAGCTATGACTTGGCTTTCTCCCAAATTGTTTGTGCATAATGTTCTGCCTACTGAATTCCCTTCCCTCTTCCCAACCAAAGCAACATTTATACATGTTGTGATCAGTGCACTTACTCGTGAAGAAGTGGCCTTACAACTGTGCCTCCTTGCGTATGAGCTTTGTAAAAGAGGGTGTAGAGGTAGGGCAGCAAAGTGTAGCGAATGTTCAAGTAGTGCCTTGATGTCCTCACCAGAAGAGAATCTGCTCCAAATGCAGCAGGATCTTGAGGCTGACAATAAAGGTTAGAGGATTATTGTTACAGAGAGGGCAATATGTTTTGGAAAGCACTGTAGGCCACATTTCAACAAGCAGCTGAAACATTTCTGGAGTCCAAGGGAACGACTACTCAATGAGCATGCAGCTGCTGAAGCCAGTGGTGAAATTGGCACAATATATACAATTATTTCCAATGTAGCTGAATCTTTTGGAGTTAAAATTTCATAAGACAGCTTATGGACACAAAGTATCAACTGCAATCTAGTGAACTATACATGTAACCCACTTTGATTGAAATTCTAATTAAGTAGAGTGTTAGAAGGCAGGAGGCAGAGCTGCTGTAGTATGCTAGTTGGATAACCCTTGTGGGCAGTAAAAACTGAGTAAAAAATGAGTACAGACAAGAAAATAATTATATCCAAAATTATATGTTCCAGTTCTGTTGTGCTAGCAGAGATGTAGCATATCCGTTTTCTACTGGCAAGACAGTATAAAACAGCAGCAGTGAAATATTATCATTACCAATTTAAAGAAAAGTTGTATAAGCATCAGTTACTTACTTTATTATATTCAGCATTGTGATTCCTGGAAAAGGGGTAAAATGCTCCCACTTGCATCCATCGTGTGCAAAGTTCTTCTGTGGTATCATAGATAAACCCACAAATATCTGCTCCAATCTGAAGAAATATATACAGACCACATGTTGGCAAAATACTGTAAATATAGAATTATACAGGCTGACATAACAGTAGTTTCTTCTCTATATGCATATATCAACTGAGGTACATCTGTGCTTTGAGAAGGGGAAGTATGTTGGTCTAATGGAATTCATATGAGTTTAAGGAAAGGTATTTTATCTCCCACATCACTCTTTTTTTTAAAAATCATCAGAAGAGACCACTGATACAGAGTATCATTACAGGGAAAGGAATAACCCTTCTTTATGGTAAAGGCTACCAGAATCTGGAATGGGCTTCCAAGTGAGGTGGTGCTCTCCCCTACCTTGGAGATCTTTAAGAAAAGATGGGACAAACACCTGGCTGGGGTCATCTGACCTCAGCACTCTTTCCTGTCCAGGGCAGTGGGTTGGACTCTATGATCTGCCGAGGTCACTTCTGACGCTAAAAATCTATTAAATGTATGAATACAAGTCTGGTGCAAATATTTTGATATCTGCATGTATCTGTATATGTACAGCAGTCCACATTGTCGCTAGTAACTGACTATAGTGAATCAGGGTCTATATAAATGGACTAATCTATTGTCTTTGTTCTTAATCTGTCTTTACATCACAATTTCCTCCTTGAATGTTTTTGAATGTACTACCAAATAGTTGTTGCTACCATAAAACAGTATTAATAGATACAAATACAGTTAAGAATAAAACACTGTCACAGGAATTCACATCTTAAAAATGGAATTTGGACATGCCATTAGTTTATAAATATGTGGAACCTCTCCCATGTTTGGTGCAGTGGCAAAATAGTACACAGTGTCAACTCAAAGAGCAAATTACTAAAGAGTGAAAAATAATAAAAAAGTTGACCAATGGCTTCAAACACAGATAATAACATGCTACATCATCATAGATGCTAGCCTAGTCAGGAACTGAGACATAGGAGCCGCCTTGTTTAAAGCAGTACTTGAGGATGAAGGCCGAATGGTTTACTTTGTTACTGAAGAGAATGAATTTATGGCTTGAAGAATAAGGTAGTTTTTTCTTATTGCTATTAATTATATAGTCAAATATTGCAGATATACATTGTTAATTCTTAATCATTGCTGAAGAAGAGTTAATATAAATAAATGTTTACATAAGGCATTCCAAAGAGGTTAAATTCCAGCATGCCTGGTATTGCCCATTTAATGTCATTCCAAGTTGCAAAATTATCTCCTAGCCAATGTCCTGTGAATTTCCCTGACCCAGCAAAAGTAGACCTAGAAAGAATGAGGCTTCTTTTTCCAGGGAAAACCGTTTGGATGGCTCTGAAAATGAAGCAAAATAGTAATTAAAACAAAAGGTTAGTAAGTTTAAATGGAGCCTGAGAGCCCATCTATGCCTATTGCTAAACCCTCCAGCCCCTTAGATTAAATACATCCTCCTCAAGACTTCATTAAAGATGATGTGAGCCTGCTAGTTTAATCTTTTGCTCTTCAGAGGTGACAGATATAATAAAAAATATGGACAGAGAGGTTTTACAGAGTTTCTGAACTCAGCATCACTCTTCACAAAATAGAATGAGAAATGAACTGAACTGATCTCAACAAAATAACTTTATATTTCAAATAAAACACTAATAAAAATTCATTAATTTACAAAAATAGTGAGGCCCAGCACGCAGTCTTACTTCTAGTTAGCAGGATGTCTTTTAGTCAAGCTCCCAACGTTAAACCTCCCAATTGATTTTTTTCCCTGTTTTGTCTGCTAACCTTTGAGCTAGAGCCTTAATTAGTGCATATTGGCATAATTCCACTGATTTAAATACAGCTACATTAGTTGAGGTCCTAATATCTGGTTGCCAGTTTGAGGGCAAGAATTCATGAGGGAGAAAATAACTGTTGAAAACTATGAATTTTTTAAACCCCACTGTGCCTAACCAAGCAGAAAACAAGACACATGATAAAGGCGTGAATTTCCCTCCGTTTTCAAACAATACCCAAACCAGAACCTTCCACGTGAAATAAACATGGCTTAGTGGAATCTTTAATGGCAAAGTGGAAAGAGACGAGGATATTTCCACCTTTCAAGACAGTGGTTCCCTGGGTTGTGTTAAAGTACAGAACCATTGCTTCATTTGCTCCTGTTTGAAATGGACTGTGTTTACACCAGCTTTAAATTGTAACATCTTAAATCATTTAAACAAAGGTCAGGAGTTCACCCAACATTTTAAAATATGAAATTTACACAGAACGGAGCACTGTAACAAAAAACCCTAGGGATTTGGGGTGCTTCTTGTTTTGGATGTGTAGCTTCAGACACCAAAAAAGAATCAGATTTCCAGAAGGCAGATGCTTAGCGTTTTCTAGAAGAATCAAATTTGTTTAAAGAACTGCAAAGTGGGTCCCTAAAATGGCTAAACTATATATCCACTTTGGATCTTTATGTAAAAATGATGAGAAAGCAGTTCTTACTTTTCAGTAGACAGGGTCATGGAATATCCATATAGACTGTGAACATCATAGTGCTTGCCCCAAGTCTGCACTGCATCCATGCAAATTGTCTTTGAATACATGAGTCCATCCAGAATCCCTTTGGAGAAGAACACAGACCATGGCACCAAAACATATCTTTCTAAATATATCCATTCTTGTCTTTTGATATTAATCACATGGTGAAGGGACTTTTCCTTGTTTTGTATTTACAGTAAACATAGTATTTCATGAATAAAACAAAAGACACTGATCTGTATCACCTCATGCAACAGTAAGTTAGACTTGAGGCTTAGTGATTTTATTAATCTGTATTTTAACAGAGAGAGTTTTCTGCTTTAGAGCTCCCTATAGCTCATAGCAATCAATACACAAACAGCAGAAGAATTCATCCATTACCACTAACACTGATATAAATGTGGCTTTGGTAACAGAATGAAGTTTAGTACATTGACATATAATGTAATTCAACTTGTTCAGAATTCAGAATGATAAAATCATGCACCATATCTAGGTGAGATTAAATAGTAACTATAGGCTCTCTTCAATGCCATCACCTTCTGATGCTTCTCTTCCTAACGCATTATTTTGCAGTAATTCAGTTCACTGTGGACTTAATTATGAACCTAGGTATGTGACCGAGCAGAAGAGTAAAGGGTATAAGAAACCATCCTGATTTTTTATTTTTTCCTGAAGGGGCCATCTAGAGAGTATGCCAGTGCTGCTGCTATGTGCTCTGGGTAGACTGAGAGCAGAAGGCAAACAACTCTCCAGAAAACAATACGGTTCCTGTCCTATGTCTGGGACATACTGCCTGTTTACTTGACTTTTTGCAGCCTGGCCCAAGTAAAGCCACTGGCCTTTCAGAGTTTTAGAAATAGTACCAAAGACTAAGGGTAATGCACCACGTATTTATATTTCCCATTGTCTCTTCCATTGTTATGAGTGTTTCAAACACACTCAAAAAGCATAAAAAATAATATTGGTATCATCGATTAATTCTGTCACAAAAACAGTTGGACTTCTACCATACAATTAAAGAATATGAACTCACTGGGAGTGAAAGGTGGATAGTTTAAGTTGTTTTGCTGACAGCCTCTTGTCGAACCTCTAATAAAGCTGGATACTTCATTCATATCCTGGTAAAACAAACAAGCAGATTTGGTTGAAGTATATTTCCTTAAATAGACTCTGTGCATTCTTTTCATCCTAGCTCTTTAAAAACATTTTGATAGTGTGATATTGTTAGCTCCAATTTAAAATACAAATATATAACTAAAATATCAAACCTACTCATTCACATTATTAATATACGCTCTTATGTTTTTCTTTGTAAGTTATCTCATGGTAATGTGTCAAAGTTAACTTACCTATTTATTCACAGGAGCAGGCTTATGAGTATATGAAAAGTATTAATACATGATATTAATATCCCATTTTAAGTTGACAAAATGCAACAGGTATATTACTAGAATGACATATCACGATATTTGTTATTTAAAAGAGTTAGATATTAGATTATATGTTAGTTATTTGAAAGAATAATATTAAATTGCAGGGCACAAACTTTACCAGAAAATAAGAACTAAATAAATACAAAAGAAAATTGTTTTTACATATTGCAACTGCTAGAAACAATAAGAATATTGACTTATAGATTCATTTCATATCCTATACCTTTGATCAACCCATTGTTTTGCTACAAACAAAAGACAGAAAATCCAATGATTTCATGTATGCTAACAAAAACATGGTGCAACTGTGACCTTAACTGTTGCTTCATTGGCAATATTAAGCACCAATAGGTATCCTGCTAACCTCTAATCTCTAACATTTGGAGTTAACCACTGAATAAAAGGGTTTGCTGACCCCTTTATACAAGGGCTGATATAGTTTATGTAAAGCAAACCATTGGTTACATTAAGAAATTAATTATGTATCAATTTTTATTCCAATAGAAACATAACTTTACAAGACTGATATCTGCTAGTGACTCAGCACACAAAAACAAACATCATGGTAGTCGATGAGAATCGGGTCTTTTATACACAGACTATTCTTTAAAATGTTTGCTTTGTCCTGTCTAAGGATTTGTCTGAAACTGGAGGTTTGATTGTGGCATATGTAGCAATGTTTGACTAGCTTTAATTTAGGTAGTTCAGAAAAAGCGGTGGAGACAATAACTTGACTGTAGTACAGGCTCTAGCAAAGCCCTAAGCTTCCAGACTTTTCAAATGTTGGAAAAACCCTTGGAACAGCATCTTAAGTGCTACTGTTATCTAAGTTACCTAAAACAAAGGTAGATTTGTTATACTCAATCATATGGCAATCATTTCTTGATGATTGCCACATGTGGAAATGCCCTATAATACTCTCCTTCTGCCTGGAATCAAAAAAGGTTTTGTTTCCTTTCTTATGTAGTGTCATACAACATTAAACTTGACTGCTGAATTTGCAAGCATTCTTGGTGACAACTCCAGCAGGGCAGAAATGGAAAACCATCTGGCCCTTTCTCACCTTCAGTATTACCAGTCTCTGCTGGTGCTTTTGTTTAAAACAATTTGACTACATGAAGAAAAAAAAAACCTCAGACAGAACCTTCAGTTAGAAAGCAAACTGAGTCTCAATACACCAGGGAATGCTCTGAGATTAGATAAGACCAAAACTCTTTGACTAGGGACAGATATTACACATAAACTGGTATAGGTGATTGGAAACCAGTTTAAACCTGTATCAGAACAGAAGTTCAGTGCACATAAACAGATTTCAAAATGGCCAAAACCAGTTTAAGATAGACCTGGACAGACAGATGTAGTATCAAATTTAACTACTTAACTGGTCTATCAAAATTCTGTCCCAGATCCACTCCCATCCAACACAATCCCCCTGTATCCCAGGATGCATTGCAGCCCCCCTGCCCCCCGGCTTGCAGATCAGGCCCCACCCTTGGCTGTCACATTGCTAAGGCAGCCTCCCCAGCTCTGCTGGCAGCAGCAGAGGGGCAGGCAAGAAGGGGAGGGGGGATATCTACTGCCCTAGCCCCAGCTTCCCTCAGCTGGGGTCTGCACAGCAGGGGCCTGGGGAAAAGCCAGACTTAGATGGGACCTCTCTCCTCTGCAGCACAGTTCCATTGGGCTGAGAATGCCCCAGTCACCCTCTTATCAGTTGTGCTCGTCTGCTATGGCAGGGAGGGCATCAATGGGGAGGGGAAGAAATGGATCCCCACTCCAGCTGGCAGCTGGGGGGGGGGCGGTGGTAAGGGTGGGAGGGACTAGGATGTTCACAGCCCAGCAGAGCCCTCATGCAATAGGAAAAGCCCCCACCTTGGGGGCTTCCTCCTGTCACTGTTAGACCCTGGCTAGGGACCAGAGCAACAGTGCATCCCCCCCACCTCTCCCCCATGGCTGAAAGGGAGGGGGCTGCTGAAGGGGTGGGGCTGGGAGTATGCATGACTATCCCTTACCTTCCAGCCTTAGCCAATGTGGACATTTGCCTGCCTTAGCCAACTGCTGAGTGAATGTATACTCTAGAGACAGTGCATTTCTTAGAGAAAGCTGTGTAGATTGAATCGATTCCACCTTGGGCTTTTTGATTTTCTGTACTTAACCTTTGGTGCACTAGGGTCAGACTACAAACCGTTACATCCCTTTAAGGGCACAGCAGTCTTCCCTCTAGTCATGTGGCCAATTAGCTTCACGTAAGCATAAAGGAAGCAGCCTTTCTTTATTACTGTTTGGGGCCTGGGCAAAGCACCCCATTAACAGCACGATGCTCTATGGAGTTCAGGGTCTAAAATTCTACCCTGCCCCTATCGAGTACATGAATGATTGATAGCCAGCTTCTTACTGCCCCTCATCACTGCTTGTCTACACAGAGGTCAGCCAGAAGTTGGCTATGGGAACTACATGAGGCAAGTAAATATGCTTTAGTATATTTGATTTAATTCAGATTTAGAAACAGAAACAAAAAAAATTCAAGGAAATGCTCAGTGAAATCTAATCATTAATGCCTTAAATATAAAGGTACTATGTACCTAATGTGTTGGCTTCAGCTGTTTAAGAGATAAGGAACCAGGAAATGTATTTTGTGATTTTCTGTCAGATTACACACTGTATCTTCAAATCCTCATAGATGTCTTCAGTAATACTACAACTGATAGGAGACTTGCAATGTTTTTTTTTTATATGAGATGGCACACCCTGTTTTTGTATATATTCCTTTATACACCGTGTAAATGATGTGCATGAGAGGACATGGGCATTTATGCTGAAGCAACTTTATTTTAGTGGCCAACTTACTTTATGCAAATGTTTAGCTTTCTGAAAGAAACCTTTACATATTATCCTTGATCATTGGACTCAAATCTAAAATGTAATGATGAAATCTGCAAGAACCACATAAATAAAAAGTACACTGTCAGCAGAAAAAAGTTTGAATCTTGCTGAAGGGGCTACGAGCAATTATTTAAAATTGTCATGGCTCTTTGGAAAGCAAGACACGGTGTTCACTATTTTGGTTTATTTTTTCTTCACCCCCTGTAATTAGTTTTACTTTTTAAAAATTAAGAGAGAGACAGACAGACAGACAGACAGAGAGAGATAGAGAAAAGAAAAAACATGATCACCACTTTTTTTGTTAAAGAACTCTATCATTGAGCCATGCTGGATTGTTTTTATGCCAAGTGCACAGAAAAGGAATCACTATATGGTGAACCAATACAGCCATTATTAAAGCAGAAACATGTCATTAAAACATTTATTCTTATCTTCTTTGCCAGGCACATTAATAATGAATTATCTAAAATCATAGAATCATAAAAAATTAGGGTTGGAATGGACTTGAGGATGTCATCTAGTCCAACCCCTTGCTCAAAGCAAGACCATCCCAACTAAATCATCCCAGCCAAGGTTTTGTTGAGCCTGGCCTTAAAATCTCCAATGATGGAGATTCCACCACCTCTCCAGGTAACCTGCTCCAGTGCTTCACCACCCTCCAAGTGAGAAAGTTTTTTCCTAATATCCAACGTAAACTTCCTTTGCTACAACTTGAGATCATTGCTTCTTCTTCTGTCATCTGCCAACATGAGAACTGTCCAAGAGTTTGGTATTTCAGTCATGAAAGTATAGAAGGTCCCCTTAGTTGCACAGAAAGGGCAGTGTTATCATTTGCAATGTTATTATTTGCAATGTAGAGGTCAGACCTGATAATTAGCAAGACAATTGAAATAGAGTCTACTGATTTAAAAAATATATTAATTCTTTTAATTTGAAACAAACATCTGGAGATGTTACAATTCATCCTTTATGTTCTTTTCTCTGAAGTGCATTTGTCATTATCTTGTTATAGGCAAGGAAAAGGAGAAGAATTTAAAGTCTCTGTTAGATGTTTTTATAACTATCTACTATCCAGCGAGTTACATATTGTCCCTTACCACTTTATTTTTTTATCTACTTTCCCTGTGGAAGAAGGTAGCAAATATGAATTAAAGGATTTCCTTTAACAAGCGTTTAATGCCTGCTACTGGCATTAGGCTTAGGAGCAATGTTTGGACCATTACAATAGCCAGGAAAAACAAATATCAAACTTGTTTGTCTGAAGTGAATGGCAAAACTCCCACTGGTTTCAAAATTGCCTGCATTTCGTTAAATGTCTAGTTTTGCAACTAAAAGATTAGTATATTTGTAAGCCACATTTTGATATTAATAATAACATTCCTAAGGCATACTGAGAGATGAGAAAGGAAACATGCATTGTTCAAGCTTCTAATTGCCTCCATTCCCCCAAAATAGAAAAATGTGATAGCTTACAATCCAGATTGCATCATATTGTACTTGATCATGAAAAATCTTGCATTCTTCAGCCCACCAAGTGGTACAGTCTGGATTGGTGAAATCTGGGAACACAGTCAGTCCTGGCCATACCTAGAATGTAAGAGAGGAGCCAGTAACTGGTTAGTTATATCAGAAAAGATTTAATTTAATGTAAGGAAAGTTACAAAGAACGTCCCCATTTGTTCGTAATATTTTTCCATTATGTAATTTAAACCCTCCCCGAGTGTAATCTTATAACAATATTAGCACAAGCAAAGGAATATTTTTTGTTCTACATATATGGCTTGGGAAAATTATCTTGTGATCCTCGGAACAATTTCACATCCCAAATTCAACTATTAGTTGTTTATAGTCTTTCTTTTTTCCCCTCCATTTCCATGCAATTATAGCAGGTGGCAGAACTGCAGTAAAGAGCAGGTTTTCAGCCTCATTTGTTTTGAAGTCCACTTTTGCTTAAGTGTACTTCTAATAATGTTAGAATACTCAAAGCTGCCTTGTGTACACTACTGTGAATAGCTTCCTAAAACGGAGTTATAGGGAGAGAATGGTTCCATCTAACAATATCTTCCTCCTGTCAGCTTAGACAGAAAAGCTAAAGAAATTCCATTTTCCTTACTATCAGGTATGGTTTTGCCCTTGCTCTGTATATACAGTCGTCATCATGGATCCTGGTTTTCTCCGATTTAAAAAAAAAAAAAATCCCCAATTTTCACATAAAAAATTAACTTAAAATCCACATTTTTCTGTAATTAAAATGCAATGCCGTTAATATATAGATACTAGCTGAAACCCACAGAATATTTGCCATTACATTTTTATTGCAAAAGTATTTCCTTAAATACAGGATTTTTAGTGATCTTTTTACTGAATACTTTAACGGAATCAAAACTTTTCACCCTCAATAAGGCTACATAAAGCTGTCCATGTGAAAACACAGGCATAGGAATATAAATACATATTTTGTCTAAAGTTTGACCTTGTGACTTGTTTATAGTCATAGAATAAGAGGGCCCTTACACACATGACTAAGGGCCTTGTACACATGAGGAAATTGCCCCTTTTAGTGATTTAATTGCCCTTTTTAATGATTTAATTGCATAACAGTGTACACATTCACCAGCATGTTATGATTAAATTTTGTAACAGTGTACACATTTGGCAGCATATTTTGATTTAAATGACTTTTTTACGTAACAAATTAAAACACATCCCATGTATTTTAGTCCGCTACATAACAAATTACAGTGATATTCCACATATGTACAAGGACCCTATCCAGAGAAGATGGAAAGGATTGTGCACAAGGCGCTGGAAGCCCAGGCATGCTCAGGGAAGCTCGGGCTTGGTGGGCTTCCAGTGCCCCATGTACCATCCCTGCTGCCTTCTCTAGCTGCCAGCACACCCAACCACCCTCCTGCCACCTTCCTGGGGCAGCCAGCCCATTCCTGGCTGGTCTCAGGTGGTGGGGATGGTTCGTGGCAGAGGCCGCGGAATAGGATGGGTCACCCGGGCCATGGCCCAACCAATGTCTAGCACCCGGGCCATGGCCCAACCAACGTCTAGCACAGCATTTCAAACATAGCCCTGCTCCCTGCCTGCCTTCCTCTCTCACACATGTGCTCTGCCACCCTCAGCCCCGCCAGGAGGGAAGAGTGACAGCCCCCTGCAGCCAATACACCCTGCAGCCAATGGAGATGGGCCCAGGCAACTGGCTGCAGGGGGATGTCACTCTTCCCTCCTGGTGGGGCTGCGGGTGGTGGAGCACATGTGTGAGGGAGGCAGGCAGGGAACAGGGCTGTGTTTGAATCGCCACGCTAAATGTTGACTGGGCCATGGCCATGGGGGCCCACTCTATTCCATGGCCTCTGGTGCATGGGGCGCCAGAAGCCCGCCAAACCCAAGTTTCCCCCAGCACACTGGGGCTTGCAGCACTGCCTGTGACCTGGGACTGTATCCACGCAGCTACCTCTCAACCTGGGTGGTCCTGAGGAGCACTGTTGCCATGGAGGGAAACACCAGGCACCCCCAAAGCTCAAAGCCTGCATGACACAGTGGCAGGTCATGTGGGCAGGCTCTGCCAAGGAAATTATTATCATTATCATTATCAATAAAAGCAGCAAGGGGCCTGACCTTTCCCCCCCCCCCTCCTGGAGCCTACCTGTATCTCCCATAGCTGATGAGTGAGCTGCCAGCATGTCACGCAGTCCCTGAGCTGTAGGGGACCATGGTGCTTTCATCCATGGCAGCAGCACCCCTGGGCAGTACCCAACTGCTGATATCCTGCCAGGGTGGTCGTGGGACTGCCACTGCCATGGAGGGCCTCCCACAGCTCAAGGCCTGCTGGCAGTTTGCCCCCTGGCCATGGGAGAGGCAGGCAGGCTCTGGGGAAGGGAAAAAAAAAAGGATTGGGCCCCTTACCACTTTATTTTTTTTCTCCCCCTTCAGCAGAGCCTGCCTGCTCCATGGCAGGGGATCCTGGTGCCTCATTTTAGCTCTGACTTGCCTGCATATCTGTTTGAAATGCCTCAGGATATATACATGACAACATGCTTATTCTGTCTGTCCAGAGCACTCTGATCAGTTGTTTCAATAAGCATTGTGATTGGCTCCTGAGACGACCAGAGTGCTCCGGTCAGATATAATAAGTCTATTATTATTATTATTATTATAGATATATATATATATATATAGTGGTGTTTCATTTTAAATCATGGAAAAATGTGGAGTTGGGGTTACTTTTTTAAATCCAAAAATTGGGGATTTTTTTTTAAATCAGAGAAAACCAGGATCCCTGATTATCATAGACTTTAAAGAGTGTGTTGTACTAGGAATTAAAATAGCACACAACACAAAGATTTAAGGTCAAAATTACAAAGATATTTAAGTGCAATAAGCAACTACCAGGGTTTAAAAAGTACTTACCCAGGTTAGGCACTTGATTCTTTTTGATTTAGATGTGAGATGCAATTTTGCATCTTTTGGTACCTAAATACCATTGTAAATCTGGCCCTTCCGGTCTTTTATTGTATACAATGACAAAATTTCATTGAGGAAAAAGGCTTGGGCCTGCATGGATTACTGTATAACCACCTAAAAATTGTATTTCTTTTTTCTGTTAAGTATTTTATATGCAGGTATATGTGTTTCTCTTAATGTAGATTTAAAGTATGGTATTGCAAGGTTTAGGGCGTGAAAAAATCATGAAAAAAAGCCAAACAGAAAAATATTCAAGCTTGAATACAATATGCAGGCCTCTATTTTTCTCTTTATTCTGCTTGACAGTAGCTTGTATTATAAAATTAATACAATTTGCATTTTAAACAGGTAGGGTAATGGCAGATGTCCTAAAGTTCATTCTAATTCATTTTTGAATTACTCAAATAAGCAACATAATTGGTGAACATTAGGGACTGACTTTCAAAGACTTAAAATGGGAATTCGGCATCCACTTACCACTGAAAATCAATAGGAGTTGACTGCCAAAATATTGTTTGAAGCCTGCAATTTTCTCCTAGTTTCCCTTCCTTAACATTTAACAGTTTTTATTTATTTTTTCTTAAAGATAAATCAGTGGAAAGTAAGATATCTCAAATACTAATGATTAAGGCTTTGTAAACTAAAGTTTCCACCAATGGCTAATTCTGACAAGAGAAGAAACCTGGGAAATGGAGCTTTTAAATAAAGATTTTAACCCAACCTTAACTGCTAAGGCAACAATTATTGACAACATGAGGAGTTCTGACTTTGTAAATAGCTGGTTACCTCTCCGATGAGTTTTGTCTCTCCATCTGATTCATTTACCCAGACTGCCTTGCTCTGTCCTCTTTGATAGGCATCATAGGTACCATTAATGAGCGGATTTATGCTAATGGCAGGGTCCTGACAAAATAAGCACAATAGAAAGCATGCCAAGATCTTCCATTTTCTGCAGCATTATAGAGGTAAGGCAAAGTTTTATCAAGTGCATACACAATTTTTTAAGCTGTATACAAACAATTATTACATGATGATAATACAGTCATTTCAGAAAAGAAATGGTTACATCATTACCAGTATGATGATGTATTTTTGTCCATGGTTATGTAGGTCAATAGCAAAGTTGGGGAGATCTTTAAATTTCACTTTATCATAAGTAAAGTCTTTCTTGTTCTCCATATAGTCAATATCTGTGTATTGCACATCCTGAAAGACAAGACAGTTCATTTTAATATTAGAAGTGATACCCTAGGGCTTGGAGTGCTCTGATATCATGTTCTTATGATTCCTGCTTACTCTGGAGCAAACTTACTTCGGTTATTTCACTGCAGACACACAGAAAGAATGCTGGTGGGATAATTTTCATTCATGGTGAGAAACTGCAATGACTGTAATGCAAAGACCACATAAGCTACAAACTTTATGGATGGAGAAGTGGAAACTTAAAGAAAGCACAAATGGCAACTATGCACCCAGATACCATTGAAAGCTCATGATTGTTCAATGTCTAAGTGCAACCTGTGCCTTTTAAAAATTTTCCTCTGCAAGTCTAATCTGCAGTAAGAGGTGGCATCTGTAAAGAATAGGGAGGAACAAAAAGGGCTGCCTTTACAACTGATGCAAGGGTCATCCTAACAGGGCAAAGTAGCACAGCTTTGTTCAGTGATAGGAAGTATGTTACATTGCTGTGCTATGCTCAAAATGAGCTGCCATTACCATGTGTGAGCTCAGGATGTACCACAGCACATGAGTGGCTGCCTAGTCTCAGTCAGTAGCTGATAGAGTCAGTACTCTTCAGTCTGGGATGCATTGACTGTGATTCCTTTTCACAGAGTCACTTGTTTGCTAAATTAGGGTTAGGATTTTTCAGAAATGTCCAGGTAACTTATCTACTAGCATTTCATTACCGAATCTATGGGACTTGGGCATCTAAGTTATTAGGCACTTTTGGAATGTTACCCTAACTCCTCTTCTCTTGTTGCACAGGACAGAGAGTTCTCTCTGCTCTCCTACCTGCCTTGTGCAGCTGTAAATCAAAAGAAGCATTTAGCCATGTGGGCTACAATTTAATCTCAGTCACACTGGTGTAATAGGCTTTAAGTTATGGGAGACAGGCCAGGCAACAAGGAACTAGGAAAGGGTCAACATAGCTCCCCTCTTTAAAAAGGCAAGAAAGAAGACCTATAAACTGGTTAACCTATCTCAATACTTGAGAAGTTACTTAAGCATATCCTAAAGAAGGTCACTAACAAGCATCTGGAGAAGGAAAGGCTGATTGCAAATAGCCGACATGGATTTATGAAAAACAAATCATGTCAAGCTAACCTGATGTCCTTTGACAAAGTAACTACTTCCATAGATAAAGGGAATGCTGTAGGTATAGTGTATCTGGACTTCAGAAAGGCTTTTGACAAGGTCCCACATAACCGTCTCAAACAAATCAGAAAAATGTGGGCTGGATAAAACTACTGCAAGGTGGATAGATAACTGGCTCAGTAGTCACAAGCAAAGGTTAATTATTAATAGGTCCTTGACAGAATGGCAGGAGGTTTTGAGTGGAGTCTCAAAGGCATCTGTCTTGGATCCAGCACTGTTCACCTGGCTGGATGGCACCTCTATGGAAAAGGACTTGGCAGTCTTGGTACATCACAGACTCAATACGAGTCTGCAATGTGATGATGTAGTGGCACAAAAGGCCCATGTGGTTTTGGGTTGCATCAATAGAACCATTAGTGTAAGACACAAGAAATGATAGTGACTCCCTACTTGGCACTGGTTAGGCCTTATCTAGAGTAGTCTGTGCAGATCTGGGCTCCACATTTTAAAAAAGGACATGGATACGTTAGAGAGGGTCCACACACACGCAATGATCGAAGGCTTGGAAGGCAAGTCATACAAAGAGAGACTGAAGGAGTTAGGTATATTCTTCAACTTGCAGAAAAGGCACTTAAGGGATATGATAGCAGTCCACAAATACTGGAAGGACTATCATAAAGAAGAGGGAAAACACCTTTTCTCTCTTACTGCAGTGAAGAGGACACAGACCAATGACTTGAAGTTGCAGCAAAGTTTAGATTGGATATTGGTAAAAACTTCTTCACTGTGGGGATAGTGAGGCAGTGGAACAGACTGCCCAGTAGGCCTGTGTGAAGCAGTTAGTATTTGCCTTGGATTCAGATAATTCAGGGGACAGGGATTCGATTTGGTGATTTGAATCACTGTCCTGAATCAATTTGGCTGAATTGGACTTGGAGATTTGGCTACTGCCGAATCACCCAGATCTCTAAGTCACACGGGCCCCATCCCCTGGGGCTCCGAGTCACATGGGCCCCATCCCCTACCCCACCCAGCCCCAGCTGCTGGCTCTTTGAAAAAAAAAAGCCCCCACTCATCGTTTG
>NW_017728995.1:13483331-13496294 GCF_001723915.1 Gavialis gangeticus
CCCACCCTAGCTCCTGGCCCTTAAAAAAATGCCAAAAAAGACTTGATTCACCAGGTGCTACTCAGCAGGGGGGGGGCGATCCCTGCTGCCCTCCCACAGCCCCATGCTGCATGGGGGGCTCTTCCATGAACCCCCAGAACCCCTGAGACTACTGCAGCAACTGGTAAATCCAGTGTTTTTTCTTCCTTTTTTTTTTTTTTTTTTTTTTTAAAGGGCTGGGAACTGGGGCGGGAGGGACAGCCATGGGTGGGGTGGTCGTGGCAGAGCCCCCCACACAGTATGGGGCACTCGGGAGCAGTAGGGATTGCTCCCACACCTGGCAACATCCAGTGAGTGGGTTTTTATTTTTTGTTGTTTTTTTTTAAAGATCCAGGAGTTGGGCCGGGAGGGCATCAGCCCAGCTCCCTGCTGCAGAGAGGGGGGAATGCCTGAATCACAGAAGCTCTCCAAATCTATTCAGAGAGCTTTGAATTAAATTCAGACCTTTTAATTGGTCCCCTGATTCGATTCAGCTTTAGAAATTTTGCCACTGAATTGAGCCAAATCTCCTCCAAATTGAATCAGCACTAAAAGCTTTACACAGCCCTACTGCCAGCAAAGTTGACTCTCCATCACTGGAGGTGTTCAAGAAGAGGTTGGACAGCCACTGGTTAGGGATGATCTAGGTGTAGCTATGCCTGTTTTCTACCACGGGCATCTTCCATGCTTCAGCTCTTTGCTGGCTGCCCCTGCTCCCTCTCCCTTTTCTGCTACGTGTCAAGGTGTTTTTAAATCTTCCCAGAGCCAGTGGATGTCAACTACAGCCAAGGATGGGGACTTTGACTGGGCTGTGCCAATGCTTCTACTAGGACTAAAGCTGGAGATTTCTGGCTAGAGGGGTCAACTGACTGCCATATTCATGGTCAAGTAGGAATTTTACCCCATGGCCAAACTGCTATGGGCTGTGGGTTTTTTGTTGTTGTTTTGCCTTCCTCTGTAGCAGAGGACATGTCACTCTACCCAGGATCTTTTGCCCAAATCTGGAAAACATTTTATAGAAGCAGGACATTGGCTGACATAGTTTTCCTACTTCACCTGTGGCAGCCTAGGACGTTAGGTCTATGTTAGGTCAGGGTTGATGATAGTCTTATGTAAAGTTCAGATTATGGTTTCTATGGGATGGTTAGAATAGGGATGAATCTCAGGCAAGTTGACCTATGGAGGTCCCTTACAGCCCTACTTCTCTATGTTTTCTATGAAATTGAGCCAACAAAGTTGAATCTATGCCTCACCAGTTTCCCACTAGTGAAGTTTCATTGAATTCCATAGAGTCACTCTTAATTTACATTTAAGTGAGAAAAAATTAAGCACGCAGGTTATGTGATTTATGTTTCTCTTCATAACTACTTCTTGATTATTTGTTTATAGCCATTACCACATTCTCCCATTATTCCCTCCTCCACCTGTTCTCTAGGTCATGATACTGCAAATACTGCTTGGAGTAAAGCACACGCATAAGCATTTACAAGATTGAGGCTAATTAACTTGCCCATAGCGTTATGCTTAGGCAGCTCTCCAGCTTCACGTTGGAAGAGAGGCACACATGGAGCAGCACTTTTTGTCAGCATTGTGTTGCTTATTGTCACAGGAATGCTGAGATACAAAGATGCCAGGTGAGCCCCTCCATAACTATCCTTATATCTGCTATTACAGCCATCCTATGTCACCTTCATGACACAGTGAGACTTACTGTGATATAGTAACAAACTGAACCCCTCTACGTGCTCGCAACTACAGAAAATGCAGATATTCTTACTAGTGTTTCCCACTAGGCTACTTCTTTAAAAGAATAAGCCCTGCTCCATTTTTTAACAAAAATGGTTGGAGACACTTATTCTAACTGGTTTGGGACTCTCTTTCCCTCAGTATATAAAAAGCACTTGCCTTCAGCCCCTCCTTAGGCTCCTAAACTGTGGAGGCAAGTGAGATTTCAGGATAAATCTCTCCCCTACGTTTCCTAATAGGCTTGCTCTAACCAACATTCAGATTTTTTGGATCACCATTGCAAGGTACTCGACTTCCAATAGGGTCAGGGGCCTATAGTCTTTATTAGAGACTTAGCTCTAAACGACTGCTTAAAGTCACACAGGAAAACTCAAAAATCAGATCCCTCTGCTATTGCCTAAGTACTGCTTCAGGCAGCTGATTTATTTGTAGGACTCAGCCTGTGAACTCAATGCCCCAAGATGCAGGCCTTTGTCTCTCATTTTGTAATCTGTGAAATGAGTTAAAATGCTTCCTTCTTCCGTCTCATCTACTCAGAGTGTAAATATTTTCCAGGTACAGACTTCCTCTTAGTAGTAATTTGAATAGTTAGAAGGGGCACAGATCTCAGCTGAAGCTTCTAAGAATGACTAATGCAAATGAATAACAACTGCCTTCCCCCAGACTTATCAGACTAACTCAGGGGTAGGCAAAATATAGGTTGATGACAGCAAAGTCATAGGTTCTGGGCTATAGAGAGCTGGCAGTTCCATCTGCTGCATCATGCCATTCCCCATCCACACCTTACACCAGCTCCTGGCAAGACCCAGCAGTGGGCACACTTGCCTCTTCTAGGACCCTTCTGGCTGTGGCTGCCTGGAGCCTGCAGCAGGGCTGCCCAAGGCTCCTTCCTAGCACCCTGTAGGCAGCAGCAACAGGAAGGAGCCACAGGGAAGCCCAAACATGGACTCTAGGCAGTTTCAGCCAGAAGGGTCCCAGAATAGGTGAGTGCACCTTCTGCCAGGTCCTGCTTTTTTGCCTGGTACCCAGCACCGGCCACCACCATTCACCATAGGCAGGACTGCCCCTCCACGTCTCCCCCTTCCCAATCACCCCCCAACACCTCCAACACAGCCCCACAGGTTACACCAACTCCCGGCTTCTGTGCTGGAAGCAGCACCAAGTGGATGCCAGCTTCCCTCTGGGGTTGGGGCATATACTTGAGCCCCTCCACGGGGTAGAAGGGTGGGCCTGACGCTGAATCTTATGAAATTGCCACTCCAGCTCTCCACCCCAACTCCCTTCCCACCCACAGCTCCATTCCACATAGGGAAGTGTGGTAAGCTGTTGTGGTAGGGGGGAGGGGGGACACTGCCCCAGCCCATGACAGCTCCCCAAAACCCTCTATGTGGCCCACAGGCCTAAATAATTGCACACTGCTGGTCAAACATCTTATTCATAGATCCATATATTGTAAGGCTGGAAGGGACCTCTGAAGATCATCGGGTCCAGTCCTCTGCACTAAGCAGGAAAGATAATGGAGGGGGAGGGTATTAAGTGACCCCAGCAAGGCAACTGCCTAAAAAGGGCTTTGATACCAAAACTCTGTATAACCTCATCAACCAAAAATAACTTGCAATAAACTAGCACAGAATCAGTAAAATCAAAACTTAAATAGCAGCACTCTTGACCTGCTTGGCCACTCATCACAATTATTTACTTACATAAGGTATCCCAATTGCTCTGTTCCTGTCTACTACTGCTTTCACTTCATCAAGAGATCCATAATTCCAGCGACTAATTTGAAATCCGAGGCTCCAGTATGAAGGCATGGAAGGCTGTCCTATTAGCTAAAAGTTAAGAAACAAAAAAGGAGGTACTGCATTTGTAGGTGTCACTTGTCAATCCAAAATTCATTAGTTCTGTCGTTCTCAAAAATGTATTACAAATTACTTTGGTACATGGTCTAAAGGTGGGCACATAATCCTTATAACTGCTACGTTCATCGTCCTTCTTACTTCCATCTATTATATTTTATACTTAATTCTTCCATCTTGTCTTAAGCTAAGTTACATCTATGGTAAGGTTTGCTTTTATTAGATGTTTACAGAAGCACTTTTCATCCTTGATTTTGACGTGTGCCTTTGGGCATTATTACAATGCAAACAGCAACAATTATTTGACAAACAAACCTGACTTACCAGGGAAGAATATCACAGTTTAAATCATAAAAACAAACTACAGAGTGGAACAGGAGAAATGCCTCCATGGAGGAGGCAACTGAAAGTGTGTACAAGTATATGAGAAGTCAGGATTCAAGGAATCCCTTTATGTAAGCAAAGTCAAATTAATATAATTCACTATACTCAATTGTTACACACTTCTTTCAGTTTCTGAAAGATAAATAATACTTTGCTTTTACATAATGCTTTTTATCAGTAAATTGCAAGCCCTGTACAAAGAAACTCAGTACAATTATTCCACTTACTAGAAGTAAAACTGAGGCTCAGAATGGTGAAGTGACTTGCCCAAGATCAGAAGCAGGCCAGTGAGTGAGTTAAGATTAAAACCAAGTCCCTCAATCTATCCAAATGAAATAGTAGAATAAGAAGTGCAACAGAAAAATGGCCTGGCTAAGCGGCAATCTTTTCAATCAGTTCAAACTCAAAAAAGGAATTCTACAGAAAGTAGAAACTTGGCCATATTACTAGGAAAGCCTTTAAGAGCCTTACACAGACATGAAATGGGAAAATTAGGAAGGCCAAAGCACAACTGAAGATGCAACTGTCAAGGGACATAAGGGAAATAAAAAGAGATTGTACAAGTTTATCAAAAGAAAGAGGAAAACCAAAGAAAAGTAAGACCCCCAGAATACAGAAGGCAATCTAGTCATAGATGATGCAAACGAGGCTGAGGTAGTAAGTGTTTGTTTTACTTTATTCTTCCCAAATAAAGTCAGCTACTAAATGAGTCATGCAGCAAAGATAGAAAAGGAGACAGACAGGCTGGAGTAGCGGAAGAACAGGCTAGGGATTATTTACAGAAGCTAGTTGCTTTCAAGTCAGCAGGGCCAGATGGGATACACCCTGGGGTACTGAAGAAATTGGCTGAAATCATTTCACAGTTACTGGCTATCCCCTTTGAGAGCTCACAGAGGTGATGCACTAGATAATTTGAAAAAGGCAAATACAGCGTCTCTCTTTAAGAAAGACAAAAAAGAAGATCCAAGGAATTACAGACCAGCCCATCTATGCTGATCTTAATACCTGGAACGATCATGGAGCAGGTCCTCCAATAATCTATTTTGAAGCACCTAAAAGAGAACAAGGTTATCAGGAATAACCAGCATAAAATAACTAAGAGCACTTCATGACTGATGAACTTGATTTCCTTCTCTGATAAGGCAAAAGGCTTTATGAATTGGGGGAGAGCAGTGGATGTGATTTACATTTACTTCAGCGAGGCTTTTGCTATTGTTGCCCACAGGATTCTTATAAAGAAACTGAGGAAATACAGACTAATAAAAAAAATACTGGAAGGTGGATAGGTAACTGGTTGGATCATCATGCTCAGCAAGTAGTCATCAGTGGCTCAAAATCTAGTTGGGAGAAGGTTTTGAGTGAGGTTTCCTGGGATTCTGTCCTGGGTCTTGTTAAACATCAGTTAGGTGGGTGATGGCATTGAGTGCACTCCTAGCAAATTTGTGGATGCTGGCAAGTTGGGTGGAATTGCAGACACTCTAAAGGGTAGGGTTAAGATCCAGAATGACCTTGATAAACTGGAGAAATGGTCCAAAAGTCAATCAAATGAAATCCAACAAGGACAAGTGCAAAATCCTGCACTTGGTACTGAATAATCGTCTGCACAAATACAGACTGGGTCAATGACTAGCTGGGTTGCAGTACTGCAGAGAAGAACTTGAGGGCTATAAGCTGAGTATGAGCTGCAGGTATGTTCTTATTGCAAAAAAGCATACTGAGTGGTCTTAAGAGGAATTTGTCTTGAAAAGTCAAGGGGAGTGATTCTTTTGCTTCATTTGGCATTGGTGAGGCCTCATTTGGAGTACAATGTCCAGTTTTGGGTTCCACACTTCAAGAAAGATGTAGACTGATTGGAAGGAGCACAGTAACAAAAATGATTAGGAGCCTGAGAAGCATGACTTATGAGTAAACTTTGAAAGAACTAGGGCCATTTCATCTAGAGAAGAGAAGACTTAGGGGGGGATTTGATAACAGTGTTCAAATTAGTGAAAGGAGAGAGAGATTTTTCTCTACAGATGTAGGGGCACAGGACTAAGAGCAGTAGCCTTAAACTGAAGCAGAGAAAATTTATTGTGGAGATTAGAAAGCACTTTGCGGCTATGAGGGTGATCAAGCATTTGGACAGGCTACCTGGAAAAACTGTGGAATCTCTGACCCAGAAAATTCCCAAGAGCAGGCTAGACAGATGATTGGCTGGGATGGTATAGTTAGGGATGACTAAATTTAACAAGGACTTCAGCAAGGACTTGAGCAGGGGGCTAGCTTAGATGATTTTATGAGATCACTTCTAACCCTTCTTCCCTGTGATCCTAGGAATCAGATCTGTGCTTCATGACCTAACTCACCTTGCCATTTTAAACCTAACAAAAGCATGTCGTATATTTCATGACATCTTTTGTTGCAAATGATGATGATCTGACTAAACAGAAATTTCAAAAAATAATGGCAGGCATGTTCCCTCACCAAAATTACATTAGCATAACAAGAGGTTGAGAGGAGCACTGAAGATTTGTCATTGCTAATGGAATCTCTATTGTACAGGGGGAACAGTCAAGCAAACAGAGGGCAACACTGCCTAGAAATTGATGCATGCTTCCTTTAAGTATCCATTAGAACATTTTATTGGACTAAAAAAAGAACAAATGTGAAATGACTGCTACTAATATTTTTCTAGCATAACCACAATTGTATCAGAAGCAATTTTACCTACTGTATAATTCTGCTGCAAAAAAAGGCTCATCTTCAGCACAACAGTAGGCTTGAGTTAACTTAGTTCAAGTAAAAGCTGGCTACACCAAAAAAAAAAAAAATATATAAAAGCTATACAGATTGAGGCTAATCAGTAGTTTATCCAGTCAAGCTGCTGCAGCTTCACTGCATTAGGTACAGCAGCACTCAAGCTTCAACCCACCTCCACTTTCATGGGCAAAGTAATATGAGTATACAACTGTACTGAAGCAAAAGATGCATCTGTATGGTCAGGAGTCCGATTAAGGACAAACATTTAGTTACACTTCAAGCTGAAAGGTCAGTGAAAACAAACTGTATTAAAGAGCCAAAGAAATATTCCAAAATCTATTTCACTGCATAACAAACATACCTTTAGATACTCCTGAACCACTTCCTCTGGAGTGTCTCCTAAGAAGACATAAAAATCTAGAACTCCACCAGTTGTTCTATAAGTTACTGCTGGGGCAGGCTGAAGAGCAAAATCTGCCAGAAAAGAAATTGCAAAGTAAATGTTGTACCTTAACTCCCCCAAAGTATCTATGTCATATCCAGATGAAGAATAAGTGAATTAATTTGGAAGAAAATAAGGACATCCTAAATCAGTAGTTAAACTCAAGAAAGGTTCTGAAGTTGTCAGATATCAGTCTCTTTCAATGTCAAGTTTTGCACACATTTCCATCCCACAAAACAACCACTAGAAAGCCAATAAGGGTGCCTTCTCTCATGAGTTTTTTCAGTACTGCTGTGTAGTCTCAAAAGACTTGGACAGGTGTCATAAACATATACTAATTTTATCTGCTTATCTAATAGAAAACATATCTGTACATAAACTGTTCTTTACCAATTTAGCCCTTAATCCTGCAGTGCAACAGTCCAGGTACTGGGATAAATGGAATTCAGGGACTATAACACCTGAGGTAAGGAGTAGGGCTGTGTGAAGCTTCAGACACTGATTTGATTTGGAGGAGATTCAGCAGCCAAATTTCCAAATCTGGATCGAATCAGGAGACCCATTAATGTCTCCAAATTTGGAGGGATTCAATGATTTGGCCATAGACAAAGCTTTATATGTTTTTTTCTATATACCTCATGGTACCAGGTGTGACTTGTGAACACTGCGATGACGAGGTGGAAGAAGTGTCCCATGGGAGCGCGGGAAGATTCCCTGTGCACTTGGCAGTGGACCCAGAAGTGGACCAGAAGTACTTCTGGTCCACTTCTGGGTCTGCTGCAGAGTGCACAGGGGACTCCCGCCTCCCTCCCCCCATTTGGCAACTGGTGCTTTCCGAGTCTGGGGGGTCACCCAGGGTCCTTCTACAGCTGATTGCCAAACCGGGAGGTGCGGGGGGTGGTAGGCAGCTAACCTGGAAGTGGATACTTCCAGTCCACTTTCATGTCCACCGTTGAGCATGCAAGGGACGCCCCCCCACGCTCCTGTGGGATTCTCCATTTGCCCTGCCATCTCAGCGCTCACAAGTCATACCTGATACCTCGAGGTATGTAGAAAAAACATAAAAAGCTATGTCTATGGATGAATTGTTGATTTTCCAAATCAGAATCGGATCTTCAGATTCAGCCGAATCAAATTGGGAAAGTCATCTGAATCAGCGAATCGAATCACTGTCCCCTGAATCAGGCCGAATCCAAATTGAATACTGCCCGCTTTGCACACCCCTGCTAGAGAGCTGGTTGCATTAGTCATTGTTTCTTTGCATGAATTTAACCTTGACTAAATTTTACATAAACAGCTACTGACAGATTTTTTTTTAAGTTTATTCTAAAAAAACCCAAAAAACTGTTTAGTATGATTTCTAAAAAAAATCACATATTTGTAGCACACTCTAAAAGAATGATTGTAAAATATATTAAACAATATTACTTATAGAGATGTTTTTCTTACCCATGGCATTACTATTCATTAGAAAGACACCAAAAGAGGCTCCGGTATTATCTTCCAAACACAAAAAAAATGTTTGAGCTCCATACAAGTTATTCATGTCCTTAAAAGAAACAGCAAATTCAAAAACAGTAGATGATTATTCTCCAGAAATTTTAAAAAAATGTCAGAGATGCAAAATTAAACAACTGAACGTATGTACTTAACAACAATAAAAAAACCTATTTTTTTCCAGTGTTTGTGATTTTTTTCCTCCCATATAGGGGAAGGTTTTCTATTCAGCCACACATGAAAACAGAGAATTGCTTAAAACAGGCAGACAGTGTAAATAGAGAGAGATGATGAAGTAATGTCCTCTGTGCTAATTAAACTTGATACTCCACCAGCCAAAAAAAAAAAAATCTATGCTCTCAATGGGTCTATGTATACAAGAGAACTATTTATTTTCAATTGCATTACCAATTAAAAGAACATGGAAAAAAAGCTTATGACTTAAGGAGGCTGCAGACATTATTCCAATCACAACGTTACTTGCTTTGCACAGTGAAGACATTGCACCACGTGCATGACTACACGTGAATAGGGCAGGCTGTCACACAGGTACAGGGAGCTGGGGATACTCTGCCAGGCCACAGTGCAGTCCAGGTCTGCTAGGAAGCAGCAAGCAGTTAGGGAAGTCTCTCCCCCTTGCTTGCTGCTTTCCATGAGATCCAGGCTATGCTGTGGCCAGGCAGGATGTTCCCAGCTCCCCGCACTCGTGCTGGGCAATAACAGGGCAGAGGGGGGAAGGATTTCCCCTTCCGTTCCCTTTCCCCTTCCATCCATGCTTGCTGCTACCTGGGATGCTTCACTATGGCAGGGGTGCTCTGCGTTTGCATATGGAGAGGGGCAGTATTTTTCCTGCTGGGTGCTGATGGGTAGGGGGAATGAACCTAGGACTCGGAACAATCCTTATTCTTTTTCAGAGAAGTTTACATTGGAGATGGAGCAATGCACTCTGGAATGCTGGAGGACCAGCAGATTGCGGTCACACAAAGTATTCCTTGCTACAAGTACAAATTAAAGCTGGATAGGAACCAGCTATAACAGATAGTGCACATTTTTGGGGTCTAACATTATAGCTGGTTGGAACTTTTAATAAGCATGGTAAGTGGTTTGCTGGTGTAGCTGGTTAATTGTACAATAACTGATGCATGTAGAGGAGGCCATACTGACACCAGTCACTAGACCAACATCTAAGCTGTTTATTTGTAATACTGTAGTAGCAAGCAATTAGCAGACAATTCTCCTTGTTCAAAAGAGTTATGGTACTGCTAACATAAATATGTATTCACAACCAGAGCAAGATTTTATTGTCCACATCCCCAAACAGGAGAGGTCATGCATGGGAATACAAGCTCAGAAACAACAAGAAACAGAAAATGAATATATATATATATTTTTTTAAATCAGCATCTCGTGTTTTGTAAAACAGACTCTGCAGCCTGGATAGTCTCTCAGGTCACCTATACATGAGCAGCAATGTACTGTAACTGGAACTTTTACAGAAGCATGGTCATTACCACACCTCAGCATCTCGTGTATCAACACACCTGCACTTAAAAATGGTGGTAGAGGTGCTTTAGTCCCCACCACCATTTTTAAGCACAGGGACACTGATACACGAGACAGAAGTCTGTTGGAGTGAGGTAATTACCATGCTCCAGCAGATTCAATTAACCAAGTCTGCTCTGACATGCTGTAATTACAGTGTTGAAGAAGTCTCACTTCTAAAGCTTCACTAGGCATTGTTAATAAACAGCTTATGAAAAAGCATCCCAGCCACTGTACAAGGCAAAAACTCCAATGTTTTAAAATCAGTTTAAATTCCCCAAACCAACCCCTAATACAACATAATAAAGTCAGTCCTTACTCCAATGGGTGCAGCATCCCTGGTAAAGATGGGCCACGTTTTCCAGTTAACGTCATGTCGGTATTGCTTGTGCACATGTTCTCCTACCCCATAAATGTTGCTGCTGGGTAGCTTTATGGAGAGCTGCAAATACTGGTCAGCATACACAAGGGGTCCTATGCTTGTATTAAACCTGGTTAAACAATTTAAAATATTTTTAAAAGATCTTACCATTGCTTTTGTGCAACATGACTGTCTCAAAGCCCTATGCTGTATGTTATAGCTAGCTTTGGCAGAATTCAGTTTTTAATTTTTTAATAGTTTCAATAGCTAAAAAAATCAATGTTTATTTTTCATCATTTAATTTAGATTTCTGTTGATTTAAATTATCAGGATGGTGCAAAAATAGGTTTTGTTAATGTTTATCCATTTAAATTTTAAGCATTGCAGAAAATTATACGTGTGGGGGCAGACAATTTAGTAAACGATAGCATACTGTTTACAGCTTTAAGAAAAAATCACATGTCAAAATATAAGAAGTAAATATCCATAAATCTACCAGTCGTACCTGCTTTAAATCATTCCATTCACTCATCAGGAGAAAGCCAGGAAAAAGGGACCAGAAGAGAAGGACAGCAGCACTCCCAGAGCTCTGGTATCGTGGGGACAGGCAGTGGCCACCCTCAGGCCCCAGCACATAGCCAGACCAGCCGCAAGCAGAACCCAGCTGTGCCACCAGGCTGGAGTCCCAAATACTCTTCCACCTCCCCACCTCTGGGCTTTGAGTAGGAGTTTGCTTAGGTAGCCTGTTATCTCCCTCAAACCCGGTTCTACGCACCTGTGAATGAGCAGCTACTTGCTTAATTGATGAGTCATTAGGCTGCAACAACCAACTAATGGCTTGATTGACTATTAGGCCACCCCTGTTTTCCATTTTATTCCCTCCACCCTCTGTTCTTCCATTTCTCTTTCTCCATTGTCCAGCAGCAGGTGTAAGGGTTCCCTATTACAGTCCCCTTTCTATAAATTTCGACTATTACTGACAGAGATATTTTTCCGTCAGCCTCTGAGATGTTTATCAATAGAAGTCAAATTCTGCCGAGCCTAGTTATAACTCCATGAACACCCATGCATCATTTGCTCATTTTATATTTTTTTTCTTGGATTTTCTTTTGTTTATAGCTGAACTGTTACATGCCAACATTAAGGAACAAAAGCAATATTTAACAAAAAGTACAAGCCTTTGGTCACTAGGGGTTTTGCCACTAGCTCAATGTACACACAGGACATCATGTTTTTGTACTGCCTTAGGAACAGACTAGGAAACAGACGGTAATTCCCGGAGTCTCAAAGAACTTCCATTTCTCTGTCTGGGCTATGCATCCAGCCAGGCCAAGAAATGCAAGTCATGGAAAGTAATACATATAAGACTGGGGCAAGCATCTAGGGATCAAGAATAACTGAAGAAAAATAACTATAGACGATTCCTCCTGGTAATCTTCTGTTTGATGAAGATAGCAATCTTTTTACTAACATGAGCTTCAGCTTGTAACCTGGCTGGTGCCTCAGGCCACTATTCTTTTCCAGTCACTCCGGGAATGGAGAGCAGGCCTCCATGATGGCCAGAGCAGCTGGCTGGAATAGTACCATTAGCACAACACACACTGGATCAAACAGCTGGAAATGTGTGCACTCTCAGTAAAATGCAGATTTGACTGAATCTGGCCTGCAGAAAGTAGGTTGCCAAGCCCTGCACTATCCAATTACCTCCATCTTGTATTAAGTAGGGCATCAGTGATCACAGTTCAGACCCTCAAAATCGTAATTCCCACCCTGGGGCATGCTCCTAAAATAAGGCAGATTACAAAATGACAATCTAATCTGCAATGTTTAAATTTTTCACATCCCATATGGATGTTTTTGTGTTTTAGCAATTTTTGGACAAAACTAAGCAATTGCCAACGTGCAAGGGGAGCTATGCTGCATCAGCAGAGCTCTAAAACAGAAGAGGAAGAGGAAAATATTGCTTCATTGCTCCCCTTAATTCTAAAATTGACGTCATTAGCATGATGGAATGCAAATGACAAGGTGAAAGAGAGGATTCTTCCTTCTGGTAATTGCATATGAAATAGCAATGGAATGAGAATCTCCTGGAAGAGGTCGATGCTGATACTTCTAGGCTTGCAAAAAAAGGACTTTTCAGGTTTGAATTTCATTACTCATGTTGGAATTATGCCATGGACCTCTGAGGTTACATCTTAGTAGTTCCAAGTAAGAAGTACAAGTTGGGAAGTCAGAGTGACTGCAACTGATGAACTTTTCTTTTGGCAGTTGAATTCCAACACTCCCCATAGCCATTCTACTATCCTGGGAATGGGGAACAATATTAGTGGTTGTAAATAACTGATCTTCCCATAAGATCATGCTTGTCAGAACAGCCA
>NW_017728995.1:13496305-13498442 GCF_001723915.1 Gavialis gangeticus
GGGGGGGGGGGGGGGGGGGGGGGTACTACACTGGGAAGGGAGTGCAGGGAAGACCACGCAGTAGGAGTGTAGAAATATGCAGTATGCTGCAGGATGGGGGGGAGTGTTAGGGGGTACTTTGTGGTGTGGGGCAGAGGGAGTCTGGGGAAGACCATACAATGTAGAGCCTAGAGGGTGTGTGGAGATTCAGCTGATTTAGTGGCAGCCAAATCTGAATCAGATTCATCTGAATTGATTTGGGACAGTGATTCAAATCATCAAATCGAATCGCTGTCCCCTGAATCAGCCAAATCTTAATCCAAAGCGAATACTAGCTGCTTTGCACAGGCCTAGTATTTACAGTAAATGCCGTGGTTTGTAGGAAATCAGTGAAAGATGGAAGAAACATGTAAATTCTTTCTTCAGTGCATAGGACACTATAATTCATAAGATTTATTTTTCTAAATCAGTTCTCCTGTACTAGAATATTTATTGTCCTCTTATGTCCCTATTTAAGAAGTCATGAACTATTGACTGAATATTAAACTTATCTATCTTGTAATTTATAGTAGTAAATTGATCACTATGGAGGATTTTACCTTCATTTACATAAACAATACTAATAATATCCTAGATTAATTATCAATGAATTAAACTTGAAGAGTTGATAACCTTAATTCATCCTAGCATTCTGACAGGTAATCAGTCTTTGATTGATTTAATAAGTCTATTAGCCATGATATCTCCTGCCATTGGATCTCAGAGTTTGGCAGTTAATTTAGTTTTCAAAAAACACGGTGGATGAAAGTATATATTTGAAAGGATATGTTGTATTTAAAGGCATAAAAATGTTAAATACTTTATTTATGGTTTCAGATGACCTGGCACCAGCCTTCCCTGGTATCAGATATCAAAAGAGCAGTCTAACTTCATAATGTCAGAGTGTTAAGATATTGTTGCAGGCACATTCCATAATCTCTCAAGAAAAGGACCTCAAGAGATCATCTGGATCAGGGCTGTTGAACTGGTGACTTGTTGACGTTAAATTCTGCTGAATTATGCAACTTTTACAGATGCTAGTACACTGCCAGGAATACAAAAGAGGAACATAAAGTGGGTGTCAGCCATGCTTGGTTGCTTCACTTGTGGGTTCTGCACCAGGCATAGGTTTACTGGACCCAAGACTAGTTCTGCCATTGCCTGTTTACATTCTCTTGCAAATATTTAAATACTTAATATTAGTAAATGAGAACAATATGGATATCATGTGCATACTGTCATAGTTCTATCAGGAATAACATTTCCATAGATTCAGCTGGAATTTTTCTCTTTAAACCAGTGTCATAATGGAGTTCATGACCTGAAACTTTGGGCAAATATTATACATTTGTTCAGAATAAGACTGTTCAACAGGAGAGCTCTAGAAAAATTAAATAGAATGAACCTCTTAAACTCTAAGCCATGGCTATCTAATTCCTCCTTGGGATGACTGTAGAACTGCTGAGGACACAGCATGGCTTAATAAATACTATTTTTATATTTTGCAATGAATTTCCTCATTTTTCCAGTTGCATGGATCTGTTGTCTGTACTTGCAACTTCCTCTCAAATAGAGAAGCTATTGCAGCACTACTTAGAATTCACCTTTTTTTTTCTATTTTGCCCTTTCCACACTCAAAATTCTTAAGAAGTTCAGCTGAATATCCACAAAATCCAAAGCCAGAGAAAGCAGATGAGAAACAAATAATCTCTTTGTTTAAAACATTATTGGTGATCTAAAAAGGAAACAAAACTGTGTTCCTGAACTATTTTGTTTCTCTATGACAAAGAAGTATAGACAAGTACCATTATGTTCAAGAGAATTTCTCTTTCATCTAGGAAAGCCTGCTTTGGTGACTCACCAGGAATGTGGCAGAGTTCCCAATCCCTTGTTACAACCGTTGAGGCTTATCAAAGCTCCACTACAGAAAACCATTTAAGCATGTGCTTAACTTAAATTATCTGAATACAGGTTTCCCTCGATTTATGCAGGTTCTTTATATATGAATTTGCTTTTATGTGATGAGCATATTTATACCTATAATTCATTATATGCAAAATAAATTTGCTCTTATGCAACCGGCATAGACGCACTCCCCCCCCCCCCCCCCCCCGCCCCC
>NW_017728995.1:13500957-13502999 GCF_001723915.1 Gavialis gangeticus
CCAAGTAAGAAGTACAAGTTGGGAAGTCAGAGTGACTGCAACTGATGAACTTTTCTTTTGGCAGTTGAATTCCAACACTCCCCATAGCCATTCTACTATCCTGGGAATGGGGAACAATATTAGTGGTTGTAAATAACTGATCTTCCCATAAGATCATGCTTGTCAGAACAGCCAAAAGGAACAAAAAAAAAAAAAAGACTCAAGGTATAATTGAGGAAAAAAATGACTTCTAGCATCCACCTATTCTACCTCAGCATGGAGGATTCCATAATTCCTAGATTACCCTTGATGATTCCAGAGTTTATTTCATCTTGTTTTTTATTAATTTTTCTTAAACTTTGCTGTTGTATCCCAAACTGTCTCTAGCTGGCCAGTTGTATAATGTTAAAAATATTGTGCCCAAACTGATTAAACGATTAGTGGTCCAACTCATAAAAATATAGCAGAAAATATTAATATGTCTGCTCAGGGTGACAGTTTTATTTAATGGCAACTTCCTAGGTTTCAAAATATGTACTCTTCCAAAAATCTGTTGAATGTTACTGATAAAATGAACCTGTTCTGAAATGGTCTGTGTACATGGTGGTAATGGCACTCAGGTTATGGGGGCGATGAGGTTCAAGTGTCTGAATCTAAACATGGTTTTTTATTCCAAATCACTCTGAATCAGATATAAGATGGACTCACATCTGGAATCAAATGATTCATTTCAAATTTGTTGAAACTGACTCCTTTCCAAAAACAGCTTTGATTTCCATGAATCAGCAGTTTCCAGTGAAACAACACTGCCGGGGGGAAAAAAAACAAGCCTCAACCAGCTGTAGGAACACGATCATAGACACAGCTTAACACTGCAGTTAAGCCAGATTTACGGCCGCTTTGCATCGGTGAAGCAACCCAAAGCTAATGGAGCATGTCAGTGAAATTGACCCTGGGATTCTAAAGTTGCCTTCAGCTTTACAGAAATGAAGGTTCAAATAGGGCAGGGAGATATTTACCCTTTATTTTTGTCGAGTAGAGAAAAAATACAATAGACTGAGTTGACGAATTATTAAGCTATGTTTGAGTACCACAGAGTTTCCAAGTTATCCCTTTGTGGCTGTTCTCTTCACAGACTTCTGCTGTTCCTGATCACAACTGCTTTTTCTTATGTTTTGTCTGCACACAGTCTTTGTGCCAAATTCAACAAGTTCAGAATAACTGGATGTGTGTTTAGGATGCAATTTTCTGCTAAACTAGTTAAACCAGTCATCTAGTATGGACATAGTTAAACAGATATAAAGGTGCCTCTTAATGGTATAACTTATTCTGTTCCATTCCCCAGCAATACGCACCTTTATACCAGTACAATTGCATCTATGCTATTACCTGTAACTGGTGTAGCTAGAACTGTACTGTTTTGTGTGTGAAGAGTGGTTCTTGGACTGTTAAACAAACAAACTTAGGTGTTAGCAATTAAGCATTAACTATATTAAATGAGTCAGTACAATGGCCACAGTCCAGACTCCCTCCGATTTTAATTTTCTTATTTTTATCTCTACTCTAATAGCTCTGTATCTGTAGTAACAATATTCAGCAGTTACATAGGGCTTACATGACTGGATCCTCTGCTCCACCGCTCTAGTGATTTCAGTGGGGGTATCATGCATGCATTGGAAACCCAAGAGCTGATTTTCATTAAACTATTCCAGTCATTTGGCCTAGGAAATTTCAGCCATTATCTGAGGTATTCTAAAAGCAGACGAAGGTAGTTACTAGACTTACACGCTAGCTTAGATTATTTATTTTCAAAGTAGGTTGCAAGACATGTGTTAGTCTCTCTTTGTTTTCCTTATCAAAGCAGGACTTATACCATGTTTACTTGAAATCAAGATAAGTTTTTTTCTCCTATTCATCACTGGAGAAAAAAATCCACCTTGTCTTAGATTCAAGTACAGATCAGGACAGGTATGTGCTGTGGATCTGGCTCCAGTTCCAACTCTGGCCCCAGCCCAGGGGAGACTGCATATTAGTGGTGGGGAGGAGCACGGGGGGGGGGGGGG
>NW_017728995.1:13504026-13529600 GCF_001723915.1 Gavialis gangeticus
CCCCCCCGTGTGCCCAAGCAGGTTAGTTTGTGGAGGGAGGGGAAAGGGCCATGGCCCTACTCATCCCAGTCCTGGCTGCAGCAGCCCCAGGAACAGCCAACACAAGCTGCCCGTAGCCGCTGGGCTGCACTGTGCCCTGAACCCCCCCAGGGCTCTGCCTGTCCCCACTCACCCCAGCTCCTGCTGCAGCAGCCCCAGGAGCAGCTGTCGCCAGCTGCCTGTAGCCACTGGGCTGCACCATGCCCTGGTGCAAGCAACTGGTGTTGACTGCTCACGGGGCCGCTCCAGCATGGGCTGGGTTGAGTTCAGACAAGCAGAGCCCTGGGTGGCCCAAGGCATGGCACTCACCCCAGCCCTGGAGGCAGCAGCCCTGGGAGTGGCTGACACCACCTACCTGCACTAGGGCTACAGACAGCTGGCACCAGCCACTCCCGGGGCCCCTGCAGCTGGAGTGAGTGCTGCACTGTTTGCAATGCTTTGCTGCTTTGTGCAGCCCTGGGAGCAGCACCCCTCCTCATGCCCCTTTCCTAGTCCTAGCCTCACTCCTTCACCACCATGGGAACCTATCCCCATTTCTTACATTGTAAAGTGAGTTCACTTTATGTGAATTCTGTATATTCGCTGGGTTACGCATGTTACCTGGGTACGCATGTACCGCATAAATTGAGGGAAACCTATAGTCCGATTGAAGCCAATGGGAAATTCATATAATTAAAACAAGTCATGTGCCTAAATGCTTTGCTGTGTGAGGGGCCAAGCTGGTAGTACCTGAAGCAAGTCAGGTGCAGCAATCACTGGGTTTAATGAAAACTATCAGGCATGAATGAAAAGAACTAAATAACTCCTTTTATTGTGGAGCAATAACTAAGCCTGTCCATAACCTTTGTCTTTCTAACCAACTAGCAACTGTCTTACCCTAGGACATCTCCCAGTTCCCAGTTCCTTAGTCTTCTATGTTATGGAGCATCTATTGGCCTTGTTACACAGTCATTTTAGACTGTTTCTGGAGTTCTTTACCCTGAACTATCTGTATATTAACACCTGAAACTATTTTCAAGCACTTGTTATGCAGCTCAAAGGGATATTATTCATTCCAGGATAAGATTATCTCTAATCCATGTTACGAAGCTCGTATAGCACTAAAATGTGGCCACTCTAGGCCCACCCATCTTCCCCAACTGGGCTGGATCGGGCCCATTGCCCCCCCCATCCCCCTTCTCAGCGTGCCAGATCTCCGCTCACTGCCCTTCTGTTCCCTCCCCCTGCTCCTCCCCCAGCACACACTTACTTGTGACTGCCCATAGTGTCTGTGGGCAGGCAGGGAAGGCTGCTGCTGTTTGGGCAGGCTCAGCCCAGAGAAGGCCAGCAGCCTGGCAGCAGCAGTAGTCTCCAGGCAGGTGGGTTAACCCTTGCCTGCCTGAGCCTTTGGGGCAGAAAACACAAGTAAGCAGTGGTGGGGGCTAGAGGAAACCTATGGAAAGTGGGGGAAGCCCCTGGGGTGGGGTAGAACTGGGGGAGTCTGGAGGGCAGAGCTGAAACCCAGAATAGGAGTGGGGATTCTTACCTTTCAGTCCTCCAGGCCTCTGCTGGCCTGAATATGTGACTGCTCCAAATTTGAGCCAGCACTAACTTAGTGTAACATGTAACAAGGCCTTATCACTACACTACTAGAGCATCTATCACTACATCAAAAACTAGCAATATAGCAAACCCATGTTTACAAATATAAGAGTCTGTCATAATTTCATCTATAATTGGTGGTACTTAAAACAAATCATCTACAAATCAAAGTACTTAAATACTTGTATGGGCCCAAATTCATATTATTCCTCTCTCTAGCCAGAAAACTGCTTACTCTGTTACAAGGGGATGTTTTCCTAAACTGCCTAAATACAGTTCTTTGATAACCTGTTACTCTATACTACCCTTTGCTCCATAACACCCTTGATAAAAAATATGCTCAGTCTCTTTAGAAGGATTTTATGCTTTCCCCTCTGTCATGATAGGAAATAGCTTTTTTTTTTTTTTGCCTCCTCCACACAAGTCACACCCAGGAGAGAAATTGTAAACTGTTCTTGAGACATCTTCCAGATTGAGTTGTCTGGCACAACTACTTGATCACTCACTAAACATGAACTGGTACTTTGACCCAAGAATTAATTAATTTCACTGCAAGTCATATCACTGCAGCATTTGGCAAAAAGTAATTCATCCATCTCTTTTCCAGCAACTAGGAGCAAAAAATGACCCTATCCTCTCCTGCTCTTCAAGCCTTCCATCAGATAAGTATCTTTCCCATTTACTGCTGTGTCTGTTTTTTCATTGGCAACAACTCAAGGGGATTACTAAGATAATATTAAGTCTTATGGTCTGCCTGGCCACAGGAGAGAAAGAGGGATAAGGAACTGCAGTGTGCAAGACAAGTCTATTTTCATAGCCTCTCAAAACCTGAACTGTTCATTGGAGAAGTCATTACCTTACTAGTTTGGTTTTGCACAGTAGGACCACCTTTTCATAGAATATCCTTCCCATTAAAGTTAATACAGTTCAGAAGGCTGCACATATTTTTGATAGCCACAGCCTGGGGTGCTGCATACTCTTGCTCTTTGGTACAGACCTTACAGTTTAATACTTGTTTCTCTACTTTTCAGCTTGTAGACATATTTGAAAACATCATTGGCTTTACATAAGTGAATGAATGTGAAAAGCTTGGCTACGTATGTCAAAGGAAGTCTTGAAATCTTGCATAAGTCCATGCTTATTGGTACATTTGTTCAGCCAAACCACTAAACTGAGTAGACAGATGCTGTGTTTAAATAGAACATAATTGCAAACAAATGCATGTAATATTAAAGATGTCTTCATACCCCCTTACCTGCACTTTTTGCCACTAAAACATAAGCTTGACAAGTACAAAACATGGAAAAAATTAGTATGGCAAATAAATGAGGTAAATGATCAAATTAGAGTATTCATTCCATCTCTCATATGCAGTATTTCATGTTGTGATATGACCTTTTAAGGCAAACAGTGTGTTGCAATGTTACTTATAAAAGGTATAGAAGTGACTTACAGGGTTTTGCTGTTGCTTAGTCTGGTCACTATGATGCCAAAAGGATTCTCAGCAATACTGACTTTGTACTTTAAACCAGATACTGCAGGTCCAGCAAAAGGTTTCACGTTCTCATGTGGGACTTCAAATCTTTTATTATTAGGATCTGTAATCTTCAGTTAAACAGTAAAAAGTCATTAAAAGCTTTGAAAATGTATTTCTACTCAGCTAGTAGAATATTTTCCTGAATCATGGTATATTTTTGAATTCAGACACTCACAAGTCAAAAGTATGTTCAGGCTGAAAAGTCAAGGATTTAAATGTTAAGGGATATCATTATTAAGTCTGCATGTACAACCTTAATTTGGTTCCTTCTGCATGTGCATTATGAAACATTAATTTATTTGATTTATTTACCACCCTTCTCCAAAAATATTCAGAGCAGCTTACAATAAAAGGCAGTGGATATAGAAATCAATACAGTTCTTTGATTAGATGTTTATATATCTATAAAACACTCAATTTAAGTCTCTCTCTGAGCTTCGCACAAATGTTTATAGTCCCAGTCCCTAATTCACAGAATACAGATCTATATTTTATTTCCTGTTCTCCAGCTCCTAGTCCTCATCTTCCATTCTACTACACACCAGTCTCTTTATCCCAATGTGTTCTTGGGACTTCCACTGCCACCACCTTTCCACTTTCCCAGTCTACTTCTTCACTCTCCTGTATCTGAACAGTTCTTCCTCCACATTGCCTGAGCCCAGTTAGGGGAAGATAAAGAGCACAGAAGTGGCATTTCTGCTCTCAGTTCCAGTGCCTAGTCCCCTGAAAGCAGCACTTCAAGGAAAGTTTGGCTCAGCACACACAGTCCCAAAATGAAGTGTGCTCAGTATATATCTTCTGAATCAAATCTTTGAAAAGCTAATTGCCCAATTTGGATCTCAAATGCTGTGAATTTGGGTTCATGAAAGCTTGCATGTATGCTCTCTCTCTCTCATTTACTTAGTCTATAAAAGAAGCATATCTACTAGGGCTGTGTGAAAGAGCACTGTTTTGTTTCGACTTCCATTTCACCATTTTGAAGGGACAGTGTTTCATTTTGCTGTTTTGAAGCACTGTTCTGTTTCATTTCATTGAAACTGTTTTGCTGCTTTGATGTTCTTTTGATGCATTTCAACGTTTTGCCCATAGGCTATAATGGGGAATCATGAAAATGCCTATAACTTTGTCATTTCTTTTTTGATTCAGATGAAAACAGCAGGCATGGTAGCCCCTGCTGAGGCCACAAAGCCTGCCAATGATTTTTATGTTGTTTTTCTGTCCCTCCCCCAGAGCACTGGGATTGGAAAGGACCTCAGAGGAGGATCCCAGTCACTGGCCAGCTACACTGTCAATATGGGAGCAGTCCTTCCCCCTCCCTCTCCTTACTTTCTGTTTCCCTGCAAGCAAGCTTGGCTTGGAAACTTGAAACGTTTTAAAACTTTTGAAACATTTTGAGTGCCCTTGTTTCATTTCAAAGCTGTTTCAAAGCCTTTCATTTCATTTAGATTTTGCTGTTTCAAGCTCAAAACACATCAAAACAGCTTCGAAATGAAACACCCTTTGAAGTTTTGCACAGACATAATATCTACCCTACCTTCTAAGTAACTTCAGACTAACACAGCTAACTACCTTTCTCTGTATTTGGTTAATGCCACTGACTATCTGAGAGGTGCCTCCAGCATTTTTAACAATATCAAATACAGAAAGTTTAATAACTACAAATAATCAAGACCTGGATTCAGGATCTCATCCAAAAGATGATTCTCAGATTTTTAATACCCATTAGGGTTTTGTTTCACAGCTGACTCAAAGGGTTAAAGGTAGACAGTTGCCGTTATCTTTAGAAGTTTCCTGAGTATTAATGAGGTTTAGTCTCTGAAGACCACGCACACCATTTTCAATGGCTGTTACCAATAAACAAAAGCATTTTTACATGTGTTTATATTTTAGAACTTGTCTCATTTTAACACTTCTACAATTTATGCTTTGGGAATAGTGGGCATTTTCCATCTGTATCTCACCTTGACTTTTTTTTTGGATCTACTACCCATTTCTTCACCTCAAATGAAACAGAAAATAAAGCAGGTGGCAACTTGCGTTGACTTGTGCTAGAAATTTCTGGGAAATTTCTATTATTATAAATCTTTTTGAGAGAGGATGTGTAAAGGTGTTCCAGGCGGCAGCTGCCCCCTCTCCTGCTCTCTGTACCTTCCCCACATCAGGGTCTGGGGAAGGCATGAGGAGTCCTGGCTATTCCACTCCTCTCTTCTCAGGGAAGACCAGGAAGGTACGGAGTGTCTTTCTAAAGGTCTTGGGTACCATTACCCCAGCCCTAGAAAGTCTTTCCCTAAAGTTGCCTCACAATACCCCAGACCTTTAAAAAAGTGGACATGAATATGAGAGTTCCCAGAGTTCCCCAGTAGCACACACCCATTTAAAGAGGTGAAAGAATCCCCATTCCTAGGTCAATGCCATTTAAAAAAGCACCTGCACAAGCAGTGGGAGATGGGAGAACTTCCCCCATCCGCAGCTGAATATGCCTATTTAAAGCAGGCTTCCCACCCTCTTTAAACCTGGACACATTGGATTTGAGGACAGGCAAGGAGCATCAGACAACTGCTTGTCACTGCCTTCCCAGTCTCTGGGAGGGGAGGGAGTAGTGGAAGAGCTGCCTGTGCCTTCCCCAGAACCAGTATCCCCAGACTGGGGGACGCACAATAGAGAATTCCCGGCCCCTTAACTCCTCTGAGTGCCAGGAGGAGTTGAGCTGCTGGTGCTCCCCATGTCTTCTCCAGATCTGTTATCCCAGTCTTGGGAAAGCTCAGGAAGCATTTCCCCACTGATGAACACCTCCTGATTTAGAAGTTGAGCAGCATGAAAGTGTACAGGCATTTGTAGGGATCTTCCTTGGTGATCCCAAACTGGGCATGTTTTCTGTGTGAGAGCTAATGAAATGCTTGTGCTCTTTTACTTTCTACAGGGAAAGTAGCAATTGCAGTAGTAATCAGATACCTGTACAAGGCCTCAAACAGGATAAGAAACAATTTCACCTTGAAGTGGAAGCGATTTGTTGTCTGATACTCTCCAGTGAGGAGGACTTTATTGATATCATTTCCAAACAGGGAAGGTGAAGATAGCCTTGTTAATGTAGCTTCAAAACCTTAAAAAGAAAAAAAAAATGTTACACCAGTGCTTTACTGATCTGTGCTACTGGGATGGACGCTGCTCTTTGAACATACCCTGCAACTTACCTGTATTTATAGGTTTTTGACCCCCTACCACTTGGTACCCATGATTTTTGGAGAAGAAACACCAGGGTATGTTTGAGTCATTCTGTGGACTCCAGCAGCAGCCACGCAGCGTGCATAGGCTCTGATTAAAGGACAAAAAGAACTTGATTACACTAACCAGGACTGATTAGCACTAAATAATATTCTGGATTTTAAAAAAAGGTGCTTCACATGGATTTTAAATATCAGCGACCCTTGTTCTAACCTTCATAATTGCTCTGACTATCATGATTTTTGTGCCTCATAAATTAATATAAACATAAAATCCCTGTTCTAGATTCAAGTTAGAAATTAAAATTACTCACTGCAAGGGGGAAAAAGGGCTCCTAATTTTTTTTACCGTTCTTAGCATGATTCTGACTTTTTTTCCTTGCCTGTGCCTTTTGCCATTTTTCCACTGGGACAAAAAGTGGACTTAATACTTCAACGAATTTTCTTCTTATTCAATTTCTAGATCATTCAGGAAGATTCCGTAGTCTCATATATGGTTAAGAATGGAAACATCTGGATGCACAGCTGAATCAAACCTAAGCTCCAAAACTTTTGAGCTTCCTCCAAGACTAGTATAACATGGAAGACTTCTATATAAAAAACTGTACCTTCTGTTGTTCAATTTGTGCAAAATAATTGATATATTGGTTCAAAAGAGATAATATTGAACTATGTGAATATTGCAAAATGCATCTGGAAACATGTTTTCCATTCATTTAGTATTTTTTTTCCAATGCATTTAAAATATTCTATAGATAATTCAAGCAAATGGCAATTTTGTTCAATTATTCATAGACCAACCACAACCAAAAGCACAGCTGTCAGCCCACCTCTACACAATTTATCTTATACTAAATTGCGAACTAGTAAACCCGTGCCTTTGGTCTGAAACACAAATGCTGATGGTATAATAAAAATGTCTTAACACTTCAAATATTTCTTTTAATAAAAGATGTAGTTTACAATCCATAGGTATTAATAACACGTAGCAGAACCTGGCATGACCTATCTTTCAGCGATTTAACCCTTGTTATGTCCTCTTGTCCAGTGTTTGACATTCCTTTTACAGAGCAACTTTATGGCTATGCTCACACCCAAAGTTGTATTCTCTTTTTAAGGTATACAGACAATTTATAATCTGATGCAGCTCCTTCTGAAAATTCCTGGGAGCACAAATTCTCTGTAGTGGCTGAATTAGCTACTCAGTTAGATACATTTTACTGACTTGTGTGTTACATTTTACAAAGAGGAATCATGTGACCTACATGATGCAAAGCAAATACATATGCATATACATGAAAATAAATAATTAAAATCATGGTTGATAAACTATTTTAAATGTTGCCTGCACAAAGTTGATGTTATGTACTAACTTGCTTAATTTCCTGTTAATTTTCTGAGTTTATTAAAATTTTCTTTATCTTCCAAGTTTCATATTTAAAATACTTTCTGTGCTAAAACATGCAATATCAGAGTTTACTAACATTCTTACTGAGAGTGTAACATGAAATCAAACCCCAAATTGATACTATTTCACAACCAAATGCTTCAACCAGGATATATTCCTGTATAATGACAGGTAGTCACTGAAGTTGTATTCCCCTGTCATTCAGGGTATGTCTACATTTGTAGTTAAGGCTTCTGCTGAATCCATACTTGATGACCATCTACAGTTGACCTCCAGTGAAGTCCAGCCAGACTCCAGAAGCTCTGCTGAACTCCAGGTTCTGAGACTGAGCCTCTCTCCTAGCCAACCAGACTGCTTGGACGTCACTCAGTCTGGCTGTCTGGAAGCACCAGAAATCCACAACAGCAATCACACACCAACATGTTCTTGACTTCTGGTCCCTCTACAGTGGCCATCCAGTTGCAACATTCCATAACTAAAGCTTAGCACAGAAGGAGAGGCAAGTAATTTACAGGTTGATTTCTAAAAGGTATCCAAACAGCGAACAGGAAGCATCATATACACAGCTTTGATTCAAGGTGCTATATAATGTATAGACTGGAAAAAACAACTCAGACATCTTAAGCAAGTTGAGGGAAACATACCTTTACATAAAAAAAATCTTTCATGCTTTTGCAAAAAATGACTAGTAGGTGCTTACATTTAAGCCAGGAGGTAAAACTTAAGATTTTTTTTTTAAAGAAAAGTATTGATCTGTGTATACAAAATGTTTTCAATAATGCTATTAATGTACTAAAAGTCTAAATACCCTGGTGTGAGTCAAAATTACTCTGAAGACGACAAATGAGAAAATGCTAGGAGTCCATAGACTCTCATTGCAAACCACCAAAATAAGATTTAGATGTGGGTAGAAATTCCTGTAATGTTGTAAGATAAGAAAGAACTATATGGGCCTGTGTCATTATGGGACATTTTAACGTCCCTGATACAGAATAAACAAAAAGTGCTGCTAATAACAGAGGGGGTGAGAGACAGATAATCCTGGATGAGGCAACTGGTAGATTTCTGAACTAAATAGTCATGAAACCAACAAGATATGATGCTATTTTTGCCTTTTTAGGTAAGTACTTAGTATGGTACAGAACAGCTGGTAATAGAAAATAACCATTGATCAAGTGATCATGAATTTATTGAGTTTAAATTAAATGGAAGCATGAACAGGGCAGGGTTTGAGGTTTTGGGGAAAATCAAGTAGACTCAATAGTTCAGGGACTTCAACATAAAAAGACTTGGGATTTTTTTAAGTCAAAAGAGAAAATGGTACCCAGAATTTGCAACCCAAGCGGGGGCGGGGGGTATTTTTTCCCTCAGAAAGGATCCCAATTCTAAACTGATAAATAACCATCACACAAAGGAAATCAGAACTAAACAGAGGTGGTATAAAGAATGGGAAGATAGTGGTTTTATTTGAGAAAGTAGGAAAAAGTGATCTAAAACACTAGAGACTCACAGGTTTGATTTTAATGGAATACAAGGTTTTAGAACACTGTTGAAGGCAAGATTTGTTAGACATAGATAATAATAAACATAAAATGAATAAAATAAAACATGGGTTTACCAAAATAAAGACTAAATTGATATCTTTCCTTCATAATGCAACTGATTTTCTAAAAAAAGGGAAATGCAGCATAGGAACTGTATTTGGACTTCAGGAAAGGCATCCATTAGAAATGATTAGTTAAGCTGAAGAACATGGGATATGTAGGCTATGTAGAACATTGTAAGGTTGATAAGACAAAAGGGGAGATGGACAACAATTTTCAAATCTCTAAATATCATTTTCTAGCCATTAATTTCTGGCCTCATACAGACATTCACTTTCTCTTGGGAAAGCTGTTACTCTCCAAGGACAAACCACAAGTGATATTCAGGCTTTTTCTCCTAGAATAAAAATGACCATTCCAGGAAAAAAATTACCTGTGAACAGCCAGGGTTAAATCATTCCAAGGAGAGTTTCTCCTGGGACAGCAAATATTTTTCCTGAGAGAACAGCCCCTCTCCAACCCTCCATTCTCCCCCTGGGATACAGTATGTCACCCACTGAATATTGCTGCTTCAGCAGGGAGAAGAATATGCCCTTTCATAATTCCCACATTGTGCTGCAGAGAAACACAGGCTAATCGTGCAGTCTGAGTGGCCAGTCAGGGCTACCCTGTGCCCTCCTGTCTTCTATCACCAGGCAGACAAAGGGAGCCACAGGGCCCCCCTCTCACTACAAACTCTTCACTCTTTAGGGTCTCAGCATCAAATGTCTGTAGATGTAGCATTGGGTATTTTTTTCTGCTAGAAGAACTAACCTAGGAGATTCGCTAAGATTATTTGAATGTGTATACACAGACTTTTTCGCTTCAAAAACAAAATTGCTGTAGTATCAGTAATTAAAAAGTTGTAGGATCAAAAGACTGGGAGTGACCTCTTAGTCCATGACAGACAATGTCCTGCTATTGTAATCAATCATGTCAGGCAAGGCCTTCGATCAGTTTATCAGGTTTCATCTTAAAATTAGTCGGGTATCTTCTTCCAGTCCTACCAGTCCCAATTGAAGGTTTCTCCAAACTTTAGTCTTTTGATAAATAGACGTGTCTTTTAATTCGTGGTCTAAATTTATTCATGGCCAATTTACATGCATTTGTTTTGGTGCCAACATTGCCTTTATGCTTAAATCACTCTGCTCCCTGTCCACCAGTGCATTTTAGAAAGTAATCGTATATCTTCTTGCTTTGGTTTTGCTGGACTAAATAAGCTAGTCTGTTAGTCTTCCTTCATAAGCTAAACTCTCCATGCCTTTATCGTCCTAGTCATGCTTATTTCAATTAAATTATATATATGTATACACAGGGGCTGTTCTCTCAGGAAAAAATATTTGCTGTCCCAGGAGAAACTCTCCTTGGAATGATTTAACCCTGGCTGTTCACAGGTAATTTTTTTCCTGGAATGGTCATTTTTATTCTAGGAGAAAAAGCCTGAATATCACTTGTGGTTTGTCCTTGGAGAGTAGCAGCTCTGCCAAGAGAAAGTGAATGTCTGTATGAGGCCAGAAATTAATGGCTAGAAAATGATATTTAGAGATTTGAATTGAGGAACTGGCTTGTAGGCAAAGTATTAGAACAATGGTTCAGCGGAATGGCAAGGGATAATTGGTTTCTAAAAGCCGGTTTGTAACAAAGTTTCACACCCTTCAAGGCAGACACCATGCCTGAAGCCAATGAACAATGTAAAATTTGCACAGTGTTCCCTGAAAACCCAAGGCAAAGATAGGTTCTTGTGGTGGTGCCAGGTCATGGTGCTCAGTTGCAAAACCCTGGGATTTTTGATTTTGGTGAAATGACCAAATTAGGAGGCCAGGCATGCTCATGGTTAGTAAATGACCAAATTAAGGTGTGTGCATGTGAAGGGTTAATGGAAACAAAGGAAAGATCCTGGCAGAACAGAATGTGAACAACCGCAGGGAAATCAGTCAATGGTACCCAGAAATGAAGAGTCATCAGAGGAGGAAAAGAATATAAAAGGAGAGATTACAGAGCAGCAAAAGGTCCCTTAAGGGGTGAACCCAAGACCACCATGGACAGAGGCACACCACCAGCCCATCTCACCCACCCCACTGAGGAGAGGGGGTGGGCCTCAGCTCTCAACTTTCAAGACTGAGAACCACAGGATGAAGCTCATATACTGGCTAGGTATGCCTTTCTTCTGTGAACCCTAGAACTGGAAGATAAGCGGAGGGGGGGCATATTTTATTTGTTTTGCCTTCATTACGGTTATCTGCTATCATTGTGTGTCAATAAAAATCGCCTATTTTTTAATGGAAAAAGTTGTGGTCAATCTGAGGGTTTGGGTCCACCTAGAATAAGGTATCTAGGTCATAAATCCAGTACCAACAAATAAAACAGAAACTTCTAATAAATATAAAGATTTTAACTGTTGATGCTACAAACACTTATGAACTTGCTTAAATTTAAAAGCCTGACTATACATGTGAGTAAAACTGCAGACCTAAATAAGTGTTTATAGGATCAGGACTCTCATTTTTAATGTTTTATTCTTTGCCTAAAGCTGTTCTATAAAATTCAAACAACATATCCAGTCAGTAAAATCACATGGCATTTATAATTTACAGCATTATAAATTCTAACCTAATCTTGCAATAGCAAAAAATTTCAGATTAGGTTTACAAACCCTCAACCTGTGTTAAATCAATAATTAAAAAAAAATAAATAAATCAAGGTGATTTATGCTTGATTTAAATTGCCTTAAATTGTTCCACCATGATATGCAGTGCCATAAGATTTTGCAAGTAAGCCTGAATATCATAGCTGTGCTTTTAGAAATTAACTTTTTAATGGATTGTCAGCAAGCACTGTAAAATTGTAAGATTTCAGCCAAGTACCAACCTTCAAAAAGCCCCTGGTGGAAGCTCTCTAATTTATTGCATTTTACTCAAAGCTTTATAAGTTAGAGTGGGAGCCAACCAGCCAGACATTCACTGGTCAGGCTTGCAGCCTGCCCACACTGGCCCTGGGGGTGCTCCCACATGCCTCCTAGGAAACTGCCAGAGAAACCTCTCTCCCCCCCAACAGCTGGTGACTGTCCTGACACAAAGGTTCCCTCAAAACTTGCTGGCTGAGGTCTTGGAGGGGCAGGCCAGGTCTACATTGTGGGGGCTCCCTTCCCTCCCAGGCCTCTTGACCAGATACTGGGCTGATACAGGAACACAGACCCTGGAACCCTTCCCCAACAGTACCCCTCACCCCAAAACAAGCACTGGCTCGCTGCAGTCTGGCTGGGCATCTTCTGGGAGAGAGACCCTGGACTTCTCCCCCTAAAGCTCCCCCCACCCCTGAAATGCACCATGGGGCCAGGGTGGCAGTGGGACAGAAACCCCGCTTTCCCCACCAGGCTGCAAATGGGGCTGGAATCAGGGGTTGTCACTGACTCAAGTCTGTGACAGCTGGTGGGGTGGAACAGCCCTACGCCATGCTGCCTGGTATGGTGGTGATCACGCTTTAAGTTAATCCTCAATGTGGTTGGCACAGATGCTTGAAAAAGCTCTCTAACACAAAGTGCTTTAGGTTAGTATATATCCATCCAGGGATAACTTAGAGCATGATCCACCATTTTTAAAGGGCTTTTTGTGCCTTGAACATCTGTTCTGTTACAGCTGTGAAGCCCTTTCTGCATACTTAATGCATATTAACTGTAACATTCATACCTAGCTTACAGCAATATATCATTTCTGATACCCACACATTTTCTCTCAGTAAAAAAAAAAAAATGAGTTATCTGGGTTGAAGTACACTAATAATAAATATAAAAAACTAGTTTCACTGAGAACAGACCACTGGACCTTCAAAAGGTCTTAAGCACCTAAACTCTAAATTTAGATTATTGCAACTGTACTGCAGCTTGCAATTAACCCCAGAGGCAGTTTCCATCAGTTCCAGAGGCAGTTTCCATAGGCTCCTAAATCTCTGCTGTGAGCCCTGCCTATGCTGAGTAGCCTACACAACTGAGTCCCACTGAGTTTTACACAGTAGGCTGTCCCATGCTTGTCTTCCTTATGAGACATTACTTGGCAGGCACTCTCAGGGAATACTTACTGGATTGGGCCTGACAAAGCACCGCTGGAGGAAGACATGCTATTTCCTGTGTTTTACCCAAAAGTCCAGTGATGGGACACTCCCCTGTTTTGTGGAGGATCTGTGTTCATCACCCAGAAGAATGACCTGAACACCAGGCTATAGGCAGTAGTGTAATTGGGGGGAGTGACAGGGGCAACCACATAGAGGATTAACTTGGCAGATATGTGGGAAAAAAGCAGCTGCTTGTGGTAGTCCTGCATTCACATTCATAAACTGGAAATCACCACTTCCACTTTGCCCTGGGCACCTGGCTGCATCCCTGCACTGCTGGCTACAGGGAATGTTGGAATAAAAAGATGGTACCTGGCACCTCTCTCTCCTGCTGGCATTGTTGCACTTTGTGTAAATAATTAAACACTTATTAGGGCAGGAGCCCTAATCACCTGCCCTGTTACAGTCATTTATCTCTCCCTAGATAATTGCCTATTTAATTGTTCTTTGCTTCAGCAGAAGGGAGCACCATCCTAACATAACCAATAGACTGGCAGTTCTAGCATGCACATGTACAATGCTAGATGTGGAGTATGTCCTCTCAAGAAGGATAAACCTGAACTTAGGTCTCCCATATCCTGAGTGACTATTACAACTACCTGGCACACTATTCCTGGTAAAAGTATGCCAGAAATCCAAAGTGGTGGGAAGTGGGAATCCAAAATGCAGGGAATCATTTCTTGCTGGCTACCATAAGTGGCTCCTCACTTAGCATGCTGTCTTATGCTTCCCGTGTGCGTGGAGGGGGAAACGTGCCAAATTCTGTGATGTGACTGGTAGCATGGCACTAGCAAATAAAGTGCTGCAATGCAAAACCCTGCAATATTCTGTCTCTTTCTGGTCCGGAGACACTAAATGGTCTATCTGTCCGAACGAATGCTAGAGCTAGAAACAGTGTTGGCAAAAGGAAATTTCATCTCAAAACAGAAAAAAAAAAATTGTGAAACCAGTTTTCCATTTTCCAACCAGCTCCTACAAATACCCTTAGAAGACTTTGTAGCAGTCACTGTAAAAGTTTGGCAACGTTCTAATAGATAGAGTTGATTCCACATAAGAGAGCTGCAAGCCATAATTGTGTCATTACATGAAACATCATGCTTGAAAGAGAAATAATTTTATCTGCAGATGCAAAAAGCATACAGACTGAAGTTGTGAGATCTTTTATGCCTAACAGAGAAAAGAGTACAGAGGTCTCTTATGTTAGAGGGAATAATGGAAACTTTATCTAATGTAAATACAAGGACAGACTATTAACAACCTACGTCCTATATCAATAAACATGAGAGATACCAGAACCCAATAATTAAGTGAGAGGACAAAAGGACAAAGCTTAATCCTAGGTAATCATAGGTAAAAAAGAATGTGTTTATAAAGGTTAATACCATGAGAGAGATACTGAACGTTGAACTCAATTAGCTTCACTTAGAAGAAACAGCTTATCAGTTTTCATACACTTTCAACTATAACATTGTCACATTACAGCACAAGCAGATAAATGTACACACATGAAAAATAATGTTGTTTTAAGTGTTTCGCTCTTAAGGGAGGTCAATGCAATGTGACGTGTAAAACTGAATGTTGGCTTGGACTGGCCTCAGCCATTCATATTGTTACTGTTTTGGAGCTCTTGTGCAATTAAACTTCACCATAGTCTTCTGCAGCAGTTAAACGACTACACAAATCTGTTTCTTTCAGATATCTCTCTTCATATTCCACAATCCTGCCTGTAAAAGCTGCCAATTTTGTTCCAATAGGCCACAGTGGTGCAGGAAATACAATGTGTGTTGGGAGAGAAGAGATTCTATAGCATCTCACTTGCTGTGTCAGCATCCTAGTTCCTTCTGCCTCAGTTTCTTCACCTGTGAATCATTTTAAAATCCAAACCACAAAAAGAGCTTCCAAAAAACTAAATATTACTGAAAAACATTTCCCATATGTTAACTACATTTTAAGACTGAAATAGGTTGTTAAAATACTAGGCTCTGCTTTTATAAAGGTACTTGGCCTTCTCTGATTCCTATTGACTATGTGGCATTTAAATGGACTTAAGAGCAGGAAAACAAACCTGATTGCAAGTGTATGCAGAAAGTTCTTTCGATGAGAGTGACAGGTTTCAGAGGGCTAGATTCTGGGTTGTGTCTGACTTTATGAAGTGCAGCTCACAAGGACAGGAACCAAAGGTTGCCTTTTTACTCCCACTTCTGCAGCCATCAAACCAGCTACCCAGCCTCATGTATAAAACAGAAGTGCCCCAAACAGCACAAAGCTTAACATGGGAAAAAATGGGTAAGTGAAAACATTTTTTGTCAGTCTTAACATCTTGGCATGATGGGAATGACACTGTAGCCATCATTATTACATTTCAATGAAAATTGTCCACTAGCTGTATCATTGGAGCTTTTGCATAGCTGAGAATGTAGACCTGCGACTCTCTGGTTTGGAGAAGGTATGAATAAGCTATACAATGCTATAGCTGTGAATGGTACAGAGAAGGTTAATCCAGGCTCTTATTTATCCTCTCTCACAATACAAGACTGAACCAACATTCAAAGACAGGGAAATGTAAGATACAAAAAAATTAATAAAAAGTATCCTTTTACTTAAAGCATATAATTAACCTGTGCAATTCATCCTCCCAAGATATTACTAAGACTAAGAGGTTAGTAAGATTAGATATGTTTGTGGGTGTGTAAATCATTTCTCATCTTTGCTCCTACAGTCCTCTTCCCTTGGATACACATTTATATGGGTAACTTGAGCAATTGTAGTGTAATCCAAAGGAACATATAGGGGAACCCTCATGCATCAGAGCAAAAAGCAAGAGTTAGAAGTCTGTTCTCTGGTTAGGCTTTTCTGTAATTACCTAATAACATGTCTGTCTATGTTATCTTCAGAGACCAATGAGATTCGCAACCCCTTCACTGAAAGGATTGAATCCAAGAAGAGAGGAAAGAAGGAGATGGGGCAATCGCTCTACTTCTGTCACTCTGGCCGCTAGCCTACACGTATGTGCATGTGCACACACACACACACTGTGCAATCTGTGAGGATCTGAAATTCGCTGAGGGATGTGTGGTCCCACTCCAGGGCTTATAAGAAGTGGATAGGAAAAAAGTTTCTTTCCCCAAAAAAGGAAGCTCTTTGACATCTTTCAAATTTATCTTTCTGCTTTAAGTCAAAACTAAGACTTTCAGAAATAGAGACATACATCCAACAACAGTCCCTTGTCTAAGGGGCTTGCCTGAGGTGTAAGAGAAACAGATAGAAGTCCCTGCTCAAAAACAGGTGGAATAGGGTCTTTGATCTGGGTTTCTCTCTTGTCAGTGAGCTAACCACTAAACTTGCCTGTCCAACTGGGGTGCCACATCCAGCCCATGAGGAAATAGTGCGTGAACTCATACCAAGCCATCACTCCCCCTATTTTTCTTGTTGCTATGTAGGCTGATGTCTCTAGGGCAGGGCAGCATGAGAGGTGGCCCAGCAAACAGTTGGGGTGATGGCAGCAGCAGGCAGAGGAGAAAGGAAAGTGGATAGGGAGGAAGGAGGGGATCATGTGGCAGTGGCTGAGGAAAGGGGGAACTTGTGCTACCTGCATAGTGGGGAGGCTTCCTGCACTGGCAGTCCCAGGAAGCCTGTACAGCATGTGGCCATTGTGGCATGTAGCCCGCGCACTGTGACCAGTGAGGCCTGTAACCCCACTCTGCTCTGAATTTGGACAGCCCAGTATTAAGCTATTTACTATTCTAAGCTGAATCTCTCTCTGTATGCCCATACATTTTACCCTCAAACTAATAAAACTAATAAATTTACCTTTATCTAATAAAAACAAAATCTTTAATTTCAATACATTTATATTTTACAACAAAGAAGTTTTGTTTGAAAATTTGTAACCAGTGCTAGACCACTTTTACTGCATCTTGCATTGTTCTTCAGGAGAACAATGCCTGGTAGCTGAACTATATCATCCAGTACTTCATTTCCTGAACTGCTTTTTCAATTTCTCAAACATCTGATCTAATTTGAACTTACTCTTGGTTTTCAAACTCTCCAGAAACTTACTTCACCTTACAGTAATTAGTGACCTATGACCTCCTATTCACTCCATTCTCCTGCTATGATTTTATTTGCTTACCTGTTTATCTGGAAGCACTGTCTCAGTTTCACCCTGTGCAACTCTGAACCTCTTAAAATGCCTTTCCTCCCTACCCTAAAAATCTCACTTCCTGTAAAGTTAGGCAACTGCTGATTGGTAAAAAATGGAAAATCAATTTCATGAAATAATTCAAAAGCTCAGCATCTCTATACAATATTTGAGAAGCATCCACATTTTGGTTTTCTTATTACTTTTCAAAGTAGCTTTCATTTTTATTTTTATCAAAATGTTTTTCTTTTATCAAAATCACCACGTAATATTTTCAATTGCTAAAATCACATTTTCTTACTAAAGACTAGGTAATGAAAAGTCTGAACAACTAGCCTGAAAACAAGTTTGATAAAAAAGATTAATGGACTACAGAAAGCTTCAACAATGTTTGCTTTTTGGTCCAACCTCCCCCCAAAAGGATATTTTTCAAACAAAACTACTGATCAATATTGCTTGTTTGGAAGACAATTCTGTTTCATAGAAATTTTCAAGGTTTGAAATCGGTTTCTTGTTCTACTCCAGAATGAAAGAAAATCTTTCCAACAGACATTGAACAATGACATTTTGTCAAAATATCCAATATCTGCTAAACAAAAACTGAGGTTTTGAGTAAGCAAAATGATAAGGAGGGTGCACCCAGGCCATTGGCCTGGGATCTGGAAGACCTTGATTCAAGTTCCTTATTCAGAGAAAAAAAAACCCCATCCCAGATGACTCAATAAAACACAGCAAGAACTGGAGCCTGGATCCTCTCACATCCTGGGACAGTGCCCTAAATAAACACCAGGCTACTGGGTGTGAGAAATCATTCTTCTCTGCCCCCTCTTTATAAAAATTCATTGAAATTGGCATCCAATGGGAAAAAAGTGCTGTCAAAACCACTTTGTCTAGTTGCACTGGCCATACTACACTTCAAGACACTGTAGAAAAGTGTTGGATACCTCACAGTGGATGAAATTCTAACCTTGACCACTATATTGACTGCTTCAGGGAAGGAATGAGCAATGAAATAATCAACAACACATGCCAGGATAACAACCTCTCCTTAGAGATATAGGGCCATAGAATCCATAAGATCTAACCACCAAATTATAATAAAACCACAGGATAAAGGAGGAGCTATAGTTATCCTTAACCATGAAGACTACATAAAAGAAGCCAACAAACAACTCTCTGGCACCGCCTATTACAAAAAACTACAGGAAGATTCTACTCCTGTTTTCCCCTTGAAACTCAAAACTACCATCAAATCATTTCCATCAGAACTACAAGAGAAACTACAGAACTTGATCCCATCACTACCCAAACCCAGGACTTTTTACATACTCCCTAAAATCCACAGACAAGGTAATCCTAGCAGACCAAGATAACCATGGAGCCCTCACTGAGGAAATATCAGGTTTCATTGAATCAATCCTAAAACCGCTTTCCACCCAAAAAGCAAGTTTGGTACAAAGACGCAACAGATTTTCTAAGGAAAGTTAAAAACATACACCACGCTCCTAGCTACCATGGACATTACCAGTTTATATAATCAACACCCCACACCAGTATGGCATCCAAGCCTGCCTTACATATCCACAAGAGCAAGATTACAACTCAAAGTACAGACCCAAAGATATTACTGAACTTATATACTTCAGCCTCACACACAGCAACTTCACTGTCAATAACCAACACTGCCTCCAGACTCCAGACCATGGGCACGGCTATGGGCTATGGGCACAGCTATGGGCACCATAATGGCCCCACAGTATGCCAACCTTCTTATGAGCCACCTGGAAGAAGAATTCCTCAAGAATTACACCATCAAACCCTTGCTACACTTAAGATAGATCAATGACATCTACATCATTTCCACTGAAAACCTGCAATCTATGATTATGTTCCATCAGAAATTCAACAACCATCAGCCTCTGTTAGACTGTCTCTTAAACACTCCAGCATCAACATCTCCTTTTTAGACAAGACGATCACTATCCAGAATGGGAAAATACAGACCACCATATACAAGAAACCCATGGACCAACATACATATCTGTACAGAACCAGAAATCACCCTAAATACACCAAGGAAGCAAACCCTCCAATACCACTGAATTTGCACAGAGAACACCCATAATTGTCACCTCACAAATATCAAACAGGCTTTCACTAACAAGGACACTCCTCTAGAGTGAGATCCCCAGAAAGATCACACTTTTGAAAGAGCAACCCAGATACCACGTGAAGAATTGCTGCAGTACGGAAGAAAACCCCTCATGAATTGCACACCACTGGTTATGACATATCACCCCTCTTTGGAACCTGTATGGGAAATTATTAAGCAAATGTAACCCATATTAGAAAACGACCCAATTCTTAAAGAGATCTTTCCAGAACCACCCATCCTAACCTTTAAACAAGCATTGAACCTCACCAACCTCATCACCAGAAGCAAATTTCCTGCGGCCCAAAACACATTAAATTGATACAGACCATGCCAGGACAAGAAATGTAAAACCTGCCAACACATCTCCACCACCCCCACAATTACTACACCTCACAACAGAACCATCAATATTTCTGGATCTTACACCAGCATCCCCAGAAATGTAATCTCTCTCATTAAGTGCACCAAATGCCCTGATGGAAAATACGTAGGAGAAACCAAACAACTGCACACCAGAATGAACGCCCACCGAAAATCTATGGAAGACAAAAATAACCAATTACCTGTGGGGGCACATTTCTCACAAGAAATCCACTCTCTCTCCAATCTCTTAGTTCTAATCCTCATAGGGAATATACGAAATACATTTCATAGGTGAGCCTATGAACTTCACTTCAGAAATCTACTGGTTACAAAAAATCGTGGACTAAATATAGACATTGGATTTATGTCACATTATAACATGCCTAACATCTGACTCCCCAGGTAACTTCGCCATTTTCTACTAGCTATATTTAGTCCCCTTCCTTCCCCACCTCCTCTCACCCACTGACTACAGCTACGTTCATTCCCCTTCTCTCCACCTGTCTCTCACTCATTGACTACCTCAATTTACATTTTCACTGACTTTCTTGCATCTGTGCTGGCCTCTGGCTGCTTTCCTATCCCATCCAGAAAGAGCACAAACCAGCTGCAGATGCTTCCTCAGCATGAAAGCTTGCAAAGAAGAATTTTTCCAACTATTTGAATTGGTCTAATCAAAAATATTGGATTTACCTTGTCTGCCTATAGAAAAATGAATGGAATATTAGATCCTAAAACTGCTGCTTCTTTCCAGAACTCCAAAAGCTTATCTAATGTCATTATCCAAATCTTGAGATTAACATTTGGTCTTATTTTTCACATTTTTCCAGATAGCCAACCCATATTTTTTTCTGATTACAAAAGGCTGCTAATATTAAACTAAACTTACTACACTAGGGTGAACAAAGTACTGTGTGCATATATCTTTTAGTCTATGAAGAGAACACTGCTTTAAGTGGGAAGATTGGATTAAGTAATACAGATTTAAGTGACCTGCACTTTAAAATTAAAGTGACCTGTGCTCCTATATTGTGCCCAAGCTGTTGAAGGAGATGAGAATCCAGCTTTTTCCCAGTGAATAAGCAGGGAAACCCACTATAAATTTAACTGGTGATAATGTATATTTACCTGTATAATATTATTGAATGATAATATTGAATCATAACGCAACTTGTGGAATGACAGTATTAGCAACTGTGAATTTTGGAATTCTCTCATCAAGCCAAGAGACTGAGGACACATTTAATCATTTTTTTTGTCTAAATGACAGACCTTAACCATCCCATAGAATAACTGTGTGGCTAGTTTTGGCTTTTCTTAAAAAACCCCAAAAAACAAACAACCAAACAAAGAAAAATGATATAAAAGCACTCACGAGCTTTAATCAGAAGAGAATATACAATATAAATAAAAATAAACATTTTGATCTGACAGGGAAAGGTAGAAAAAACTAAAAAGACATTTCCCATTGGTGAAATGAAGTATGTAACAACAGATTTTAACCAGAAAGCTCATCTCTAAAATTTGTTCCCAATCAAAGAAATAATGAATGACTGATATTACAGCAGAGACAGAGAAACAGATTGGGTTTAACATTTGATGTGGGACAGCTGGGAAAGTAAGTGATGGTTAAAGATCTGATGAAATTAGATGAGATTAAGAGCCCATCAAATTTTAGATACAATTCATTCTAAATGTTGATAGGTGAAAGTTAAGTAACAACGTATCAGGTGTTTCAGTACAGCATGACTATTTTTAGTATGTTATGACTGGGATTTTCTAGAATAATGACTGTTGGCCTAAATTTCCTTCCACTGAAATCAATAGAAAAATTCCCATCAATTTCAGCAGGAAGAGTCCCAAGTTAGCTGAAGGAACCATTTAAAATTCCCACTTGAGAGCTCACTGATTGCTGCACTTGTGAAAAATTACAAAACTGAGTGTTCCTAGTGTAGGTAAGTTGATTTTTTTGAGTTCTAATTTGAAGTTTCATTCAATTTTTATTCAATTATTCAATAATAATAATTCATTATTTTTAAATTAACTTCACTTTATATATGCTTTTTCAGACCTTTGTTGCTGCTTGATTGTCTCCAATGCAGTTGATTCTTTCTCCTATGTCTATCACTGGACATTGTGGAGAAAAGTCTGTTAAAAAAATACATGAAAGGATTATTGCCAGCCAGTATCATAATGAGGAATGGGCGACCACAACATCAGCCCCAGGCATCTACTAAGAGAGGGCACAAGATGGCAGCCACTACCACTACTGCAACCAACCTGTTCCTGCAACCACCCCTACCACTTCAGGCATAGACTCTGGTAGAATTATAGAAATTCATTACATTTTTAAAGAATTAAGAAGTTTGAAGGTATGATTCTCCACTATATTGATGCTTGTGCAGTCATTTATCAAGAAAGAAAAAAGGGGTTTTACCATTCTAATCTAGTATTTGATACGTCTTCTTCAGGTATACAAACTAGGGCACAGGAAAGCAAACAGTTGTTTCTTATTATCCCTCAATATATTTGACATTTTTTTAAAGTTACAGCTAAAAATTAAGATATACAAGGGGAACATGTTTCACAGAAATCCTTTAACAGTATTGCCAAAATAAAAAAAATGGAAGAATTACTGCTCTGCTTTCTACTGCTGTATTGTTATACATACTCCTTTCCCTGCATATGTTTTCTACCACAAGGTCCAGACTTTGGGTATTAAGAAAGTTCACAGTTTTTTTATTTAGAGTTGTGGGTGTCCTGTCATCAGCGTTCTTAGGAAATCCAAGATCTTCAACTGGCACGTGGCATTGAAGAGGTGTTAGAACCAGAAGAGAAAAAAAAATGTGTAATAACATTGTGGCTGGCTCCTATCATGTTTTTAATTGACTGTGTGGCCAAACTTTGGCTCCCAGCCATCAGGTGTGTTCCTGTGGCTGGCAGACCCTATCAGTTACTAGTTATGAGCCTTCGGGGAACATGGTGCACCTCTGTTCCTAAGAACCTGGATCAGCTGACAGCTCTCAGCTGTAGGAGTACATGATGAACCCCCGTGGCTGGGAGCCCCATCAGCCATGGGAGCTTGCTACTTGCCGGTGCAGGCAACAGTGTAGTGGCAATAGTGCATTATGGGATCTGATTCTGAATTAAGCCCCTTCAGCTGATGGGGCTCCCAGCCATGGGAGCTTGCTACTTGCCAGTGCAGGCAACAGTGTACTGGCAACACTGCATGATGGAATCTGATTCTGGATCCCACAGTCACACCTCCTCCCCTGCACATGTGACATGTCAGGAAGTGCAATTGTGGGGATCCCACATCAGATCTCATCTTGTCTTCACCTGCACGCGTCAAGGCCTGGCACTTATACACCCAAATTACAGTAGTTTATTATTTATTGGTACATTTGCAAACAGCTTTACCACCTTCATAATTATGACTGCTTTCCCACACTTTACAGAATCTTGCTGATCATTTTGGACTTAGTTACAAATTACAGTTTCCAAGTCATTTTAAATGGCAAAATTAACTAATTAAAAGTATAAGACAATGGCACATACACCAAAGGACCAGACTATATTTAAAGATGATATTATATTAATGATTCATCAGTTTGGCTGTGAAATGAATACAAGTATTTGAAGTTTATTCATTGTTATACACCAAAGGTTACAAACATACAGCCTGCAGGCTGAATCCTGACCATGGAGCTGTTTTACCCAGCCCATGGAGCTCCAGGTGTGCCAGAAAATTTGGGGACAGAGCCTGTCATAGAATCTGGGCATACCAAGCCCCACAGGTCATAGCCATTACTGGCAGGAGGGCAAGTACAGGCTGTGGCAGTAGGCTACTCACACTATTGCCACTTTGCCCACTGACATTTACTCTGCAGCCACTTGCACTGCCTACTGGGCCTGCCACTGCCAGATTGGGATTTTGACCCTTAGGAGTCAGCTGTCCAGATCTGATCCAGGTTGGGGTGGAGGGACAAGATTGAGTTTGATACCCCTGCTGTACATTATACATGCAAGGGAAATATGGGCAGACACAATGGCAGTGGTGGGAGAGCAGGGATTCTCCAGAAACATAAACCTCGCTCTCTCTACTGCTCACCAAAGGCTTTGTTCAAAAAATGAAATTCACACTTCTTAGTGCTGAAGGAAAATGCAGCGTTGGGTCCAAGGCTTTTTTGCATCTGCCTTTAAAGGCAAGGAAAGTGCACTTATGGTCCGTTGGCAATATCAGGGCCCCATTATACCAGATTTTGAACAAATGCACAGGGAAATGAAATCCCTGCCTCAGGGAGCTTATAGTCTACTAATTAAAAACAAAAAACAAAAAACCACCATTTGTGAAAGGATCCATATAAATTCACAGCCACGTGCTTGAAGTTTGTCTAAAAGAGTCTGATTCAAAGCCCATTGAAATCAGTGGAAATACTCTTTTATAAGCTCCTATGGAGCTATTCCTGCTTGACATTTGGTTTCTGCAGTTGTATACATAAATAATTGTTAATTGTTACCTTTGAATCCGGACTGCCCTGTTGCTACAAGTCCAATCAGAACGCAAGCTATAATCACCATCAAACAGAACAGGACTATCAGCAAGAGTTCTAGGTAACTGAACTTTTTTCTTCCCATCTTCAGAAAACAAGAACTGGTAAGAGAGAGAAAGAAAGAGAGAAAGAAAAACATCAGGAATTTGCTTGTTAAACATCTAGCAAATATTTGTTTTAAAAATATATCCTTTGACCAAGGGAGTTAAAATACAACCATTCCTTGAAAATAAAATATAGTATTACCATGTTCAGATCCTTTCAAATAAAGTTTGAAGTAAGCAAAAATGTTCATTTTCAGTCAAGTTTGAGATTTCTTTTTTTTTAATGAAAAACATTGAAACTAAAAAAAAATCAGTTTCCTCAACTAAACTAAAATTCCACATTTTATTTCTTATACAAATAAATACATTTTAAAAATGTGTTTATTTCTTTTAAAAATCCACCATATTCCTTGAAATTGTTCCAGTAAAGTGTCCATTTATATTAAAGATATACAAAGCTGTTTGGGTAAATTTGATGTGTTTTATTAGACCAACTCAAATAGTTGGAAAAATTCTTCTTAGCAAGCTTTTGGGCACAAAAACACTTTATCAGGCTAAGGAAGCAGCTGCAGATTGTCTGTGCTTTTCCTGAATTTATATTAAAGGCATATTTTGTTGAATAATATTTGACAAACCTTGGTTTAAATAAGCTCTATAATAGGCCTGTGCGAAGCAGCTAGCATTCACTTTGGATTTGGATTCAGCCAAATCAGGGTAGAGTGATTTGATTCGGTAATCATTTGTGAATTGTCCCCCATGCAGTGTGGGGCAGTGGAGGGCACCAGGGATCAGCCCCCCACCTGGCAGCACCCAGTGAGTCCAGGCTTTTTTTTAAAGCACCG
>NW_017728995.1:13534600-13535532 GCF_001723915.1 Gavialis gangeticus
TGCAGCTCCCTGCTGCAGCCACCAGGGACTGTCTGAATCAAAGCTCTCAAAATCTTTTCCTACCTTTTAACTGGTCCCCTGCTTCGATTTGGATTCGGACATTCAGCCACCGAATTGGGCCAAATCTCCTCCAGATTGAATCTCTACCTGAAGCTTCGCACAGCCCTGCTCTATAAATATTATTGTCCATGTGCAGTGGAAGTAATAATGCCATGGATCAGATGGGATTGTACTGGCGGTATAACTTATATAGTAGTAAATGTAAGAGTATAATAAATATAAGAGTAAAAGTATATAAGTAAACTAAGAGTATAAGCTGGGGGTAGAAATGACTGCTCTGAATAGGACATTGAGAGGTTAAGGAGTTGAAGTTGTTGCAGCTACAGTGGGGTGAAAAGTGCAAGTGGCGTTAAAGGCTGAGTTTCTGCAGCAAGTTCATACTTCCCCTTTTGTGACTGCATTTCTGCATTCAAATATTGCTTTTTTCTCAATTTCTACACCAGGAGAGGCAGGCATGCCCTGTTCACACATGCGTATGGAATATTTAAAATAATTACTTCTATTATTAGTATTACCATTTTGGTATGTATGCTTGATCGTTTAGCATGTGATTTACAAGGAGAAATATACCAGCTGTTCATCTCTGACAAGATCCCAAGAGAGACAGAACACTTAGTGAAGTTAGGAACTGTGCCATCATTGACAAACACTTACTGTTGAAGTGTTTGGGCTGAAGAGCCAACTGTTCAATCTTGTGTGAAAAACAACACAGTACCATTTATGTTTAACTTTACAGCAGCAACAAAACTAATTAAAACTAATCTCCAGAATCCAGATCAATACACCAGCACGGGTGACTGTATTTTTCATTTGGTTAAAAAGATATTTACCTGATTAAGTAGGCTGACCCATGGGAGGGGTGAGGTGGGGTC
>NW_017728995.1:13540532-13554846 GCF_001723915.1 Gavialis gangeticus
CCCCGGGGGGGGGGGGGGGGAAAATCACTTTTTTCTACTTAGTTAAAAAAGAATAAATATAGTTTTGCTAGTGGGAACAGTGTCATATTACTCATTATGCTGAAACTTCAAAATGTTTGCATACTGCACTAGTCATTAATACTGAGGGGAAAGAAGAAAGATTAACCAAAGAACACTTCACCAGAGATTCACTTCCCCATATAGTCTGAATAATCTCTCTCCTTCCTTGACTTCCGTTGATTAAACAACTCACCACCACAAGGACAAACAGGTAGCTTATTAACTTATGGAGAGAGAGCAGTCTCTAAGAAAGAGTAAAACTATGATACGATTCAAAGTATAGTTTTCAGTAAGGTGATTCATGAAGCAAAAAATACTTCTATAAATTGTACAGTACTGTTCATGTTTTATGCATTTTATAAGACTCCCCAGATACATTTCAAATTAAAATCAGTGGTAGATTTCCTGGTGAGTATTGTATCTAAAGCCTGTATTATTATATTGAAAAATATACATTTACTACATTGCTCAATTCAATAAAGATGAAATTATAATCTGGCTGTTCCTCTCAGTTAACGTTTTGAAATTATATTGATTAGGAACATTACAAAGTTACAGCCAGAATTTTCAAATCCGCAGTAAAATGTCTTCTTATCAAACAAAATGAATCAGGATGTTGCAGCCCCTTGTTTCTCATAGACCAAATCTGAATACTGAGAAGTTAAAAACAAAGATTTCAAGTACAAATCCTATTGTGTGATGTACCCTTAACGGTTACCGAGGCTCAAATCTCTAGAAATCTGAAGAGAGGTTTGAAAAGAGAGTACCTACCTCAAAATCTCTTTGTTTCCCCCTCCAAATTTTACTTCCAATATGTGCTCTTGCAGGGAAGGTTCAGCTTGAAATTTCCAGCTTCATCCTTAGCACATATCTATCAGAGGAAGGTACATGGATAATCACAGGAAGACAAACTGCTTTTTGCTGAAAATGGCTGCTATAGTTATTATAGCCAGGGAATGGCTAGTTAATTAGTAATATTTTTTGCTGAGATATTATTTACCCCACAATTCCCAAGTGCCGACAACCACCTGGCAATAAGTTTTGCCAGGTAACATTCTACTAAACAACTAACAACATTTTCATGGGACCTTGATTTTCCTTGCGAGTCATTTCTGCTTTAACTGTAATATAAACCATTTAAAAGTCCTTAGTGGGGAAAAAGTTAGTCATTGCACAGTAAGAGGGACCAATTAGAATGGAAGTTTACTCTGTGGCAAAGGCACTGAGATGTTTGTATAGGATACACCTGCTTTTTGTACTGACAAGATATGTGACCCCATTTCCTATTACAAAGAACCTTTATTTAAAATCAAGGGTCAGTTACCCAGAGGGAATCCCTCAATCCAATGTGTTAAAATGTATTTTGTAACACAGTGTGGACAGTATAGTATTATCAAAGCAAGATAAATAGTGGAACTTCTGTTCTGAAATCATCCATAAATTTAATTGGTTGCCTGAACATCCCAGTGACACCAGCTGAAAAGTGAAACCAAATAAGAATGGGGTGTTTCTCTTTTCATGAATCAGCATGTAAAGGAAATCATACCTGTACTGCATTATAGTACTCCAGCTGGCATCCATCACAATCCAAACATTTCACTGATTACAAGGACTCACTGCTTTTTAAATGCAACCAATCTTTAACATATTTAGTGGTCTTACCTTCTCTATTTTAATGATATAGAATTATCCATTTGTATGTAAGATCCAGAAATTATGATCAATATCACTAGAGATCGTTCTTTAAAGTTAGGGAGAGGTAGCTCGCTGTGTTGGTCTGAAGTCAGGCGGAAGGACAGACAGACTGCACCTAAACATTAACTCCTTTAGAGAGACTAATTCCAAAGGAATTTTTCACTTAGGTGCCACCCTGCCTTGCCTTCTTTCAAGTTGTTATGCTTGGATCATAACATTTCACGGGGATTGCATTAACATGAAATGAAATGGTATTTCCAGGATCTATTTTGAGGTTCATAAAACTTAAAAATCTAAGATAAATGTGATCCTATAAGATACTTTGTGCATCTACACAAGACGCTGAAAGCACAGTAGACTAATTCTACTGTGCATTAGTGTGTCGTGTCAAAAGCCATGCTACTGCACTAATTCTCACTGGAATTAGTTTACTGTACATTAGCATCACCTAGAAATGTGTACTGGTGCTACTGCCCAGTAGCGCTGATTACAAAGTGTATACCTGTTATTACAGGTACTGAATTTAGTGCACTGTAATAATGGCGTATTAATGTACATGTAGACATGCCCACTGTAGACTGGCCCAATCCAGTAAAGCACACAAACAAATGTTTATTCTAAGCATCAGCAGTTCCACTGCAATCCATCTGGACATATGCTTAAAGCACTTTCCTGAATCGGCGCACAGTATCAGAATTTTTTCATTTCAACTTTCAGGATTAAACTGTTGAAGTATGTATGAAACTTATATTTAGATGGACCTAACCAAGAACCAGTCTAGATGTTTATGTCTCAGTGGCCAATGTTAGGTCTTCTTGTTACTTAAAAATGTACTGAAACCAAGTTTTTGTTAGCGGGATCGTTTTTTGTTAAGGGTACTGGAGAGATAGGCTTATTATGGAATGTTGAACTATAAAGTTTTAGATTGCTTATATCCTGCACACACACACACACACACACACACACACACAGGTGACACTTACATAGTCCAAATTAGGGTGTTGTAGATAGGAGTGATCAGTCCCTATCTGCTGATAGAGTGGGGTGTCTGACCTGGCATGCACAGACGCAGGCTCTGATGGTGAGGCAAGTCCCTCCTTCTATCTTCTTCCTTCCCCTTTTTATACAGTTCATGTTGTTGGGCAACGTTTTTGGAGTTTTTTCCATAAAGCATGCACTGTCTGGTTGTCACGTAGGCCAGTTCCCCTTATCTAGCCAGTTAACGCTGGTTTCTTGCTGGTTCTTCTTCTTCAGGGATGTTATGCAGACAGCTGGCCCCCAAACAGCCTTATCTTTCTGGCTGAAGCTGCAACTTCTTTCTTCTTAACTTCTGTTATCTCTTCATGCCACCTGCTTCTTCTTTTTGTTAGTCAGGCATACCACACATATGCACACATTCTACACCAAGTTAAGTTATAAGTTTTCTTAACCCTTTGGCTACAATCTAATGGCCCAAAGTTAGGTCAACATTAGGCCCAAGGTTGGGTCAATTTAAATGGCCCAGTGTGCAAGGGTCTACAGGGATGAAATTTCCCTAAAAGTGGTGTACTTATCTAAAGTTAGTTCAACTCAGAAATGAACTAACTTTAGATCCTCAGTTAGCCTGATCTAAAAATGGGTTAACCCACCTAGCAGGCATTCACAACACAGCTGCAAGGCTGGGTATCACAGCATGGGGTAGATCCCATCAGTCTTACCTGCAGCATAATAGGTAACCAAGCATCTCTGAGTAGCGATTCAGCAAGAGCTCCTTCCCCCTGGCTGCTGACAGAGAACTAACTTCCTGCCAGCCCCAGCCCTAGGGCTTATAGCTGCCCAGGGCCCCATTTCCTTCTGGTCAGCTGACTGGGTGCAGGTGCCAGCTAATACCCTGATTGGCTTACTGCCAAGGCAACATGAAACTGTGGAGCCTTGCCTATCTCTTATGGTCCCTGATTAAGCTGCCTCTGCTGCTGAAGGAGCAGGCATGCCTTAGTGCCCTGCAACACTAGGAAAACCCAGTTCCTGACTGGGGCTGTGGCTGTAGTGTTTTAATCCCCACAACTACACTCCCCAGATTGGACATTGATCCACCAGCCCTGCCCCCTCTCCCTCTTACCTACCAGCTCCCTGATTCTGTTAGCCCTGTGACTTACCTCCAGCTGCTGGGGTGAGTGCCTACATACAGCAAGCCCAAACTATTGTTTAGGCAGCTCAAAGCAAGCCGCCTAAACTGAATTGAGTTGTCCAAGTCCTTGTTTTCACCCTTACTAAACATTTTCTGTGCAAATTGAGGATACAAACTGCAAAAATAAAAGACTGAAAGTCCTCTGGCTAAACCACCAGTATCCCCAAAGCATATTTTAATTAGTCTGTCAGCATCCAGGATTTCAGCTAGAAACTATAGCTGAACTGCAGAAAAGAGAGATGGAAAAAACTCCATACACTGAATGAAACTAAAGAAAACTGAGACATCTATTAAAATGAGAGAGAGTGCAAAATGGGCTCTAGTGTGATATAATTTACTTTCTAGGAATTAAGAGATGATCCTTTCTTAACACTAATGAATGGAATTGTCAGACCCAAATGAGACTACCTAGACTATACAATTAGGTCATATATATAATGTATCATTCAATATGTTTTAAATAATGTAAGTTAAACATCAGAGCTTAACGTCTTTCAAAATGTGCTAGCAAGCCATGATCACAAAACAGGTTACACTACACAAAGGTATGAAAATAATTGCTTTGTCAGTTAAATTGAGAAACTGAAAAAAAATTGGCTTATTGCTTTCACAGCTACAGAATACTTCCGCCAACCATATTGTTTTGGTATTTAGGATTTACATTAATTACTCTCAGTCCTTTCAGTTCCTGCAATAAGAATCCTTCTGTTTACTGGCTCAGGTAGGAATGCAATGACTAAATGATACATAATAAAATATTACATTTAAAAAGTGAATACAATGGACTTTGAATATTCTGCAGGGCATGTACAGACTTTCCCAATGTTTGTAGCAACAAAATCTACACTGTGATCTTGGTTTAGCTGATAGAAAGTAAACTCTGTAGTCATGGTTCATATTTCAAAAAGGAACAGGATTAGCCACTTTCTCTAGTCAATCCAGAAGAACCCCATGTCAGAGACCCTGTCCCAGGACAGAGACAAGGGGAAAAGGCTCAGCTTATGTTTGTGACAAATCTTTAGCCAAAGAAAAATCTAGTTCTCACTCACTTTTTACATAACTCAGTGCTTCAATTTTCATGTATATATAATACTTTTGAAAAGTTCTCTGAATTCCTTATATAAAACACACTAGGTAAATGCAAAATAGTTCTGGTTAAATTAATTTTGCTCTTGTATGAATGCGTAGAAAATATTTTTTCTGAGGATTTGAATAAACACTTGTATATTATGTATCTGAGGAACTTCTAAATACATTTTATACTAATACTCATTTGAAAACAAGAATATCATCCCTACTCTTCTATTAAGAAAAGCACACAGTGGAATAAACTTTATTTTGACAACTTTTTTTACATACAAGGATATAGTTATGAATTAGTGATATTAGTGAACTTTATGAAACTCTACAGCTCTTTTATTGAATCATATTTTGAATACAGTATTAAATGTAGGACCTTGCAAAGCTCAGTAGACCAAATGCATTTCTCTCTCACATCAATGTAAGCCTAGTTAAAAGACTTCTCAGTAAAAGGAAAAGTTGGTAAAAATTACATTAACAGGAAGAATGTGTAATGGACTGGGAAATGACAATCTCATTTCTTTTGACTACCATGTACAGCTTAGTTTCCCCATTTGGCTTGGTTTGGTGCCTTACTGAACTGAAGGGTTTAAGTCAGTCTGGAGTCAAGGGTTCAGTTAAGGAAGAAATGAAGCAAGGATCAAGAGATAAGACAGGCATCAGGTACACACCTTTGAAAGGGCTTAGAATACAATGGAACCACTCTTGAGAACTGCAACTACCATGAATCAGCAAAGTGAAAAGGGTTTATTCAGGCAGAAGTGCTGTAAGTGTATATTGACACTTTATAAACTACTAAATTCAGAGACCCGTAAGCTTTAGTAAACAATGGCTGACTTCATCAGGTGCTATGAAGAAAATGTAGGGAGTAGGCATTCAGGTAGAAACAGTGTTTTAAATATAAAGAACAGGGAGGGGAGGAGAGAGAACAGTGTTGAGGCAAAAGTGCTGATGTATTAAAAAGCAAAACAAAGCAGTAACCCCATAGGAACATAGGGGTCATAAAAGCTAATCCAGGTAATGGGATAAGAATCTGTAGTCTCTGTTCTTAGTATACCTAACATAATCCAATCTATGGATGATTTCTTGTTCCACAATTTCCTGTTGAAGTCTGTTTTAAAAGTATTGTTCTTTAAGAACACCTACTCTGAAATTAACAATGGATATCCATTGAGGCTAAAGTATTCTGCCTCAGGCTTCCCTTTATTTCTGGACTAGATGCCAGATCTGTGTCCATTCATTTACATAGGGAGCTCCCTCTCTTTTCAAGGTAATCAGATGATACCATTGGTAGAGAAGCAGATGAATTAAGCTCAGGTGTTATAATCCATGTTGTTTAGTCCTGTGCTGATGTGGTCTGTAATGATGGGGGGTATAGCTGGCATTTGGGTCACTGAAAATCTTGGTAAGGATAAGAGACAGGCAGTCTGTTGTGTCTAAGGTGGGGGAGGGAGGCTGTCCGTAAACGAGGACAGGTTTTCCCCCTGTGGCTACCTTGAGATGTCACAAGGCAATGGATTGGGGAGAGAGAAAATAAGATGTCTGAGCATACCTAATCACATTTTTTTGTGTAGATTGATTTCAGTCCATTTCATTGTCTTAGTGTGGTGCCATCTATGAGCAGAGAGGTAGTTAGCTGTCCCCGATCCCTTGCCTTTTTGATTTTAATTTCTCTCTCCTTCTTATACTCTGCTTTCTGTACATTCTTTCATAACATTTGATGAAGTGAACTTAGGTTCCAAAAAAGCTTGCTCTCTGTCTATATATATTTATTTAGTCTATAAGGATGCATCTCTACCCTGCCTGCTGACTGACTTCAGACTAACACAGATAACTATCTCTACCTTGAGATGGTCATCATTTTTCCAGAAGGGGCTGGGGGTCATTGATTATGTGTCCAAGGTGTTAAAGTTGGGGGCTGTAGGTGACAACAATGTGAGATCCTGTTGTCAACAACCACAGGGAACCTATTCTCCTTGTCACAAAATCAGTATTGTAGCAGGCCAGAACACAGTCCGGGTCTAGCTCTGTTGATTTGGTGGCTACAGTTTTGGGATTGTACTGTAAGTGTAGGAATCTGTGATCCAGATACATAAGATGTGCATCTCAGGGCTTTGTTACACATAGTACTTTGTTGCACATACACAAGTTTCTCAGATGATGATTGGTATTAGTATTTATTGAGTTTAGAACAATTATATTCTAGTTGTGGTGGTGGGGAAACAGGGCCACTGCACATGGCACTTAATGGGCACATATGATGACCAGTCCTCCACTCCAAACACCTGCCAAACCCTGCCTCAGTCCAGGTCTTCCTCTCACTCTAAAGAGAATCCTGGGAAAATCCTGGGCACTGATTCCTGGAAGGTATGTTGATCTGGGTACTCTACCACCCCATAGTGGCATATAGGCAGCAATGCAGTTCCTAAAAATGAGGGTTCTGCTTAGAGTCCTTAGCATTGTACATGTGGACACTTCTGTCCAGGGACATTGGTGAACCGGCTCCCAATCAGTGACATGCTCAGAATGGCTCAAGTGTTATGTCTGTCTGCACCCGTTGACAAAGTGAGCTGTTGCTTATGAAAGTTTATGCTTCAGTCAGTTTATAAGGTGCAGCTCTGCCCTGCTTTCTACATATTACGTAAATACACACATATACCTACATGCATACAGATCTAATGACTGCTTGATGGATTAACAACGTAAGTGCCAACACTTGCTCAGAACAATGGTCCATCTAGCCAAGTATCCTGTCTCTGACAGTGGCAGCAATGGATGCTTTAGAGGTAGAACATATGAACAGGCTAGATCTAAAGTAATCTACCTTCTGTCATATCCTCCCTGGTATCTACCATCATTGACTTAGAGATGCCAGAGGGTACATCTGTGCTTGTTCTTTTTAATGGTTATAAATAGATCTATCATCCATGAATCTGTCTAGTCCTGTTTTATACCTGGCTATACTAATCAGCCTCTACAACCTCATGTGGTAATGAGATTTGCAAATTAACTATGCACTATATAAAAAGTACTTTCTCTTGTTAATTTAAATCTATCTCTTGCCAATTTTAGTGGGTGCTTCTTAGTTTTAGTATTTGGGGACTTGGTGAATAAATCCCCTATTCACTTTATCCACACCCTTCATGATTATAATTTATAGACTTCTATCTTATCCCCTGACACCTACAGCCTTCTCCTTTTCAAACTGAAAAGTCCTAGCCTTTTTAGTCTCTCCTGGTATGGCAGTTACTCCATTCCCCTGAGCATCTGGGTTGCTCTTCTCTATACCTTCTCTAATTCTTCCACATCTTTTTGAGATGCAGGGACCGGAACTGCACACAATATTAAGGTGTGAGCGCGCCATGGATTTGTATAATGATACAATGATGTTTTCTGTATTGTTTTCAGTTCCCTTCTTAATGATGCCCAACATTTTAACTATTTTTTTTGGTCGCCACTGCACATTAAGTTGATATTTTTAGAGAACTATCTACCATGACTCTAAGGTTTCTTTTCCCGAGTCATAACAGCTAGTTCAGAACCCAGCATTTTGTATCAAGGGAGATTTGTTAGTCACTGAAATTGCAGTGGACTGAAGAAGTGATGGCTGTTGTTTAGACCAATTGTTGGCAGTGGGATTTGATACATGGATTTAATTTTGTAATATGCTTTGAAGAGACTGCTGGTGAACAGTAATTAAGATACTACAGTGATTTCACTCATGTCTCCTTCCCTCTCCCCCAAAGGTATTATCCAAAACTACCACATTATAGTGCTGTTGTAGAACATTTTTAAAGCCCTTCAAATTCACACAATTCTATTTTATCAAAAACATGGACACAATGTAATTTTGCAACTTAATTAATGAATCTTATATTGAATACTTTGTGCCTTAGTTTCCCTATTTAACTGAAGGGGTTAAGTCAGCCTGGAGTCTGAATTGCAGTAATACATATTTAGCAAATAATTTTGACTATCCCATTATACAGTTCTTTAATTAAAAGATTACTTTTCACAGCCTATGTTGAAAATAAAAAAGTTTCAGCTTCACTTTTGCAGCATGCTTAGATCACTTGCTTGAAACAGAATATGATCCCCCAACTATTAAATGATAATCCTGAAATATCTAAGCAACTCAAAATGTAGGCAAGCCTCTTTAGGTAGATGTTATATCTTTTATTAGACTGACTAAATAGTTGGAAAAAATGGTATTTGCAAGCTTTCAGGCACAAACACCCTTCATCAAACATAGACAGACTCTGTTGGTGTATGTTCTCCAAGGTAGAAAGGAAGCTAATTTATAACAAGCAAGTCTGGGAAAATGCAAATGAGTACAAGTTGGGAAGACAATGGATAGAGATGGTGATGGGGGTGGGGTGGGGAGGGAAATGTGTGAAGGAATGCATGTGGTCAGCTGGAGGCAGGTTACCAGTACCTGCAATTGTCACCACACAAATCTCAAAAGGGCTTTCACCCAACAAAGACACTCCTCCAAAGAGATAGATCACACTTTTGAAAGAGCAACCTGGATACCATGTGAAGAACTGAAAAAAGAAAATCTCCACAAAATGCACACCATTAGTTATGACATACCATTCTTCCCTGGAACCTAAATGGAAAATCCTCAAAGAATTGCAACCCACACTAGAAGAAGTATGGGTTGCAGCTTAAAAAGCTGTTTCAAAAAACCACCCACCCTAGCCTTTAAACAAGCACCTAGCATCACCAACCTCACCACCAGAAGCAAACTTCCTATGGCCCAAAGCACACTGAATGGATCCAGACCATGCCAGGGCAAAAAATGTAGAACCTGTCAATACATCTCCACCGTTCCCCACAATAACTACACCTCGCAACAGAACCATCACCATTCCTGTATCTTACACCTGCACCTCCAGAAATGTACTGCATCTCATGCAGTACCCCAAATGCCATGATGGAAAATACGTAGGAGAAACCCAGCAACAACTGCACAACAGAATGAATGCAAACCAAAAATCCATCCAAGACAAAAAAAATCCCATTACCTTCTCACAAGACAACCACTCTGTCTCCAATCTCTCAGTTCTAATCCTCAACAGGAATGTACAAAACACCTTTTATAAATGAACCTACAAACTTCATAAATCTACTGGATACAAAAAATCATGAATTAAGTATAGATATTAGATTTATGACACATTATAGCCTGCCTAACATCTGATACCCCAAGTAGCCTGCCTTTAGCTGGCCACTTCCATTCCTTCACACATTTCCCTCCTTTTCCCCCCTTTCTCTCCTATTCAACGTGTAGGGCAGTTAAGCACAGAAATGTCTTAATGAAATCTGACAGGCATACTGTAGTCAAATTAACGCACACAAAATATATTGCTAGAAAGATTCTATTCAGAGTATGGGGGGCGGAGCTTATCTAGTATTATTCTAATTCCATAAAATTCCCCTCAGAGTTACCCCCTGTGATATATCAGTATTGAAATACTGCTCTTTCAACGCAAAGGTTCTTAAAGGTGCATCTCAGTTTTTGTAAAAATGTAATCGTCCCTGGATTCATGGCATTCTCACTAAAGATAATACTGATATAAAATCAAAATATTAGGTCAAAAGCCTAGTTAAAGGGAATTGACACATTTACAACTCAGAGGAGTTGAGCAGAAGTGTAGAGGCATTCATATTTGTGAAAAAAACTCTCTTGCAGGGGAGATCTTCCAGGTGTCAGCCTGGAAGAATTTTCTCCCAAAGAGGGCATGTTTCTCCAGGAGAAGTTGGATCAGTTTTTGTACATTGCTAGTTTCCAGCAAGAAAGTAGAAAAATAATGCCTTTGTGTGGTAAAGCTATACAAATCACTTGAAGTAACTGTTGTGTGAGCCTCAGCAATGTATTGCCCAGTTACAGCTGGGGACACATTTCATACTAAATCAATTACCCCAAAACAGTTATATTTGAATTGTCATAAACACATTTTAGTAGTATTGATGTATGTATAGGTTGCTTAAAAATCAGGATAGGAAGCAAACCAGGAGTAGAGATATGGCCTCTTAGTTAGTATTAAATATACATATTGCTAATTTGTGACAGGACTCTCCAACTTCTGAGTGGCCAGGGGCTGCAGGCCTCCCAGCCACTCACAGTACAGACCACATGCTCCCTGGGTTGCATGCACATGGGCATCCTCTCACCTCCTGGATGCCGTCCTGCCAAGGTGGGCATCCAGATGGGCACCCCCCGAACTACCAAGATGGGCACCCCCAAATATGTTGTGCCAGCACCCCGAAACCTTGCACACTGGGTTGTGTGGCCCTTGTGTGCCCCTCCACACTGCACTCCTACACTGTGCAGTGTCCCTGAGACCCCCAGCTTCAGGTTCCCCTGGCTGCACTTTGCCATTTGGCCCTGTCCAATGAGGGCTGGAAGTAGAAGGTAGAAGAAGGGGGAGCCCAGCGACTCCAGTGGAGGCAGCAGAAGCTGTAACGGTAGTGAGGGGAGATACATCTGGACCAGGAGTCTGGGGTCTGCAGCTTAAACCCGTGGGGGCTGCATGTGGCTCACATGCCACCAGTTGGACAGCCCTGATTTAAAAAATAAATTAAGTCAGGTGGAATTCTTAAGTAAAAGCACTAAATAATCTAGGTCCAAAATTACTGTGTTTATTAGGATCATAGAAAATTAGGGTTGGGAGGGACCTCTGGAGTTCATCTAAGTCAATATTCTGCTCAGGGCAGGATCATCCCTTTGTAAAATATCTTAGACAAGACATCATATGTCATAGATATTTAAAATATCATTGTACTTCCAATGTAAAGCTTGCACATAAAATAGAAATATATTTTTAAAAAACCCACAATTTTTGTATGGACATTATACTTCACTATGATCTGATTGTAATGTACCATTACAGTAAATGAGATTTTAATAAATTGGAGTGGTACAATTAATACTGAAATCTTTTTTAAAAGCTTTCTATGAAGGTAAAAAGGCAGGAAATGTAAAGATATGACCAAAAATCTTCCTAATTACTTGAAGACAGTTTAGAGCTTCCATTTTACTGAATAATCTTGTCCTAGTTCAAGCTAAAGCTGAGTTAGATGCAGAACCTTTGAAAACAGGGGGAAAAAACAATAATTAAATCTCTATTAAGCCATGCCTTAAGCTCATACACTATATGGTAATTTTGTCTTTTATTGGGTAGGTATTTCTCTTTTTCTTTTCCTCAGATTTAAAACATTTTAAAATCATTTTAACATGGCATAGATTTTGTGTTCCTCTCCCAGTTCCTTTCTTTTCAGGTACCATGTCAAGGAAATGCTTCTTTACTGTTAAAAAAAAGTGTGTTGCCCCTTCTAACCCATCCTAGACTTAGGAACTCTCAATTTTCCATCCAAGAAAGGAAACCAGAACTAAATCTAATAGCTGTGTGTTTTTAAATGGAAGCCAAAAAGGGATGGGACTGGGTAGATAGTTTCATTCCTTAAATCATCTATTTACCTGATTTTCAGCACTATTACTGATATTATAAACAGGTGGATGTATCTCTCCATTTTGTTTTATTGTAACCATTGAAGGGCTTTTGGAAACTCCCAAAGTATTTTAGTTACAAATATTTTAGTTACCCTGAACTTGAACTTGTTTGGGTCAGTCTAGCCATTGTGGAAAACTCTGATTGCTAGAACATCCTGAAATAAACAACAGATATTAGGACCATGTCAAAAATTGATTTAGCCAGTTTCAATTATTTTTATTTAATTATTGGCTAAAAAAATAAATACTCAGCCCTTTATTTCCAGATCCATCCATTCGGCAGTTGTATGGGATGGCTGGTATTTCCCGCTTCAGACTATACAACTATTTCTGTGTGTCATGTAACTGTATACAAAACTATTTCTTCTCTCCATGTGAGTGCACATGAAATGGGAACAGCAGAAGGAGCTTTTCTCTATGCAAGAGACAACCACAATTGCAGACCTCCTTTAATTACAGACTGCTTTCTACCAGGAATTCCTGATGAAAAAAGGTAGCTCAAAAGAAAGGGAGAAGAAATGAAGCTGGCTATCTAGTAGCCCTATCTGAAAGGCACAAAACCATATTGCACACCTCAGAGAAAGTAGTGGAATAGATTCCTTCCTCCTGCATATGCATCAGTGAAGCCATGAAAAGGTACTAACTACACGTAAAAAAGAAAGATTAGAGTTTTGGGTACTTGGCTACCTGATTAATTTCATTTCAATTGCAGATTTGCACCTGTACATTTTATTTTTTTACATCTATATGTAAAGATTTCATTGCCAAATGTTCATAGATTTCATAGATTTCATAGACATTAGGGCTGAAAGGGACCTCGGAAGATCATCGAGTCCAGCCCCCCACCCAAAGGGCAGGAAGTCAGCTGGGGTCATAGGGTAAGATAAGCATCCAATGTGCTCTTCAAATTGTTCAATGTAGGTGCTTGAACCACCTCTGATTGCAGGCTGTTCCAGACCTTGGGGGCTCGGACAGTAAAGAAATTCCTTATGTCCAGCCTGAAACGGTCTTGCAGTAGTTTATGATCGTTCGACCTTGGGGTGCTCTGGTGAACAAACGTTTCCCCAGATCTTGGTGGTCACCCCTGATAAACTTACAGGTGGCCATCAGAATACCCCTGAGCCTCTGCTTTTCCATGCTAAAGAGCCCCATAGATCTCAGCCTGTTGTCGTAAGGTCTGCTTTCCTGATGGGATCATGCGTGTGGCTCTTCTCTGGATTCTCTCAAGCTTAACCACATCCTTTTTGAATTGTGGAGCCCAAAATTGGAAACAGTACTCCAGCTGTGGCCTCACCAAGGCCAAGTACAAAGGGACAATGACGTCCTGGGATTTGCTTGAAAAGCATCTATGGATGCAAGCCAGCGTTTTGGTCATTTTACTAGCCGCAGCATCGCATTGCAGGCTCATGTTCATCTTGTGGTCAATGATGACCCCCAAGTCTCTTCCTCCCGTAGTGCTAGCCAGCGTAGCACTGCCGAGCCTATAAGGATGCTGCAGGTTTTTCTTCCCAAGGCGGAGAACCTTGAATTTTTTGGTGTTAAAAACCATCAGGTTCTTGTCCGCCCATTTGCTGAGCCTGTCCAGGTCAGCTTGGATCACCCGCCTGTCTTCTGGTGTGGATGCTTTGCCCCAAAGTTTGGTGTCATAGGCAAACTTGGCCAGTCACTTCTCACTCCAATGTCCACATCATTAATGAAGACGTTGAACAATATGGGTCCAAGGACAGAGCCTTGGGAGACCCCACTGGTCACAGGGCACCATGATGATTTACTTCCATCAATTACTACCCTCTGGG
>NW_017728995.1:13559846-13561467 GCF_001723915.1 Gavialis gangeticus
ATGGCCTCTTTAATAAACTTTTCTAAGATCTTCCCCAGGATAGAAGTCAGGCTGATGGGCCTATAGTTAGCCAGATCCACTTTCCTTCGTTTCTCGAAGATAGGCACCACTGTCACAGGGAAGCTACAGGGGACAAACCCCGAGGGGCCAAGGGGGAACCCTGGGACCCAGAACATAACAGAGAAGGCGAGGAAAGAGGAAAAGAAATGAAGAATCCCTTACCTGCAGCTGATTCCGCGGTGAGACTGGAAATGGCGGCGGGACCCGCGCAGCTAATTAGCTGTGTCTTTTTGAAACTGCTGCCAGCTGCGGGGAGGAGCGAACGGAGCCAGCGCGGGAAGATAAAAGGCGGTTTGGGCGAAGAAGAGGGAGAAAGATCAGGAACACAGTCACCAGGAGAGGTGTCTTTGGAACCCCGATTAGGGGTGAGAAGGGTCTGGACGACCTTCCACGAGGCAGGAGGTTGCATCGGAGACTGGCAGAAGAAGGAAGCCAGCAGCAGTATGGCAGATGCCCCTCTTCCTGGTGAAGGGGTCGAGGAAGAGGATCCAAGGGTTCAGAATGAAGAAGATGACAGCAGGGGTGGCCCAGAAGAGAGGGTGATGGAAGTCGAATCAGCAACCCAGGTGGGACGGGCACGGGAATGGGAAGGCTCCAGGAGTAAACCCCGACGGGGAACGGAGAACCTAAGCAGCGGGAGGGGCTGCAGGAAACAAGCTCCTACTGGCTAGAGCTGCCCAGCGAGGGACAGAGTGGGCTGAACTTGAGGGACAAGCAGTAGTCCAGTTTGGCACTCAGGGTGGGGATAACCACCCGATATATATGTACCCGGAAAAGGGTTAGTTGGGGAATTCTCAAGGCTAGGGTAGCCCATTTTGTGTGAAGTCAGGAATTTTACTGGCGGTGTTGGTTTGGTTTCTTTCTGTTTCCCACTCTTGGAGGGGTAGGAGGGAAGGCCACAGAGGGCCTTAGAGTTGGCTCAATCCGAGGTTGGGTTAGACCTTATACATATGTACCATAGTGCCCATTACATCAAGAGGCGAGGGTCAGGCTGAGAGACTTCAGCAACTCGTTGAGGCTGGGTATCAGGGCGAAGTGTAGGGGAGGTTGGAGCCTCACGGAAGACTAACATCCAGAGATCCCAGACTCCAGATAAGCCCCAGTAGTCAAACCCCACCACTGAAGGAACAAACAAAGTCGTGGCAGGTGAGATTGGGGTGGAGGCTATCCCAAGGGCGGGACATCCGTGCGGTACAACCAGAGGTATGGAGCGACAAGCAGTCCTACACAACCAAAGCCGGACGGCACGGGACCGGACATTTGAAGCCCGATGGGTGCAACCACATTGACCTTCTGCCAATCATCGGGCACTTCACCAGAGCACCAGGAGTTTTCAATGATCCGTGCCAGAGGCTGGGCTATGATGCTCGCCAGCTCCTTGAGTACCCTGGGGTGTAGATTGTCAGGACCGGCTGACTTGAAGTTATCCAGCTTCTCAAGGTGTTCCTTCATGAGGTCAGCAATAATGGAGGGCAGGGGATCTCCCTCACCCAGACCTCCATGTCCCATAGCGGGCATGGGCATCCCATGGGACTGATGAAAGACTGACACAAAGTATCCC
>NW_017728995.1:13566467-13581296 GCF_001723915.1 Gavialis gangeticus
GAGGATTGCGCCCTTGAGGAGCAACCACTCTTTTTGAACTCCCCTCTTCCTTGGGTCGTGGTCCCTTAGGGCCTGACAGACAAGCCTCCTGAGTTTGTCAAAGTCGGCTTTCCTGAAGTCAAGGACTTCCGTGTTGCTGACTGACTCGCCAGGTTTACAGCAGATGGTGAAGGTGATCAGCTTGTGGTCACTGTCACCCAGGTTCCCATCGATCACTAGGTCGCTGATTAGGTCATCCCCAGTAGCCAGTACCAGGTTGAGCAGCGCTTTGCCTCTCATTGGCCCATAGACTTCTTGAGTCAGGTAGAAGTCATCCACGCATGAGAGGAAGCTTTGTGACTGCTTGGATTTTGCTGAGTGATCCTCCCATGAGATGTCTGGGTAATTGTTAAAAGTCTTTCCCAGGTTTCCTTTCCTCCTGGCCTGTTTGGAAGATACCATACCTTCAAACAGGCCCCATTGGACTATATGCAATTTCTCTGACTGAGATTACTGGAAGTATGCAGGCTTTGTACTCTGGTAGGACAGGGAAAGCATCTGTCTCCAACTCTTTGGTTTATGTAAGGCAAAACTCCATGAATCTTTTCTAGTCCTTGTGTATGCATGCAACAGCATGACAGAAACTTCTCTCCACCCCCAGTCCTGTTCTTATAGCTGTAACTGACTTTTGGGGAGGATTTAAAACATCTAAATAGGTGCTTAGCACGGAGCCAAATTTGGTCATTATGAATTTTATCTGGGTAAGGAGCGAGTAAATTCAAATTCTGATTGTCAAATGAGCTCTAGTTTAGTACTTTCATTCTGAGCCAGATCTGAACACCACTGAACTCGATGGAAAGATTTCTTGACTCAGTGCACTGTGGATGAATAAATGGGTGGAACATACCTATAAGGCTGGTACAGTGACTCAAGGCTGCAACACTTTTAGTCATTTTTTCTACTTTTTTAAAATTGATGTAATAGGGCAAGGGTGACCAGAGTTACTTGCCCTGGAAGCCATGTCTGATCCTCCACCAAAGTTCAAGAGCCAGAGAGCAGGCTGGGGGTGGTGGGGGGTGCTGAGGAACTCGGAGTGGAGCTGCACCCTGCCCCCCCGCCTCCCCTGCACCACTGAGCTGCTCTGGCTTTCCCTGCAGGAAGTGCACCCTGGGGTAAGCAGTATGGCTGCAGCCCCTGCCCCAGTAGCCCAGCATCTGAGTCAGCAGTCCCAGAGGGAGAGAAGGAGGGAGAAGGGTGGGCTCAGGGCATGCTCCCCACTAGAAAAGCCAGAGAGGCGTGGGGTGCTGGGCTACACAGTCCCCTGGACCCACCTCAGGGAAAAGTGGGTGGGGCTTTGGCCAATTTCTAGAGAGTTGCAAGTATCATGTCAGCAAGCCGCACTCGGCTTGCGAGCCACGGTTTGGCCACTGTGGCAATAGTGTTTGCAAGCTGGTAAACTAAACAATCAAATACTATCATTTGGCTGGTCAACTGACTGCTATTATTTGGTCACAGTCAAAAAACTGCTAAATATTCCATAAAGCCAAGAATGCCCTTGTATCACCGGCCCTCGTCACACATTCACTTGCAACAACTGCAAATCACTGGAATGTAGTGACCTATTAGTTTGTGTTAAGAGGTAACCTTGCTGGAAAGAGAATAACTCTGAGCTCTGACAGCTCAATATGATGTGTAGGGGCTGCCTGGGGCATAAGGGTACTCCAGTATGGGGCTAAACAGTAGGCAGCCTCGGACTGAAGCACCCTTGTGCCCCAGCCAGCATCTACACGTGTTGCTGTGCACAAAAAAAACCCCTCTGCATCAGGACAGTACTTGCATTTACAACTACTAACCTGCTGCAGAATTCATTAGTTTCCTGCAGCCTAAAAGGGTCACACATATAGACAGAACGCATTTACTGTGGGGCTAATTAGGCAACTCTACATTAAAAATCTCATGTAGATGCACCCACTGGTAGTTATTAAATAAAAAAATAATTATTTTATGTCAGTGTTTACGATAACAGTGAATTATAATTTTTATTTTAAAATACTATTTTTTGTAATTAGCATAAGTATCTAACCCACTGAAATTTACCTCTCTCTCTTCACTGTTCTAATAAATAAATGTTTAAAATTATTGACCACTGCTAATATTTGACAGGTCAATTGACCATCTACTTCTGACAGGTCTAATACATAACTATGAAATACCAAATACTTAGCCAGAATATAGGAAGTTTATCACAATACGATTAAAAAACAGGAAAATTAATTTTGTGGATCTGTTGATAAAACTTGACAAAGAAAAGTTATGGGCTCATATTTTCTTTTAGGTACATCCAATGATAGGGAAAGACCTTCTGCTAAATTTCATAAGACTTATATGAAGAGAGGAGACTTACTGGTTCAGGACTCCATTTAAACCTATTATTATATTTGAAGAATATTTAATGGAATTGCAGTAGCAATTTGTTTGGTTTGGTATGGGCATTATTTAATATTGGTTGAACTAACACACTGCATCTTTAGTTAATTAGGCTTTATCTTACTGAGTTTCTGTCAAAGTAGGAAATGTGCATTTGCTTTAAAATTTCTTTAAAATTGCAAATAGTCATTATTAGTGAAGCAAACTTCTTCTGTAGCAATTAACATCTAATTATTTGACAAGGACTAAGTTAAATGCAACGTGAGTGCAACAGAGATACAATAACATACAATTAAGTGCTCAAAAATAATGAAACAACTGAGTTCATCTTTTAAAAAAAACAATATAAATAGCATTTCTTTTCAATCAATAACCCATATAATTGCAGGCTAATTAAATTCCAGCTATCTCTGGCTGTAATCAAATTTTTAAGTGACCCCCTCAGAAATGCCAATACCTAAAACAAAAATTTCTATTTGTTGGATTTATTATGCACCACTGCTGCAAGCTAAATATTCTTGTTTTGCAGAATAAAGAGAAAAAATAATACTGAACTAAATCTCAACTCTATTCTAATTTACTCAAAAGATTTCCCAGTAATTAAAGAATGTTTCAGACTGACTAAGCACTTTCTTGCCTTTCAGGGACACAAAATTCAGATGCTCAGTAATTAATTGAGTTTCTCAATGCCAGCACATGGATCTGACTGCTAAACACAAGTTTTCAACATAACATGACACATGTCTGTATTTTTAGCCACATGGACGCATCGGAGGCTGTAGATTCTAGACTACTTAAATTGTTATCACTGACTAAAAGTGCTTTGATTCCATGAAAGATACTAAATGGAAGTATTAATGAAGGAGCAAATCCTGTTTCTTCCTCTATGTCACTTTGGTAAGTGTCTCCTTCTGCTGTGATAATGAAGCTGTATAATGGAGGAATGTTAGATTCTATCTATCTGTATAATGGGGGAATGTTAGAATGCTAGATAATGGGGGAATGTTAGATCCCAGAACTGTTTCCACATTTACAGTTTTAGAGTCATTGAATAAAATAGACATTAGGGGTGTGTGAAATGGGCCATATTCAATTTGGATTTGGATTCGGCCTGAATTCGGGGACTGATTCGATTCGTTAATTCAGATCACTGTCCCAATTCTATCTGGCAGAATCTGAATATGAAGTTTTGATGCTGATTCAGAGAATCAGCAATTTGGCTATAGACACAGCTTTAAATGTTGTGTCTACATAACCTGAGGTACCAGACACAGCTCATGAATGCTGTGATGGTGGGGTAGATGGAGCATCTCACAGGAGCATGGGAGTCTCCCTGCATACTCACCAGCGAACCCAGAAGTGGACTGGAAGTACTTCCGGTCCACTTCCAGGTCCACTGCTGAATGTGCAGGGGACACCTCCCATGATCACATGGCTCGGCGATTGGCCGTAGGAGGACCCCAGGTGCTCCCCCCAGACATAGGAGGCACTAGTCAAGAAGCCAGGAGGTGGAGGAGGGTTCCCCATGTGTTCTAGGCAGACCCAGAAATGAACTGGAAGTGCTTCTGGTCCACTTCTGGGTCCACCGCTGAGCATTCAGCCCTCCCCTCCATGCTCCTGTGGGACTCTCCATCTGCCCCACTATCGCAGTGTTCACGAGCCATGCCTGGTGCCTCGAGGTACGTAGAAAAAACATTTAAAGCTGTGTCTATGTCTGAATCATTGAATCTCTGTGAATTGATTCGGAGGGTTCCAGTTCGGTTCGGAGAGATTAAAGGGTTTCCTGATTTGCTTTGGATTCAGAGACTTGGCCTCTGAATCAGGCCAAATCTCTGCTGAATCAAATCAGCGACCAAAGCTTCACATAGCCCCAGTAGACACTCAGGACTCTGCCTTTCCAGGGGGTTTCATACCACAAGGGTACAAAATAAGGCTCCTTATGTTTTGCTTCTGGCCTTTCCATTCTTTCCTACACACTAGCCCAGTTTTAGCAAGAAGGATGCAGAATATCCCAACCCAGCTTCACCTATATCTTCTTAGGGCAGTTCTACTGGCCTGTGAGAGATGTGTGGCTGAAACCCCCTAAATTAAAAGGGATTCAGGACATGGGTGTTCCACATCTTGGGGAAATGTTCTACCTCTTAAGCTATTGAACACCATATCCTTTGTCTACCTATTGCATTATAAAAATAAAAAAACAATCTTGTTCAGTTCTTGAAATGAACAGTTGTAGACCTCTGTCTTCAGGAAAGGGTTCCAGGCTCTGGATTCCAGGTGAATGCAGGCACCTCCCTACAGCTCTGAGACAGACTGTATGGGGTAGTATTTCAGATTAATCTTTGTATTATGGTGACCAACTGTCAGTGTATGGGTTTTTAGGCTGTTCTGAGATCCCTAACTCTTGTACTATGTAAGGATTCTTGACAGCTAACAAAGAATTCTACACTACACACTGGAAGCTGGCACCTATAAGATTGTAGGTAGACTGTAGGTGTATAACTCCTGCATTGAATCTCTCTCTGTCTGACTATAGTTCAAATTGGATGTGTTCCTTTCCAATATGCCCAGCTTTTCTCTATGCCAAAGAAAAAATTATTGTGGCATATATCTATATCTCTATGTGCTTGACTGCATACTAGATTTAAAAAATGCAAGAGATGATGAGCTATATTGTACTCAATTAAATAGGTATGCTACTAAATTGATTGGTAAAGTGGCACTGAAAGTGCAGCTGAAAAAAATAATATTGTTAGCTTCATGTTCCTTTGATTTTGATTTCATGTTTAGCTTTAGGTTTGTAAACACTTTTTATGAAATGTACTTTCATATAGTATTTAAGAAATGGTCTCTTCAAAATATTTAATGTAATTTAATCATACTGGTCATAAAATGTCCTAATGGATTTGGGATCTGAAACACCCCGATATTCCCACTCTTGAGAAAATTTATAAATGTATAGAACTGGCTTTTTACATTATTCCATAGTAGAATTAGGGGCCACTTGGGGAATTGGGAATCTTGATCTGGGTGTTGACTCAGAATCAATCTGTCTCTCCTGGTTGTACTTGCATCTGGTGTTCTAGTTTGATTCAACCTTTTGAGGGAAGGTATAGGACAGGGCTTCCTCCACGCTGGGTCCAGACCATAGGGTTTCCCAATAGCTGGATGACCCAAAAGCAGTGACAGCAGTGTTAATCCCTGTAACAGCTGGAGCCACTGCTTCAGGGTGGCTCTGCAACCCAAGGTGTTATACCACTATTGCTTGCCTCCCTTTTTACCTTACTACCAATTTTAGTCACCAAGAAGCAACTAAACTGTCAGGGCGGCTAGGATCTGGAACCAACTTCCAAGTGAAGTGGCACTGACTCTTACCCTGGGGGTCTTTAAGAGGAGGCTAGATGAACATCTTGCTGGGGTCGTTTGACTCCAGTACTTTTTCCTGCCATGGCAGGGGGTCAGACTTGATGATATGCTCAGGTCCCTTCTGACCCTACCAACTATGAAACTATAAACCCCACTTGACTTCAGCAGCAGGTAAGGGGGAGGAGAGGCCAAGGAAAGCAGAATTCCCTGGGTCCCAAATCCACACTGACACAGCAGCTTTGGCAGCCACAGGGATTAACCATCACAATATGGACTCCATCAGTCATGGCAACAAACCCATGGGCTAAATCTTGGTCACTAAGGTGGACAAGATACCCCATGGTCTGGATGGCCCACTTTTGCAAGCCAGATCCAGCCTGCAGGCTGTAGGCTTGATGCCCCTAGTATAGGATATACAGAACAACATTGAAGACAATGAAGTTATCTCAGATACCTATAAGTGAGAGAAAGGTTTTGTCTGATAATGTGGTTGCACAGTATTTTATCCCTTAACCCAGGGGTTCCCAATATTTATGTGCTGAAGGGAACATTCAAATTTAAAAGAAAAATCAGTGGGTGTCAATATGACAGCATTGTTTGTTGGAATAATGATTTTTACTGATCATGAAAATGTGCGTGGGCACCTGAATAAACCTTGGAGGGTGTAATGGTGTCCATGGGCACTGTGTTGGGAACTGCTGCCCTAACTTATACAATATTTTATATCAAAGGTCATGGATTTAAGGAAGCTATTAGACTATTGAATATGACTAGCTGTAGATTGAAAAGTCAGTTTTATGGTAAAATATCTAACATGTAAAACAAACTAAAACTGGCAATGTTTATAGCTGTATCTTGCTTACTCCAATCCAAGATGCAGTATTCTCCTCCAATCAGTATGCAGGAAAAAAAAGCCTCATATTGGATTTGAGTACTAGCACAGGGCAGATAGCAGCACAGCTCTGGCCTTGGCTCTGGGCTTGGGACTGAACCCAAAGCTGAGCAGGCTGGGGTGGCTCATTTACCAGGAGGCGGGACAAGGTGAAGCATGGCCAGGGGAAGCATGGGGGGAATTGCAGGTTGCAGGGAAAACCTACAACCTGCCTCCCAGGCTTTTCCATCCCTGCCTGTGCCTATACCTGCAATCATGAATGACTTATGCCTCCCGTGACTGGGCGGGGCACTGTGGTGGTGAGTGGGGACAGTCCACAGTCACTGGCAGTGGTGGCAGCAGCGCCAAGAGGTGAATGGGGACTGCCCACAGCCACCACCAGCAGTGTCAGCAGCAGGGGGTTGGCGTAGCAAGTAGCAAGTGGGGACTGTCTACAGCTGCCAGCAGCTGCATTGGCAGCAAGGGTGGAAGGGGTGGTGACCACCCTCAGAAGCCAGTGGTGGCTTTGGTGGTGGCCAATCTCAGGAGGGGCACATGCCCCCTCATCCCCCCCCACTTGTTGCCTTTGCCTCCAATCACTGCCTCCCTTACCCGTCCCCCCTGGTCCCTTCACTCCATCTGTCCCCTCCCTACCTAACTTTTGCTTTGGCTTTAGTCCTTCCAGCCTTGATGTGGCCTGGCCAGGACCTGTCACCAGCTTCTCCCTGGAAAAGTAGGACTGTGGCTGCTGACTGCACCAGAGTACCAGAGCTTCAGCAAAAGATGGGGCAAAGGTTAGGAAGGTTGCAGGGAGGAGGCAGGGAGTAGGGAGGAAACACAGCCATGGGGGAAGCAAGGAGCAGGGGGGAAGACAGCAGGGGAAGCAAACACAGGGGGGACAAAAAGCAGAGGGGCAAAGGGCAGGGGGTCTGGCCCCTTGCCCTCCACCATAGCAGTGGGGGTGGAAAAAATTTAAGACAATCTTCCACTAATTTGATTCTCTACATGAAAGATTATAACAACATTATCTCATTTTCCACGTACAGGATCTATTGATGGGTGGGGGGGAGCTTTTCATCTTAAATTTGACATCGTCTTAGGTTTGGGTAAATAGGGCATGTCATGCATCAAAAGTTTTGAGGATGCTAGGCAGGCAATAATGCTTTGCAAAATTATAAGTAATATGTATCTGGCTAGCATTAAATGTTTCTAACAGGTAATCACCCTGCTCATACGCATCTGTAACAAGAAATTAATGGATTGAAATGAATCTCTCTAATTCCATTCCAATGAGTACATATGGCAGATATTAGTAAAATAATTTTAAAGATACAAAACAAATATAAATAGTATCTAAATATATCATATGCTTAAATTGTACAATACATGTAATCAGGTAATGCCACAATTTCCATAGGAAAAACAGTTTAAAACAAAATTCAGTGAGTTGCATCCCATGCAAATAAAGCCAAAAGACATGTATTTTTTTCTCTTTAGCTTCACTATTCAAAATCATAGCACAAAAAGCCTATGCATTGTTTCAAAAACTAGTTTAATTGTTTTTAAAAATGTGCCTTGTCAATATAAAACTCATCTTATCTTAATGCTTGTCATGGTCCAAGGTACATCTGAATACATCATTCATTCTGATACAAGATAGTTAGACTTGTCTAATAAAACATTTGTATATACAATTAACTAATTATAAAAAATACAAAAATTATCACAATGATTTTTATGGGATTGTTCATAAATTTAAAGGTAAAAACATATTTAAGCATTTTATTGAATTGGGAAATAAAATAGGATTCTTGGATCTTTTTTATCTGGGCCTGGATGTTGGAAGGGGTCACATGGAGCAGTGAATTGCTCAGAAACAAAGTGAGAAAAATAAGTGTTAGGAAGGTGATGGTGACTCTCTAGGACCAGTCCAGTTGCTTATTATTTCTTGCATATGACATGCACCTCTAAAATAAAAATCATCTGCTGGAAACTGGGATGCACATTATAAGTAAAAAAAAAAAATACATCTCAACAGAAGTTTCTGCAGCCTAAGCCAGTGTCCGAGGAAAGCAAAAGCAATGCTGTACATGTTCCACAGGGAGCAGCAGAAACAGCACACTGGGCTTCCTACCTACTTTTACCCAGTTACTTGCTACTATTTACCAGCAAATTTCAAGGAAAGATCTTTTTGTCTTGATTTTGCCATTCAAAACAAGGAGCATATCTTATTTGGGGATATGTTGCATACAATAAAATATGGTGATTGGGAGAGGGTAACATTACATGGGGGAGTTACAAATCTTAATCCACCCCTTTTGACTGGCAGAAGACACTATTTTCTATAGCAGGGTTTGGCAATCCTTAGCCTTCACAGGCCATTGCTTGCAACCCAAACCCCACTGTAGGCTGGACACCTGCACCCCTCTGAAATCAGCAATAAATGCTGTGAAGGCAATAGACAAAAAAAGGCAGATAATATAACCCCGGAGATGAAGGCAATAGGACCCTGTAAATACCTCCTTGGCTGCCATAGCTGGAGTGTACTGCTGTTTACCTGAGCTGCCACAGGTTGGATCCAGTCTATTCATGGATTGGATCCAGCCTTTGAGCTGCAGGTTGTTGACCCCTTACCTACAATGGCTGGGTCAGCAAACTGACATTTGGCAAAAGTCGTATGTGATGGCACTTCAGTCTCAACTTCTGATTTCTCCGTGTATGGCTTTTGGAAATCAAAAGCCTACTGCATTTCACTTTTTATGTTGCCTTTGATAAGACTCATGCTGTGTAGTTGGAGACCCAATCATTCTTAAATCTCAAATCATAACTAATGCTAACAATTCTTCTTGAATCATTATACAGTATTTTTGCTTCTCATTCATCTTCCAGCTGTCAAGGGAAGTCTACTCCCTCAAAGGGAGATGTAAAGGTGTGTAAGCCTTACATGCCCATGATTTCCCACCTCCCACTCCATTCACTCCCCAGTTACACATTGTCATGATAGACAATAATGTCTCCTTTGAAATCATTACTGGCTATTTTTATCAATAAGCTTCACACTGGGATCTATACTAGCTGGCAGTGATGCTGATAATGAGAGAAACTGTAGTCTCTTGCATCAGTGATCTATGGAAAACAGATCACAGAAAGACTGCTGAAGTGTACCTTGTCATCTAGAAGACCAGCTTGTCTTAGCAGGGAACTCTTCAGTAAGTTGAAGAGTGGTCAAATTGGAGACAGTCTAGTGGAGGGCAATGAAAATGTTGAGGGGGCTGAGGCACAAGACTTACGAGGGAACTGGGTTTCTTTAGTTTGCAGAAGGGAAGACTGAGAGGGAATTCAATAGCAGCCTTGAACTACCAAAAACGGGATTCAAAATTGGATGGAGCTATACTGTTCTCAGTGGTGGCAGATGACAGAACAAAGAGCAATGGTCTCAAGTTGCAGCAAGGGAGGTTTAGGTTAGATATTAGGAAGAAATTTCTCACTAGGAGGATAATAAAGGACTGGAACAGATTACCCAGAGAGGCTGTTGAATCTCCATCCTTGTATGTTTTTAAGACCCAGCTAGACTAAGCCTTGGCTGGAATGATCTAGCTGGGGATGGTCCTGCTTTGAGCAGGGGATTGGACTAAATGACCTCCTAGGGTCCTTTTGAACCCTAATGTTTTATGTTCTGTGTTAATTTAATGTATAGTTACACTCTACACACATGATCATTATTTCCAAATCCTATTGATTCAAGGTTTGGCATATTTCAATGAACCTCAAGGCCAATTAACTGCATGCTATATGTCCAGTGACATCTTCAAGGATGCAAAAGAAAGCTGTTGTAACCTTAGATGAAGATTTATGTTTTTTTTAAGAATAATGTCTTAAGATAAACTTTATATGTGGATATATTTGATACATCTTTCTTTTAATTTAAAAAAAATTACTAATGTTAAGAAATTGATTAATCTTTAACATTGCTATATTTCTCACTTAATCTTTAACAATGCTATATTTCCTGTGGGTTATGCTTATGTCTGAGGAAATGCTCTTCTTACTAGACATACAGCACTAGGTATGAAGCACATCTAAGACAAATTGTGACAAGCAGGAATCCTGAACTTTGTAATACTATGTGCCTTAAATCAGGTGATCAATCTTATCTCATTGAATTTTACTGAATTTCTTCTCTGAGCTTTCATTGATGTATGTTCTGATCCTGGTGTGCATGTGCCCATTGCCCAGAGATAGGAACACTTTAGATGGCAGTATCCTTCTCCGTTGACTTTGATCTCCTCCTCTACTCTCTGGCAACCTAAGAATGACTTAATACCATTAGCAGCCTCCATTCCCACTATTTGTAATCAATGAAAACCTTTGGTTTGTTATGAATGTCAATCTGTAGTCATCTTGCTGCTATTACTGCACACAGATAAGGACTGCACAGTGTTTTCACACAGTGCCATTGTATAATGTTTGAAGATACTTACTAGAGTGTTAACCCCATGCAAAAAAGCATCATTTTGCATTTATGTACAGCCCACACACCCTCTAATTCATCCTTTTGAACAAATAAAAATGTAGCCAATCATTTGAAGTACAATGAGACATTAATGGTGTTCCTCAAGATGTGTTCTCTATACGTGTTCTATACGTAGGGTGATCATCATATATCCCAGTTTAGCCAGTACAGTCCTGGATTTCAGAAGCTAGTCTCAGTTTGCTGTTGAGATTTATAATGGGCATCCCAGAAATGAGGGGACATGGGTTATAGTCTGGCTGGGAGTCAGAATGGTGCAGAGCACCTTGCAGGTGGGCAGGCAGGCACTGCTGCCAATCTGGCATGCATCCCTGCCCCCTCTGACTTGTGAGACCATGGGAGGGGTGGCAGTGTCCCAGATGTTGTCCCATATTTCTAGCATTTTCATATGATCAGCCTACCTATAATCCCTGCTATGCTGCTGTTGATTCCATTGAGAAGAAACAGATCAACTGTCTGCTCTGTCCATAATATGTTGTTTGTGTGATTGGGTTTCAAGCCCTTAGGGAGCAGGTTTCACCAGAGGCTAAAATGCTCTAATCTCTGCCACAGAGGCACTATACATGGAAAACAAATAGAGGACATATCTCAAAGAACTCCAATTATGCCAGGTAAGTAACTTCCACTTTCTATTTCTAGACAATGTTCTGCAGAGATTTGGCTTGGTTTTGGGTTTTGTTTTGTTTCGGTTTTGTTTCTTTTTTTGGGGGGGAGGGGTTAAAAAGGCCTGATGTTGAAATTTGCAACATAAATGTGATACACAGGGCTCCTGACTTGCATGGGTCTTTGCAAATTTGGAAATATCCACATGCATTTTTAGTTGTAGAATTTGGGGTCTCAGAACATTCGTATGGGTAATGTCCTACAAAGCTGACATACATAAGTACCTTTATTTTGACATAGTTCCACTGAATACAAGAGAACTACACAAAAGCAAAAAATATCATTATGATTGGAGCTTGCATGCATATGCGGAAGTCCAGATATATAATTATTTCCACAACCCATATAATATAAAAGCATATTTTTAAATACAAAATTCCACTGTTCAAATCAGGAATACAAGGTGATAAATTTCTAATATTTAGGTAAATTTATATAAATTGTTAAGGTTTTATCAATTGAAGTTTTCTATGAGACCAGAAACACTCACCAATGTGTACACCATTATCCCAATAAAGCTGACTTTGAGCAAATCCACTATCATCCAAAGTGACAGTAAGGTCCATTGTTTTTTTCTGATTAAAAAATAAATAAATCCAGCAAATATCCTATTTTCCTCCATTTCTTCATAGTCATAGTCTGGAAACTAAGAGATTAATGTATTACATTTTATGGAAATTATAAACACCTCCATTTCCCCCTGTGATATTAACCAACATGAATGCACAACATTAAACAGAAGGAGCACATGAGAGGAAATTAACAATACCAGTCAGGGATTGTTAATAAATAATCCCAGACAAGCTAAACCTAAGGGCATATTAAAATATTAAAGATGCTATTACACGCAGGAAGGATTGGAGGTTTTGGGTGCCTATAAACATGCTCCAACATGTGCTAACATGCATTTGATTATTCAAGTTTCCTCTGCATTCTAACTAAAATGCTCAGGTATCCCCAGTGTCACATATAAAAGCCCCCACAAGTTTAAAAATAGCCCCTGAGGCACTTTAACTAAAGATCATTCAACCAGCTTTAGTTAGAGTGTCCCACGGCCATCACCTCTCCAGGAACTGCTCTAATTAAAACCCAACCCACCTCTGAGCATATGTATGAGCACCCTTTGTGGGTTATCAGCTGCAGATACAATTGTCACCTGATATAGACAGACATTCAATTTATGGAGGGGAAAATGTAAGCACCTTGCTAGAAACTGGGAGTATACAGGCTTTAGTACAGTTTCTTCTTCCTTAGGAAGGAATAAGGAGAATCTCCTAAATGCAGATACAAATGCCTGTGTGCTTTCTCTGCTTGACTCTTTCCAAAGACAATGAGAAGTCCATAATGGCTGGGGACATGCTCCCACACCTATCCCAGATTTGGATGACCCTAGTCTAGGGAAGGTGCAGGGAGCAGGTGCTGCTGGAGTCCTTTCAGCCTCTAGGAGGAATGGAGTGGAACGGTAGCAAAAATCTCCCCACCCTTCCCACACTGGGGTGAGCTCAAGGTGGGCAAGATGGTGGGAAGGAAAGGGCGGGGAAAAGGATTGTAGCAGCTGCTCAACTCCTCCATGTCCCTGAAAGAAATGAACTTTTGTTCATTGCCACTAACAGAGACACAGGGAGAAAATCTGTGTGGCTGCACACTAACTCTCATACTGAGCAGGGGCACCTTCAATAAGCTGTATCAAAACAAATGATAGGTTAAGTTTTGCAAGACAAGAAGCATACATCTCTCTCTCTTATTTTAAATTATTTTCCACAATGTTGTACCTCCTTCAGCTCCATCTGCAGTCTTACTGTCTCAAAATACCCAACAAATATTTTAGGAATGAAGACATAGCAAAATGGTGATTTCTATGCTGTGAAATCTTATGCTGTCATAGATTTCATAGATATTAGGGCTGGAAGGGACCTCCAAAGATCATCGAGTCCAGCCTCCTGCCCCAGGGGCAGGGAGTCAGCAGGAGTCATAGGATCCCAGCAAGAAAAACATCCAGATTTCTCTTGAAGGTGTTCAAAGTAGGTGCTTGAACCAACTTCAGCAGCAGGCTATTGCAGACCTTGTGGGGTTGGACAGTAAAGAAGTTCTTCCTTATGGCCATCCTGAAACAGTCATGGAGGAGTTTATAACCATTCAACCTTGTCACCCCTTGGGGAACTCTGGTGAACAAACATTCCCCCAGATACTGGGGAATACCCTTTAAGAACTTGTAGGTGGCCATCAGATCGCCTGCACTTTTCCAGGCTGCACTTTTCCAGGCTGAAGAGTCCCATAGCTCTCAGCCTCTCATTGTAAGGACTGTTTTCCTGACCCCGATCATGTACATGGCTCTTCCCTGGACTCTCTCAAGCTTCTCCACATCCTTTTTGAAATGTAGGGCCCAAAACTGGATGCAGTACTCCAGCTGCGGCCTCACCAAGGCCAAGTACAAGGGGAGAATGACATCCTGGGAGTTGCTTGAGAAGCATTTATGGATTCAAGCCATGGTTTTGCTCACTTTACTAGCCACAGCATCACATTGAAGGCTCATGTTCATCTTGTGGTCAATTCTGACCCGCATGTCCCTCTTGTCCATAGTGCTAGCCAGCGTAGCACTGCTAAGACTATAAACATGCTGCCGGTTTTTCCTCCCAAGATGGAGAACTTTGCATTTTTCAATATTAAACACCATCATGTTCTCATCCACCCATTTCCAGAGCCTGTCAAGGTCAGCCTGGATTGCCATCCTGTCCTCATGTGTCCAATGTCATTTCCTTTTACGATGAGGTGACCTATCACCTGGACAAGGGAGAAGAGATTAATGTCATATATCTTGACTTCAAAAAAGCCTTTGATCTGGTATCCCATGATCACCTCTTGGCGAAACTGGCCAATTGTGGCCTTGGGTCCACCATGATCCACTGGCTGGGAAACTGGCTCCGTGGTTGGACCCAGAGGGTGGTGGTTGACAGAAGTCAATCATCATGGTGCCCTGTGACCAGTGGGGTCCCCC
>NW_017728995.1:13586296-13586651 GCF_001723915.1 Gavialis gangeticus
TCATCATGGTGTCCTGTGACCAGTGGGGTCCCCCAAGGCTCTGTCCTTGGACCCATATTGTTCAACATCTTCATTAATGATGGGGACATTGGAGTCAGAAGCGGACTGGCCAAGTTCGCCGATGACACCAAACTTTGGGGCACAGCATCCACACCTGAAGACAGGCAGGTGATCCAGGCTGACCTGGACAGGCTCAGCAAATGGGCGGATGAGAATCTGATGGGGTCTTTATCCTGGAAAAGCACAGGGTCAAAGGTGATCTGATGGCCACCTGTAAGTTTATCCGTGGTGACCACCAGTACCTGGGGGAAAGTTTGTTCACCAGAGCACCCCAAGAGATGCTGAGGTCAAATGA
>NW_017728995.1:13591651-13592339 GCF_001723915.1 Gavialis gangeticus
GGAAGGGACCTCCAAAGATCATCGAGTCCAGCCTCCTGCCCCAGGGGCAGGGAGTCAGCAGGAGTCATAGGATCCCAGCAAGAAAAACATCCAGATTTCTCTTGAAGGTGTTCAAAGTAGGTGCTTGAACCAACTTCAGCAGCAGGCTATTGCAGACCTTGTGGGGTTGGACAGTAAAGAAGTTCTTCCTTATGGCCATCCTGAAACAGTCATGGAGGAGTTTATAACCATTCAACCTTGTCACCCCTTGGGGAACTCTGGTGAACAAACATTCCCCCAGATACTGGGGAATACCCTTTAAGAACTTGTAGGTGGCCATCAGATCGCCTGCACTTTTCCAGGCTGCACTTTTCCAGGCTGAAGAGTCCCATAGCTCTCAGCCTCTCATTGTAAGGACTGTTTTCCTGACCCCGATCATGTACATGGCTCTTCCCTGGACTCTCTCAAGCTTCTCCACATCCTTTTTGAAATGTAGGGCCCAAAACTGGATGCAGTACTCCAGCTGCGGCCTCACCAAGGCCAAGTACAAGGGGAGAATGACATCCTGGGAGTTGCTTGAGAAGCATTTATGGATTCAAGCCATGGTTTTGCTCACTTTACTAGCCACAGCATCACATTGAAGGCTCATGTTCATCTTGTGGTCAATTCTGACCCGCATGTCCCTCTTGTCCATAGTGCTAGCCAGCGT
>NW_017728995.1:13592800-13594910 GCF_001723915.1 Gavialis gangeticus
CTTCTACGACCAGGTGACCTATCACCTGGACAAGGGAGAAGAGATTGATGTCATATATCTTGACTTCAAAAAAGCCTTCGATCTGGTATCCCATGATCACCTCTTGGCGAAACTGGCCAATTGTAGCCTCGGGTCCACCATGATCCACTGGCTGGGAAACTGGCTCCGTGGTTGGACCCAGAGGGTGGTGGTTGACAGAAGTCAATCATCATGGTGCCCTGTGACCAGTGGGGTCCCCCAAGGCTCTGTCCTTGGACCCATATTGTTCAACATCTTCATTAATGATGTGGACATTGGAGTGAGAAGCGGACTGGCCAAGTTCGCCGATGACACCAAACTTTGGGGCACAGCATCCACACCTGAAGACAGGCAGGTGATCCAGGCTGACCTGGACAGGCTCAGCAAATGGGCGGATGAGAATCTGATGGGGTCTTTATCCTGGAAAAGCACAGGGTCAAAGGTGATCTGATGGCCACCTGTAAGTTTATCCGTGGTGACCACCAGTACCTGGGGGAAAGTTTGTTCACCAGAGCACCCCAAGAGATGCTGAGGTCAAATGATTATAAACTACTGCAAGACTATTTCAGGCTGGACATAAGAAAGAATTTCTTTACTGTCCGAGACCCCAAGGTCTGGAATAGCCTGCCATTGGAGGTGGTTCAAGCACCTACATTGAACACCTTCAAGAGTAAATTGGATGCTTATCTTGCTGGGATCCTTTGACCCCAGCTGACTTCCTGCCCTTCGGGCAGGGGGCTGGACTCAATCTTCCGAGGTCCCTTCCAGCCCTAATGTCTATGAAATCTATAAAATCTAAAAAAGGATTTTTTATTGTCCTTGATACTTGTAGCCAGCTGGAGTTCCATCTCAGCCTTGGCTTTTCTGGTTCACTCCCTGCAGGTCCAGACCAGTGCAGTATATTCCTCCTTGGAATATACTGTACTGTCCTCCATCCTTTGTAGGTCTTTCTTGTTAAACACAGGAGGTCTGCTAGTTCCTTGTTGAGCCAAGGGAGCTCCTGTGCCCTTTTGCCGCCTTTCCTTTGTGATGGAATACCCTTAGCTTATGCATCCAGGATTGCTCCCTTGGAGAGTAACCACTCTTCCTGGACTCCCCTCCCCTTGGGGTCATGGTCCCTTAGGGCCTCACCAACAAGCCTCCTAAGCTTGTCAAAGTCAGCCTTGCTGAAGTCAAATACCTCTGTACTGCTGACTGACTTGCCAGCTTTTCAGCAAATGATGAAGGTGATCAGCTCATGGTCGCTGTCACCCAGCTTCCTTTCAATCGTTAGGTCACTGATTAGTTCATCCCTAGTTGCCAGTACTGGGTTGAGCAGCACTTTACCTCACATAGTCCTGTAGACTTCTTGAGTCAGACAGAACTCATCAATGCACATGAGGAAGATTTGCGACCATTCAGATTTGGCCAAGTGCTCTTTCCACAAGATGTCCAGGTAGTTGAAGTCTCCCATGACAACCGTGGACCAGAAGCATGCAGCCTCAGCCAATTCCCTGGCGAACTCCTGGTCAAGCTCTTCATAGAATCATAGAAGTAGGGTCAGAAGGGACCTTGTAGATCTTCAAGTCTGACCCCCGCCTGGGTGGGAGAAAAACTGGGCTCAGATGACTCCAGCCAGGTAGGCATCAAGCCTCTTCTTAAAGACCCCCAGGGTAGGAGCCAGCACCACTTCCCCTGGAAGTTGGTTCCAGCTCCTAGCCACCCTAACTGTAAAGTAGTTCTTGTGGATGTCTAATCTAAACCTACTCTCCAACAATTTGTGTCCATTTTTCCTTGTCATGCCGGGGGACGCTAGGGGAAACAGTGTTTCCCTCAAACCCTTCTGGTCCCCACCTAGTAAGTTTATAGACAGTCACCAGGTCCCCCCTCAGCCTTCTCTTGTGAAGGCTGAACAGGTTTAGGTCCCGCAGTCTTTCATTGTAGGGTCTGCCCTGTTGTCCCCGGATCATGCGGATGGCCCTCCTCTGGACCCTTTCAATGTTGTCCACATCCCTCCTGAAATGGGGCATACAGAACTGGACGCAGTACTCCAGCTGTGGCCTGACCAGCGTTGCATAGAGGGGGAGGATCACCTCCCTGGTTCTACTTGAGA
>NW_017728995.1:13595307-13607032 GCF_001723915.1 Gavialis gangeticus
CCGGGTCCTCTCTCTTCCCTTTTTTGAAGATGGGGACCACGTTAGCTATCTTCCAGTCATCTGGCACCTGGCCTGAGCACCACGAGCACTCGTAAAGCCATGCCAAGGGCCCTGCAATAACCCCAGCTAGCTCCCTCAACACCCTTAACATAGAGAGCTACACCCCCACCCCTTTTGTCCACTCGATCCCTCTTGTACACGGTATAGCCATCTACCAGCTGTCCGGAATTTCAGGTTCAAAATTCAACTATATTTGTAATATTGACATAAATGATAACCCCAAGGGCTATAGTTCAAAAATGTAGCTTAAAAGTGGTAGAACCAGGTGTGCCCTCCAAAAGTAAGGTGCACAAAGTTAGACCTATCTTGTATCAAGAGATACTGAAACTGATTTCTAAAGAGTAACTCAGGGTGTGACCATGATGCATTGCCATTTACCTTATACTAGAATATCTTTGGATTAGACTGACTTTTTTATATTTATTCACCACATAATAAGTTAAAATGGTCCTATACCTAACTTAAAACCTGCTCTATAGCTCATTTAAATTGAGACAACATTTAACATTCTAGACTAGTAAGAAGATTTCAAACACCTATATTCATAAATAAAATAAACTGAATTTCACATGTCTAATTCATCTTATAGTACCTGGAAGCAGTATTAGCAGCAGGGTATTGCCAAGGAATGATGTAACCACCTCGGATGTGAAAGTTGATATGTTCAAGAGGAGCTGGAAAATCATTGAATTGTCCCCTTAAGCCAATATACTTTTCCTATGAAAAAATGACTTCAGTTCAGTTACTTATTAAAAGCAGTTATGTATAATGAAAGGAGAATCGGATCATAAATTCACCAGTTACTTTTTACCACAGAAATATTGGTTTATGTTTATTATTATACATTTACAAGTCTTTTAGATACAATGGCATCTGTGCAATATTTTTAAGACAACGTAAGAAAATAAAATTCTGCATTCATAAAACACTTTGAAACTAGTGTGCAGGAAATGATCTAAAGTGAGGCAACTGAATGACAAAGTAATGATAAATAGTGTTTTTTTTTGATGGTTAGGGGACGTTCCTCCTCCTGCTTTCTCCCTGTGGAAGGCAGATGCAATTACTTTGCTCCAAATGATCCCTTCCTACTTTTCCTCTCTCATAATAAACAGCAGGTAGACCATTCAGATTGTGAAAAGCAACAAAAATGGTTATGACATAAACAGCTTTGAAAGTGTATCGGATTTGTGACGTTCATCTGTTTTAACTCAGCATTAATATTACTGTATGAAACCTATTTAAATTAAAGTGGGCGCATCTACACAAGAAGTCTTCACAGTAGCTGAATGATATTGCACAGTAGCACTCCATAGCATGGACAGTGCTTATGCTACTGCATAGTATTATTAAGCTACTTCATAGTAACATAACTTAAAAGATATATGCCAGTTACTGTGCCTTTATTTAGTACTTATACTAGATTTTGTTGTGAAATTGCTCGAGACAATAAAATTTGCCATACTATCATGAATTCAGATTTGCACACCTGAATGACTAATTTGAAGAGAAGTTAGCTTGTTCTGAAGTTTCCTCCCTCCACATACACAACTCCTCCTTTATCTTAATGCTTCTGTAGTGGAATTTAGTGACTTGAAACCCCTTCTCCTATTTTGACTTCTTATACAGTTATCACTTGAACATGTAATTCCTAGTAATTGTGATTAGCACCTCACACAATCAGGTCCAAAATCTAGATATTAATTTCCAGAATGTATGCTATTCCCTTTCCTCCCCCATCCCCAAACAAAAACAAAACAAAAAACAAATGAAAAAAACAAAGCTCCTCTCCCTTAACCCCCACCCCCATCCACTGTTTTTAAAATCTGCCATGGATACTATGCTATCTCTACCCCACTTCTTGTTCTTCTTCTTCTGTTAATCATTTGACTCCCTCCTATCCATCCTCCATGACAATTTGGGAGTAGGTGTCATTGGATTCTTTTAGTAACATCCCAGTCACATGCTGCATATTTCTTGCCATTAGTAATTACCTTACTATTTCATGGATTCTGTTTCTTATTTTAAGTCTCAGCTGGGAATATTGCACTACTAAGACTAACAGATTATTCTAATAGTGTTTTACCATTAGGAAAAAGGTCAAGATTTTTTTAATCATTTACTGTGTAACATCATACTAGCGTGCATTGGATATATAAGCTCATACTGATGTAGCATTCTAGAATGTAAATACATATGTGTTATGTACATTAAAGGAAAAAGCAAATAGAAGTGAAGTGAAGGAAAAATATTTTTTAAAGTCCTCTCATATATATCATAATTCTATATATGTAATTAGATATTACACTTGATCTGAGCCTTCAAGAGGCCAAGAAGCAGATCTAATACAGGGCTGAGTAGTGCTGGTCGCCACAGAAATTGTTTGTACACATCCCATGTTGTTTTGTCTTCCACAAACCTTAAACCAGTAAAATCATAATTATGCACATGGTATCCAACTTATAACTGTTTCTTTCTAAAGAGAGATAGATTGTATAATTGTATACATTTTACTTTTCCTCTTAATTTACTTAAATTTCTAACTCATAATGATTCAAAATACTCATTCAAATTATTCAGACTGAGTACATTTTACAAACGTAATATATTTTTCCTTAAAAATTTAATACATATTGAGAATTTATAAATATCCTTATACAAAAGGCAATGATAGAAATACAACTATTATTTATTTTGTTACTTACATTGTTTTTCACTCAGTTTAGATCATAAAACTAGCAAGATCTTTTTCTTGGCAGTTTCACTGTTAGGTTTTCAGACATGGCAAGAGTAATATTAATTAACAGCCACAGTGAAAACCCCTTAATCACTTTTTTACACAGTGACTCACATAATTAGTTCCACTGAAATCAACCAAAGCAAGATAATGCTCAGCAAAGGGAATAATATGACCTCAAACTAAGCAAACTATATTTAAACCTATAAAAGTTTGGATGAGGTATGATTTGGGGAATAAATTTGAAGTCAGTTCTTATTTTATTCAGTCTGGTTGATCATCTCCAAAGGATTCAATGCAAACATTCGTCTATCTCACCACTAAAGCAATTTAAAAAACACAAGATATAGAACTATAGAAGCAAACTGGCCTTTAGTCCTAAATAAAAAACAATGAAAAAATTATTCTGTTAGTATGTTTTTCATAAATTTGGAATTGGAAGGCTGCTAGTGGAGGATACAGTAACTGATTTCCCTCTTATTTCCTCTTATTCAATAGAACTACAGTAGGTTTTTTTATAGAAATTAATTTGGTGTAGAGAAAATGGATGTTTCCACTAATCAGTTGGAAAGATGAAAAACAAACAAAAAAAACCCCTCCCCCAAACACCCATGTATTAAGGGACAGGTTGCTCTCTATTAAGTCTAAAAGTTAAACAGTGATCACCCCTTTTCTTACTTGGGGATAAGGAGGTCAAGATTTTCTTACATCTGAAACTCAATAAAGGTCAACATTTTTTCACACATCTGTGACTGAAATTGCTAAAATTCTGAATCAGAAAAAGTATTCTACAACATTTAGATCCAGATTATGTCTTTTAGAGCAGAGAAGAATTATTGCAGTAATATTATTAGGAATGACTGTGCCTGAAAATGGCAAATCTGGAGTTTGCTAGTACTTTTAATATACACTTAGGTCCAGTTTCTACCCCACCTATTAGGCACTTAAGTATATGTAGGTAGACTTCTTCCATTCTGTTGAGGCCTTAAACATATAATGCAAAAAATATGAGCGAATGGGAATCTTCACTGCTTTCTGTGACTTAAAGCTAAGATAATAAGATGTAATAAAAATAAATACATTAATGGATATTCAGGAACATTAAGAGGGTGGAATAGATTCACGATTAGGCGCTTAATAGTTTATTCCAGCCGTTAGTATTTAGTTTCCTGTTCTAAATGATTGATGTAGTTTTGTGATGTCCATCATGAAGTCAAAATTTTCAAGTATGGTAGAGACCAATATAAATTAGTCTAAATCCCTCTAAGGACAGTGGTTTATGGTGAATGTTTGAGCTTAGATTGCATATGTAAATATAGAGTTGCAAGTTACATACCTACATGATTAGTTTAAACAAACACAACAGCATCAACAGGCAGAGTATAGACAAACTAATAAATTATAGAACGTTAAAAGGGGATGGGGGCTTATCACTCAATTGTAACGTATGTGTTCCTGCCCTTACACCATGTGAAAATTAAAAGTAAACAGCAGTACCTTTCCCCCTCAAAAATGGAGCTAAGGGGCACTTGTACACATGATGAAATTTGCCCTTTTTTTACTTTTCAGTGGTGTTACAATTTGCCCATGCAAGTATTCCTGATTTTTTAAAACTCTTTCTGGTGTTTTAAAGTAAAACTCATCCTGATGTAGTTTAGTTTGGGTCGCCACAAATTAAAATGTTGTGTCCACTGAATCATCACATGCAAACAGAAATGCATGCAAAGATGTGTAATAAGTCCCTCTGTCCACCAAATGGCACTGCAACTTGTGTTCACTTTTGGTCACCAGGGGTGCCTGTAGATGTGCAGGATCCCTGTTCTGATTCACTATAATTACAGTACATCAGAACAGACTCAATTAATCAAGGGTGCTAATTAGCATGCTCCAGCACACTTGACAACTCATGTATTCAGAGTGTTCCCATGCTTTAAAATGGCCGAAGTGCCAAAGAGAGGGGCCAACTAAATTAAAGGTAGTTAAAGTGCCTGTGCTGCCCCACCCCACCCTCAGAGCACAGGTGAAATTTACCCTGGAGTAACTGATGCATGGCGAGTCCTTTCCCCTCTTTCTGTTCACTGTTATTTGGTCATTTTCTCAAGTTAAGTTTAACTGAATAGTTTTAAGTCAAAGCTTTTGAACACTGGTGGCTTTTTGTTTACAACAGGCTTAGTGCTTAGATATCTAACATGAAAAACCTTTAAAAGCCTGATTTCAAGAAAGTACAGAGCATTCATCCTTTGAAAATCAAGCCCATTTAAGGCATCTCGGCAGAGGCACCTAAAACCTAAGGCTCCAAATTAAAGCCTCCAAATTAAATGTCATGTAATAATAAATGACAAATAACTGCTAGAAAAGAAAGCATTAAGTAGATGGTGTACTGAACAGAAACTTGCTATATAGACAGACATATTCTGTGCCAGGTTTGGAATAATTTAGCTCCAGCAGAAATCTCTGTTTCTCTACCCCTACTTCTGCTTGAGATAGGGATATGTAGATAGGGACTAAAGAGGAGAACAAATCCTGTTTAAATCAGAGAAATCTCCCATTGACTCAAATATTGGAACAGAGACTTTAAAAATTAGTATGCACATCAGTAACATAACTAGGGTGGAACAAGGGTAGCACTCACCTTAAGTGCTGACTATGAGGGGGAGACAAGATCCTCCCTCTCCTCTCACTGGGGATTTTTTTCTATGGCAGGAGATCCTCTGTGCTGCCCCTGCCCAGCTGTAGGAATCAGGCAGCAAAATGCCACACTCAGCAATGTATCTGGGAGTGAAGGTTGTGAGTGGGGTAAGTAGTGACTTGGGGGCACAGGTGGTTTTCTCTTTTATTCTTCCAGTGAGCAGATATGGACGGTACCATGAGGCATGCATCAGTGAGGTCAACCAGCAGCTTAGGAGCTGGTGTTACCAGGCAGGCCTTTGGTTCTTGGACTATGACCCACATTTCTGATTTCTGGACATGCTCAGGATGGATGGGCTTCATCTCCCCGCAAAAGTTAAGTGTGTTTTTTCTTCCAGGCTGACTAATCTTCTATGGTGAGCTTTAAACTAGGTTCACTAGGGGACGGGGATGCAGAGGAACATGAGGACACTTTGCCATCAAGCCAGGCCAAGTAGTACCCAGGTAAGTGACAGGGTCCAGGGCAGGCTTAGGAACAAGGGGGTGGAATGTGCACCTACAGGAGGCCTCAAATGCCTCTACACAAATGCTTGAAACATAGAGAATAAGTAGGAGGAACTCACCCTCCTGCTAGCTAGCAAAAACCCAGACCTAGTGGGGCTCACGGAAACCTGGTGGGACTCTACCCATGACTGGACAGTGGACATTGAGGGATACAGGCTTCACAGGAAGGACAGAGCAGGGAAAAAAGGGGAGGGGGTGTGCACTCTACATCAAAGAGCAATGCACATCCTCAATGATCAGGATGCGTTCAGAAGAGGGGATAACTTAGGCACTCTAGGTTAGACTGTAAGGGGGTTATAGTGAAAGGGACTTGATAGTGGGCATCTACTACAGACAGCCTCACCAGGGGGATGAGCTGGACCTGGAATTCGCAGGTCAGCTCACAGAGGCTGTAAAGTCAAGGACTGTGGTTGTCATGGGTGACCTAAACTACCCAGACATCTGCTGGGAGGAGCAGTCAGCCAGGTCTGACCACTCACATAGGTTCATAGCCAGGAGGCAGAACCTCCACCTAACCCAGGTGGTGGATAGTCCCTACCAGGGGAAATGTCTTGCTGGACTTGGTCCTTGCCACAGGCAACAACCTAGTGAAGGTGCTGCGGGTACTCGAACACCTGGGCAACAGTGATCATTGCCTGCTGGAATTTACTGCCCAGCTCAGAGTGATGAAAGCAAACAGTAAGGCAAAAGTCCTCAACTTCAGGAAGGCCGACTTTAATGACCTATGAAGATTTGTAGGAGAGGCGTTCATGTCTCAGAGCTTCAATGAGATGGGAGTTCAAGACAGGTTGTTGTTCCTCAAGGAGACCATCCTCCAAGCTTAAACAGAATCAGTCCCAATGCACACCAAGGTGGGCAGGAGTGCTAAAAAGCCCCCATGACTCATAAAAAAAATCCAGGAATGTCTGAGGGCAAAAAAGGAGGCATACAAATAGTAGAAGCAAGGGGCTATCACCAAGGAGGATTATACCTCTGTTGCTCATAACTGCAGGGAGGCTGTTAGGAAGGCCAAGGCAGAGATGGAGCTAGGGCTAGCTATTGAATTAGAGATAACAAAAAGTCCTTTTTCAAATACATAGGATGAAGAAGGCAGCAGGGAACATGGGGCCCCAACAGGACAGGCTTGGCAATCTGGTGATGGCAGCTAACAAAAAAGCTGACCTCTTTTAACAAATTCTTTGCCTCCATATTCCTGAACAGGAACTGGTACATTTCCCCCACTAGGACTACAGATGGACCCAGGGGTGGCACTGCTATGCCTAGGGTCAGGGATGACCTAGTTAGGGAATTGTTGGAGGGGCTGGACATGTTTAAATCAGTAGGTCAAGATGCTCTTCACCTGAGGATCATAGAATCATAGAAGTAGGGTCGGAAGGGACCTTGTAGATCTTCAAGTCCGACCTCCTGCCTGGGCGGGAGAAAAGACTGGACTCAAATGAGTCCAGCCAGGTAGTCATCAAGCCTCTTCTTAAAGATCCCCAGGGTAGGAGCCAGCACCTTGGAGTCAAGGATGCTGAGGGAATTGGTGGAGGTCACAGCGAGACCCTTGGCATGGCTTTATGAGCACTCAGGGGGCTCTGCCCAGGTACCAGAGGATTGGAAAAGGGCCAGTGTGGTCCCCAGTTACAAGAAGGGGAAAAAGGGGGACCTGGGTAACTATAGACCAGTTAGTCTTACCTCAGTCCTCGGGAAGACCTTTGAGAAAATTATCAAGGAGCACATCTGCAAGGGCCCAGCAGGGGAGATAATGTTCAAGGGTAACCAACATAGGTTCATTGAGGGAAGATCCTACCTAACTAACCTGGTTTCCTTTTATGATCAGGTCACAAAGTCCCTGGATGAGGGCATCGAGGTGGATGTCATCTTCCTGGACTTTAAGAAGGCCTATGACACTGTTTCCCACCACATTCTCTCAAAAAAACTAGGTGTCTGTGGCACTGATGCCTACACAGTGAGGTAGGTGGCAAATTGGCTATATGGTCACACCCAGAGAGTGGTGGTGGATGGGTCATTTTCAACCTGGAGGGATGTGGGCAGTGGAGTCCCCTAGGGCTCTGTCCTGGGGCCTGTATGGTTCAACATATTTATCAGTGCTCTGGATGTGGGTGTGGAATGCACACTGTCCAAATTCACTGACAACACCAAGATGTGGGGTGAGGTGGGCACACTGGAGGGGAGGGACAGAATCCAGCAAGATTTAGATAGGTTACAGAGGTGGGCAGATGAGAATAGGATGGAATGAAACACAGACAAGTGCAGGGTACTGCATCTAAGTAGAAAGAACCAGCAGCACACCTGTAGGCTGGGGAACACCCTTCTTGCCAACACAGTGGCAGAAAGGAATCTTGGAGACATTGTTGACTCCAGGATGAACATGAGCCGCCAATGCGAGGAAGCGGTCAGTAAGGCTAAACGGACTTTGTTGTGCATCTACAGATGCATCACAAGCAGGTCCAGGGAGGTGCTTCTCCTCTGTGTGTCATTGGTCAGGCTGCAGTTGGAGTACTGCGCCCAGTTCTGGATGTCGCACTTCAAGAGGGATGTGGCTAGCATTGAGAGGATCCAGAGGAGGGCCACTTGCATGGTCAAGGGGCAGCGGGTCAGACCCTATGAAGAGAGGCTGAAGGTCCTGAATCTATTCAGCCACCATAAGAGAAGGCTGAGAGGGGATCTGGTGGCTGTTTACAAACTCACCAAGGGGGACCAGCAGGAATTGGGTGGGGCTCTGTTCCCCGGGCACCACCAAGGTTTACTAGGAATAACAGCCACAAATTATTAGAGAGAAGGTTCAGGCTGGACATCAGGAGACATTACTTTACATTTAGGGTTGTCAGGCTCTGGAATGGATTCCCAAGGGAGGTGGTGTTCTCTCCTATCTTGAGGCTGGATAGATATTTTGCTGGGGTGTTATGACCCTGCACTCATTCCTGCCTGGGGCAGGGGGTCGGACCTGATGATCTCTTTAGGTCCTGTCTGACCCTAAGCACTATGAAACTATGATAAATATAGTTTTGCAGAGGGTGGCAGCTTTCTGGAGCTAAAGCTATTGATGGCTCAAGCAGTGGGGTTTAGCATCAAATAGTTCACATCTCCATTCTTTTGCAAGTTTATAAAGAATAATCTCTACAATCTAGAGAAACTGTTCCTTTAAAAATAAGATGATTAGAGCAGTCTTTGGATAATTTTTAAAAAATCATGATTTTTTGCTTAAAGCAATGTCCAACTGAGGAAAACACTCATACTTACTCGTGGATTACAGGACAAACTACAGTGATACCATAGACATGGGCTTCATATATTAATGTGTAAAGATAGGATAACAATGTACATCTTCTGTTGAGTATATTTCTGGAAAAGTTTTGAAATCTGTCATCGAAGGCAACAGGATCTTGCCTCTAAAAAGGACAAGGATTGATATTATTCAAACTGGTAGAATTGCTTCTGAAAAACTGGAAAAAATGGCTTGAGGCAATTGTTAATATTTGCTGAAGATTAAAATTAATGTTTGGCTCCTCCACCCCATATAACATGTTTTATGTAGATCCACATCACTTGTGCAGCAGTTGCAGCAATTATTGAAAATATTCATCAATAATGACAGTGAGAGTATGACAATATGGATAATGACTCCTAAACTGAGATTAGGGTTGGGCGTTTGACTGGTCAAATAAAGCTTGGTCAATTGACCAGTCAAATATTGGTCAAAAATTGTAAGACAAAATGCCAATAGGTCCAAATAATACACAGAAAAAGTACAAATATTCTATTAAGAAATGTGTCAAAAAACAATTTAAAAATATTTGTCAAGAAAACTACAAAAAATGTAGCATTTTTTGGTAAAATTTCTACTATCTTTGACCAATCAAAAAGTACGGAGTCAAGTGACAGGTCAATTGACCATACTTGAATGGTCATTGACTAGCTTGTCAACCCTGAGATGATCTCTGTGGACCTTTGCACTGCAAACTCTTCTCACCCAAAACTGCAGAATTTTTCTCTCTCTGAAGGACCGAGTGACAGTTAATAACAATAGGTGTCACTGTGCATTGTCCACATGCATGATCATATAAACTGAAAGTGAAATAATAGCTATATGGCTATATTAGGAATATGCTCCCTATCATCTTCCCCAACATCACTTTGTTATGGCAAATAACATCTCCTAAAGCTAGTGTCTAACACTGATATGACAGTGAGATGTCCTTAGTTGGTGATGTAAGTATCTCTCCACTTCCTGGGTCAGGCATCCTGACCCGCCTGCTATGACTTGATGGAAATGTAATTGAAGGAGGGGATCAGTGGTGTTCCCACTGTGTCCCAGAGATGGCAATACTCACTGGACTGGTGCAGCTGGTCCTGGGGCTCCACCTCCACTACAACCCAGTCTACTCACCAACCATGTGGGCCGTCATGCTGCCATTCCCAGTTACTGGCTCCAGCCCCTTACGGCCTCCCATCAGGCATTGACCCTGTTGGCGTTGGTGGGAAGTGCAGGCTTGTAATTTCAGTCTGGCACTCATCCCTAATCCTTGGCCTTTCTCCATCCCTTCACCAGGCCTGGAACTGCTGTGTCCTCTGTGGCTTTGAGGATGGCTGCAACAATCCAGAGCTCTCAGGGTGGTGACAGAGGCCAAAACCCCTTCTTAGGGAGCTCTGTGTGGGAAGCCTGTTCTGCCTCCTATATGCTGCTTCCACTCACCTGCAGCAGGTCAGAATCCTGGGGAACCCGCACTGGCTGGGATGCACCTTGACAAGCTCTGCATATCACCCCATTCATTCCCCCTGTACCTGGCTTCTGCCATGGGGTTTTAAATCTCCCACAGCGGTGGTTGCAGCTGATGTCATTAGCCGGCCATTGCCCAGTCTGATTGACAGACCCTTGAAAAGGTGACACAGTGCCAGTTTATGCAGCTCCAGCTCCAGCCCCAGCTCTGGCTCCCTCCCAGGTAAGTTCTCCATGTCACCAGGGTCCCCTGGTCTGCCTTTGGGAGTGTTAGGGTCTGTTCCCGATGCCTCTGACCCCTGTGAGTGGCCCCAGCTGCCACAACCAGCATGTAGACAAGAAATGCCTTTTATACGAATCACTGCTGATTAGCACTTTGAGGAAAAAAAGCTGCATTTCTATATGCACGTGAAGATTTGGAGCCATTTCAAAACAGGAATATTTAAAAAAGACAGTAACTGTTACATTCTAACTGTTGCATGTGGACAAGCCTGGAATGATGTAAATGTAGCAAAACTGCTCCAGATTTAAAAAAGGATGAAGCAGAAAGGTATGTGCGTTCAGACCCTTTCCTCATTTGAGTTGGTTGGCCTTGAAAAACACTGGTGAAATCCTGGCTCCACTTAGTTTCATAGTTTCATAGTTTCTAGGGTCGGAAGGGACCTGAGAAGATCACCTAATCCGACCCCCTGCCATGGCAGGAAAGAGTACTGGGGTTAAACGACCCCAGCAAGGTGTTCATCTAACCTCTTAAAACCCCCAGGGTAGGAACCTGCACCACCTCCCTTGGAAGTTGGTTCCAGACCCTAGCCACCCTGACCGTGAAATAGCGCCTTCTGATGTCTAACCTAAACCTACCCTCTGCTAGCTTGTGACCGTTGTTCCTGGTCACTCCTGGCTGTGCTCGGGGGAACAGTGACTCCCCCAATGCCTGCTGATCCCCCCTGACCAGTTTGTAACAGGCCACTAGATCCCCCCTCAGCCTTCTCTTGTGGAGGCTGAACAGGTTCAGGTCC
>NW_017728995.1:13607307-13611030 GCF_001723915.1 Gavialis gangeticus
GGCTGGGAGGTTGCTGTTCTGGTCCCTACTTAGGAAGACAGAGGCAAAGAAATCATTAAACATGTTAGCTTTGTCATCTGGTGTGACGACCAAGTTTCCCAACGCATCCTGCAAGGGCCCCACATTACCTGGGACCTTCTTTTTACCCCCTATGTATTTAAAAAAAGACTTCTTATTGTCCTTAATCTGGGAAGCTAGTCCCAGTTCCATCTCTGCCTTGGCCTTCCTAACTACCCCCCTACATCCCCGAGCAACTGCAGAATAGCCCTCCTTGGTGATGACCCCTTCTTTCCATTGGGTTCCACTTAAATCAGTTGAAAACCTCCCACTGACCTGAACAGAGCCAGAGTTTCATGGTTCTCCCCATGGCCTCCCCCCTTTTCAATACACACAACTCCTTTTAAAGGAAAGTGGATCAAATCTATCTGGCATTTTGAAGCTAGCCTAGGTTGTAGACACGATACTTTTTTTTTTCCTCTGACAATCTACCACCATGGTAGAAAAGCACTTATTCAATAATTAATGAGATAATCATAATAATAAATTATATGTTAAATAACTTCCTTATCCCTATGTGACCTTTCAACTCTATAACTGTTTTTTAAGGCTATACATTTTCACAGAAGTCCTACTCCTGTTCTAAGTAGTCCCAAGCACGTGCTTGGTGCAAAACAAGTAAAGATAACTTATGATGTACCCTTGTTCCTTTGATATTGTGATTTCTAGAATATGGATAAAATGCCCCAAGCTCCAGCCAGCGGGCACACATTTCATATTCTGCATCTTTGAAGAAGCCACAGATATCTGTTCCAGTCTGAAAGCATAAAATGCATTAAATCTGAATGCTGTAGGTTATTACAACTGGGTAAAAATGTTTAAAATATGAAGAATTATTACTAGCTTACATAGGATATTCCTAAAAGGCTAACCTCCATCATACCTGCAAGGAAAAAAAATAATGCAACTTTATTGACTGCTATTGTCTTTGGTATTTTAAAGGCCATGTCAAATTCACTTGCTGGGAATGTACAAAAATGAAGGTGCTTTATAGTTTTTCCAAAGTACAATTCCTCCATTCCTGCAGGCACTGCTGCAAGCTCTCTTTTCAGGAGTAGTCAAGCAACAGATGAGCAGATAATAAAGTATCACTGGGATGAGATGTTAACAAAGAGATACTCTGTGGGAAAAGAGGAGCTGGGGAGTTGATTTCAGTGGGAAATGGAAATACCCCAATCAGACCTTATCTCTATTTGGCAAGTTCAGCTATGTGGAGTATGGTTCAAGAAAGAGATTAAAACCAGAATTTTCACTGCTAAAATCCTTGTTTTACCTAAAATGACATTTCTTTTACTCTAACCCATGTAAAAGAAAGAACATAATGTGCCATACTGGGCCAGACCAATGGTCCGTCTCTGTCAGCGGCAGTAATAGATGCTGTCAAGGGAGAGTATATGAACAGGGCAGCTTAACTGCTGTGTTACACTCTCCCTAGTATCCACCTTAATTGGTTTAGGAATGTCACGGGATACTAGTAAAAGACATAAAAGTGTCAGGAATTTATTGTAAAGAATAAATAAACTATAAAAGTCTCCTGCTTCCACATACCAATAACAGATTTATAAAGTTGATTCCAAGCTAAACTATTATCACCAAGCCAGTGTCCAGCCCATCTTCCACTAGATGGATATGTTGAACGGGTAATGATAATTCCACAGTCACTTGTGATCTTCTGTAAAGCACTAACATAGACAAATAGAACGATAAAACTATTAGATGTGAATAACACTATTTTAAAAGATCTTGTGAAAGGCTCCATTTGTAAATGAAAGGTCTTACTTACATTTGTATAGCTAAATTATGACCATCTAATTGTAAATAGAAATAAAACCTAATTAAAATATTCTCTCACAAGTTATAAGGGTTTGCTTATGTATTATTGTACAGTTTGAAGTGATGTACTTGAACATGTTTAAATACTGAGAATAAATGGCAACAGAACTAGAATATTAAAGAGATAGTGGTAGAAAATGGAATTTAACATAAAAACTAGCTACTATATAGGAAATTTGGAGGGTAGCAACATTTATACATGTTTATATAATCCAGATAATTACATTTCAGTCTTCCATTACTAGATGAGGTGAAAATAAGGTTAAAACATGCAGAAGTGTATGGTACTGAACAATATGGCTCTTTCTATCTCAGAAAATCCTGTGCATCTTCAATCTGCTACAATTATTTGAAGGTTTTTAAAAAGTAGATAAATAGTGGAAGAGTGTAAATATAACGTTTTCATTTTCAAAAGGCTTGGACATTCTGAGAAACAGAAAGGCAACTCCTTTAGCAGAGATAAACAGGGAAATGTGTGTGCACTTGCCTGAACATTTCCCTTCTTTTCAGGTTCATAGGTCTGTTACAATGAGTATTTCAGTCTGCTTTCAAGTTGGAGGAACATCCAGATTTGCTAGACTTTGGCTTTAAGGGAAGGCCCCATATCCTGAAGTTCCTTCTACTTGAAATGTCTCTACAGTCAAAGGAATTCATTTTACATTTCCTAAAGCATGAAGGTGCTTACAGGCATGGAAAAACAAATAAACAAACAAAACCCAGTATTTTATTTTCAGCTCGGTGTGCTCCGGGAACCAAATGCAGCACATATCCAGAAAAGAAATTGAGTCATTTTGATCCAGCTCCCCAGAATCTGTATAGCTTATGTGCTTCAATGGAGCTTTTTGTCACTTTTACCTAATAGCTGATTCAATCATGCTTACATTTTGATTGCATTGGAGTAATTGGTTGTCTTTTTCAATGAGCCCATGCCACATGCTCTTTGGTACGTGGCAAGTTACCCCAGAGGTGGTAGGGGAGGCTGAGGCCAGCATTGTGCTGGCCCCAGCAGCCTTACCTGAGGTCCTGGGGTCCTCCCAGGGCTTCAGTAGTGACAATCCTGATGGGCGGAGACTGACTGGCAGCTGCAGAGCAGCTCTGAGTGGCCTGGCTCCACTTTTCAGCAGTGCACACTCCCCATGCATGTGCTGCTCTGTTTCCCCCCCCCCACAGGTTTTTTTGACCCCTGGGTACCTAGGAGTCAAAAAAAAACATGGGAAAAAAATGGAGCAGTGCATGCATGAACAACATGCCCTTGCGATGTGGAAAACCTGACTGTGTGGTATGTGGTGCTGTAGACATGTTTACAGTGCCACAAACCACACGGTTGCACTTGTCTGGATGTGCCCAGTGGGTGCATCTCCATGTGCAATAAACTCTGGAGCTATCTGAGCTGAGAAAACTGCTTCCAGGTGCAGTATCTACACATTCACCTGGGACAGCAGCAATTTAAGCTGGTGTGAAACAGCTCCAGACTGGTAGGGGAGATTGGTGGGGGGTCAGCCTCAGGTTCCAAGTGATGGAGTTGGGTGGTGGAGGGGCTGGCTGGGGGACAAGGGTGCTAAGAGTGCAGAGCCATGTGGGGTCAGGCCAACTCTCAGGATCTGAATATTGTGCTGTTAGACAGGAGGGCGTGACACAATTGCATATATACAAACACACAATTCAATCAGGTGCATACACATGCACACTACCAGCTCAGGCACATACACATCCAAACCAGCCTAGGCACATTCATACCTATTACCAATTCAAGCACATACTCTATACACCGCAGAAGTTAGACAAAGATCACTCATTTGTATATCATGCACACAATGCCATACACACACACAC
>NW_017728995.1:13611588-13624027 GCF_001723915.1 Gavialis gangeticus
GAAAAATGGAATTAAGGGAAAGTGTGGGTGTTAAAAAGGGGATTTGGGTGTGGAGAGCCAGAGGATGGCTCTGGGGCAGCTAGAGAAGTTGCAGAGAGAGGCAGTAGGTGCTGGGAACTGGAGAAAGGCTCCAGCTGCTGGAGAAAACTGAAGGACAGCTACGAGGAGCTGGGAAGCTGCGGGGGCGGGGGAAGGGATGACTACAGAAGGTGCCAGGGAAGCCTGAAAACAGAGAGATGGAATGCAGGAAAATCAGCAGGTGCCAGGGCATCAAGAAAGCAGAGAAAGGCAGCAGAAAGTAACAGGGAAAAGGCAGTAGGAGCAGGGGAGGCTGAGAGGTGCCAGAAAAGGGGAGATGGACTTGGGAGGAGATTGGGAAACTAGCAGAAAGGGTGGGGAGTGGAGCTGAGAGAAAGAGAGAGAATGAGGCTGGAATTTAAGATAGGAAAGGGACTGGGATTCAGTAAAACATGACCCAACTCGGGGTTGCAAATGACAGTGGTTTTATTGAACAGGGGAGATGGTGACACAGTGTCAAATTGCTTCCCTTGCACCCACACACACACACGCACACAATGGCAGCAGGGGTGAAAGAGACTTGATGCGGGGGCTGAAGTCCACTGAAGTCCAGGAAGAGAGACAGAGACAGAGAGAGAAAGAGAGTCCAAATTGTAGGAGGAGGCGTGCAGGTAATATCTACCTATCTAGGCTGGAAAGGGGTCCTTGTCCAATAGATGTTGTCCAGAGGGAGGGGTCACTGGCAGAGCCTCTGGGTGGATAAGTGGTGTGCCATGGTGCTGGTCCAGACAGAGAGGGTGTCCCACTGGGTCTGTCTTCATTGCCCCTTTTTATAGGGGCAGACGTTGTGTGACCCTAGTGACAGGAGGCATGCCCAAGCAAGGGTCAGCCCCTGGCATACTGAACATGTGTGCTCCATGCAGGGATGTGCAGTTTGGGGTATCTGTAATGGTAAGTGTTGCTGGTTCTGCAGGGTCTTTCTGTCTTTCAAACGCTGGATTCTTGTCTCTGTTCCTGGGTGATGTCGTGGTTCCTGGATAAATCAATGCAAGGTGATGGCACAGTCATTACAGGCCATTTAGTAGAGGCCTGCTACCACTGTATTTCAGTCATTCCCAAACACTCTCATTCATCTGGGAACCAATTTACATGGGAGGGATACGTGACTCATACAGTTGTGACACAGGGGATGCAAGGCAGAGGACAGAAGACAGAGGCTTGACCTATAAAATGGAAACTTGATATGACTTTGGTTCACTTACAAACACAGGCCTGAACCATACAATATCCACATGAAACAATAAAAATCAATACAAAAATGATAATAATACAATATACAACGGTAAAAATCAATACAGAGCTAATAATAATACAATATAAAACAGTGGATATCCAAAACCAAAAACTTGCTACCAAAATAAAAATATTTAAAGCTTATCCTACATCTTATACTTATCTGTAGGGAATAGAGAAGAGAGAAAATGTCAGAAATGGTTGGGGAAGGGGAGTGAATGCAATTAAAAAAAAAAACTGGGGACTTTGCTACAACAGGCTTGGGCAAACTCTTTTTAAAGCTCAGCTTAAAAATTGCATCTACAAGATATTAGCAATTGTAAAACTTCTAAACTCAAAGTTAAGATTATAGCTATATCTACACTGAAATTAGAAAGAAATGCTACAGTACACAGACCTCCTTGACCTACTTTTAATCTAGTTTAGATGCCAATGGTAGTAAAGTGGACTTGTGGGTTTTACAGTATTTCCTGACACGCCATGAGCCTAGTTGGCAGCTCAAATCTATACTGCCCCAGCATTACTGCAAATAAATTAACCATAGTAATTATGCAATACACTATGTATCAATAAAAGCAACCAAGTTTCCAAATGAAGTCTCTATTACCGTTTATCAGACTTGAACCAAAAAAACCTTGACCTCCACCTAAACACAGAGGTTCACTCATTACCTTAATGCATACTAGAAGTAATATTTACGCATATGAGCTACAAGTAAAATATTAAAATACTAAGTTACATATAATTGTAATACCCTCGTTATGATGCATTTCAATTAGATGGAATCCTTATTTCAGAGGAACCGACTCAAAATTAGAAGTGACTTTCAAATCTCCCCAAGGAGGCTCCTATGATCTATGACTCATTTCATCTTTGTCCTGGCTTATCTCTTCCTTCAGTTCTACCTCCTATTAAAAACTTTTTCTTTTCTCTTCCATAAGTACCTTAACAGACAAAACACATGTTAATATCATGGATGGAATCAGTGACCTTCCAAGTTAAAAGCATAAAAGTCCTTGCAGCCTGAGCTAGAGGACCAGCCCTAAACTTCTGGGCACTGTCCTTCCTGGTAACCACCTCTTCTAATACTGTCTAGTATTACCCAGAGCTGGTTTGAAGGGCAAAGAACTAGGACAGTTGTTTAGAGGCTACAGTCCAAAGGGTCCCATTAAACAAAGTTAGGTCATACAAATCATCCTATATGGAGGTGGGAAGAAGCAAAGAGAGTAGATGGTGCTTTAGTCTCTGCTTGAGGCCCTCCTATGTTAGGGGCCAAAAGCACAAAAAACTGTAACATTTTAATCCAACAATGGCCACCTTAGAAACAATGGACAGGGGCTCCTCCCCAGCTCTTCTGAGCTCTGGTATCTATCAATCAGACACTCAGACCCTTCCTAAATGAAGGACTATACAGTCTATTTAAGAATAAACCAATCAAACAGTTTATTTAAGATCTAAAAACCAGTTACTATAAAATGCCAATACCTCATCCTAAAAGAACACGATATTATATTACACACACACACACACACACACACACAATTGAATTACCTACTATTTACAACACTATGTAACACACAGGGACATACAGACATAAAACACAGGAAAGAGGGGTGATAGTTACCTATACGGACTGTGGGGTTGTGCTATTGGGGTGGGGGTAGAGACAGACAAACCAGGATGGCCCTCACGCAGTATGCATGTGAGCTAGTAGTGTTGAACTATTCTGTATTGGTGGTGGGAGCCTTCGGCTTCAGGTAAGTATCCTTGCATTTCTCTGCCTCACAGGCTCCACCTCTCAGGCACAAACCCGCTCAAATCAATCTCCCAAGCACTCTCCCAAACAAAAATTCACTCAATCTGCCCCCTCCCAGGCACTCCAGAATCACTCCAATTGAACCCAAGTGTGTCACATTGAAACAGCCCAATTAAGAGCTCTCACAACCACCTCCCAGGCATATCAATCCAATGCTCACTGTGAGAGGAAGATTCCTTTTATGCTCCCTCTGCACACTGCACTCACACTTGCACATGGCACTCATACAGGTCGCTTCCACACGGCACTCAGGTATTTTCTATACATCACATTCAATTTCTTTGCGTGGCACTCCAACCTTTCCACACGGCACGCTGCTCTCCTTTACTTGCTGGCCGCAGGGTCACCTAAAGTTCAAAGTAGGTCTGCAGTCTTACACAAAAGTCTAATGTTAGCTTTGGTACCACCTCTTCCAATGCACCATGTTATGACCTATAGGAAGAAGGAAGAACCCAGGATGATGATAGACACAGAACTGTTCATGTTTAGTTGCAAGACAGGCAGAGAGAGGGAGAGAGAGAGAGAAAGAGAAGTGCTGTTCCCCAACTTCCAGCTGAACTAAGAACAATTCATCACCTCTGCTGTGAAAGGCTGAGTAAGACAGGTACATGAGATCTTTATGTCTCTAAAGGAGATTTTTTTTACTAGGTTTTAGATGCTGCTGGAAAAAATTCTAGCTACTTAAGGAAAGATGTGTCATGGATTGGACAGAATTAGAAAAACACAACTAATATGAACTATCTGTAACTTGTGTCTCATCAGACAGTTGGGCTGATGCAGCCCAGCCCCATCCACGGTGCTGTCTGTTCCCTCCCCTTCTTTCTCACCACTTCCCATTGTGTGGGCAGCACCAGAGCTGGGAAGTAGGGGGCAGGGACTAGGGGAGAGGATCTGTGTGTCCGCAACACCTTGGTTGGATCAGGTCCAAATTGAAGCTCGATCCCCTACCTTCCTGACCCAACCACCAAGATCTATTGTATCAGGAGTGTTGGTCTAACTCCTGGTACTAATGTAACCAGAGTGTCAAAGCTTATTAATGTTGGATCGTGCCAATTCTATTTATGACACTTGCTCTATTGTATTCAACTTCCTGTTTTGCATCCTGAAATATTTATACTGTTCCTTATCCTCTCTCTATTTTTTTTTTTGTGGCAATAAACAGTGTTTCAGTATTCTACACTGTCCTAAACCTGAAATAAGAAACTATCATAGAGGATAAAGAAGTACAGTTATTATATTTAAAGACAAAAATAGGAAACACTGAAAAAGTGTGTGTTTTTTTAAAATCGCCACTTTGTCTAAATTTTACTATTTAAGAAAAATAATGTAAATCAGAAAAGGAATCCAAAATTTCTTAAACCTAACAAGTTTTCCCCTTTCGCCCAGTATGAGAGCTAGGGAAACACTTATGAAGCAAGTACAAGTTCAAACCTAGTCCATTTGTCCTTATATATCCAGCACTGCCATTAAAAAGTATTAACTTTTCCAGCGCCTGACTCCAATTAACTGTGCACCTATAAGCTGTTTTTAGAACTTTTTAGCCTCTCCTTTGTGTAACCCTCATGTTAAATGAAGAGTATAATACCAAGAAATAAACCACAGACATGTGTTGTGTAAAGAAATATATCTGAATCATCATCATCGTCACCTTCACCATAAAGGCAGGTACACCACAAAGAAAGACAAGGTTAGTAGGGGTTTGCAAAGTGGGCCATATTCTATTTGGATTCAGATTCGGCCTGATTCAGGGGTCCAGAGATTCAGTTCATTGTTTTGAATCACTGTCCCAGTACCACTCAGCTAAATCCAAATCTGAAGATTTGATGCTGATTCAGAGAATCAGTGATTCAGCCATAGACACAGCTTTAAATGTTTTTTCTACATACCTCAAGGTACCAGGCATGACTTGTGAATGCTGAGGTGGTGGGGTGGATGGAGTATCCCACAGGACTGCTGTGGGGCCCCCCACATCCTCAGTGGTGGACCCAGAAGTAGACCTCCGCATGCTCCTCTGGCTTAGCAATCGGCCACGGGGGGACCCTAGGTGTCCCCCCCAGACCCAGAAGGTATCAGTCGCTGAGCCCCCGTGCACTCTGTGGTGGACCCAGAAGTGGACTGGAAGTTTTTTTGGTCCATTTCCAGGTCCACTGTTGAGCAGACTGGGGACCCACCCGCACTCCCATGGGATGCTCCATCCACCCCACCTTCTCAGCATTCACAAGCTGCCTGATGCCTTGAGGTATGTCAAAAAAAACATTTAAAGCTGCATCTATGTTCAGATTATCAATTTGGAGGGTTTTGATTTGATTCAGAGAGATTAAAGGGTCTCCTGATTCGATTCAGATTCAGAGATTTAGCCACCGTATTGGGACAAATCTCCAACAAATTGAATCAGTGGCCAAAGCTTTGCACAACCCTAATGTTTAGGTCTCGTTGGCTCTGGAGCCATTCCAACACCGAGTTAGACCCAAATGTAAAATTGAAGCAGACACATGGATTATATAATTTATTCTAGATGCCAAAAGCCCCCTGAGGACTGTTCCAGCAGCTGGAATTCACTAGACACAGGGAACTTACCCATGGTCACTATGGGGAAGGGAAAAGGGACAGGCAGTCACTGTAGCTACAGCAAGTCTATACCACCTGGGGATTGCCTAATGAAGGATAAAATTAATGCATCATTGCAGTCTGTGCTTTGAAGAATCCCAAAGTAAAGGTATCATGTTGGCTATATTCTAGCACAGGCTGCAAAATACTATATTTTGGACACAAAGGAAATGGGTAATCCATATGCCAGTACTAGCTGTGGGTTGGCAGCCTTGGGCCCCAACCAGGAAATGGGTAAGTCATATGCCAGTACTAGCTGTGGGTTGGCAGGGAACGTTTAAGGGTGGGAAGATGTAAGATAAATGCCAGAGGGGTAAGTTTCACCAGCCCCTGGCTAATAAAACCACTAAATACCATTACTAGCCAGAGTAATTTTGAGAAGCTGCAAGCTCTAGATCAGTGGTTTTCAATCTTTTTTTCATTTGTGGATTCCCCCCTTGCCCAATTTTGAATGTTTTCAGATTGCAAGTGTGGGTGTTCACATACTTTTGATTGGACATAGTCTTCTTTCATAGAGCCCTTTGACAGACTACAGATCTTCAGGGGTCCACAGACCACAAGTTGAAAACCACTGCTCTAGATTGGGTCAAATTGGCCTCTGTACAATCTGAGCCAGGAAAAGATAGGAATGAAAGTCAGTTATAACAATATTGTTTCTCTTTCCCAGGCCTTCCCTATGCCCCAGGTACAGTGAGTTCAAAATTTACAGCAGTAAGCACTGGTCTTATATTACCCTGGTAACAAATCTAAGGGCAAATCATTGTTAAACCCACAGCTACTTGTCAACTATACTCCTTATATTACGAAACAAGTCATCCTTGAACATCAGAACAAACAAAGAGAAGAAAAAAAAAAGAAAGGTTTATCAATGCATGTGGCCAACAAATCTTAAGGCAGGTTACAAATATAAATAGCAGGGCATAATGGTTAATTTATAATTTATCTTCTCCAGGACAAAGTAAAATATAACTCATTTTTTAAAATAAATTTTAGAGAGAGAGTGTTTATATCTTTGGAATTTTTTAAATAAGTTTGAACACATCTACTTGTTACTGTTAGTAAAGACGCATGGGCATTATTATGAATAAAAAGAATACTACAGAATAAAAAGACTTCAGGTTTCAAAAGAAGGGGGGAGGGAGAGAAAGGGGAAAAAAGTTTTACACATAGGTAGGTTTAGCCTGTGACCATCCATAGAGATTATGTACATCATAATGTCTAACTGGGCATCCATCTAGCAGGAACTATTGCCCTTCCTTGCATGTGGTTTTGAAACTCAGACCAAATGACTGTGTTTCCAAACCTAATGGAAATTACATTCAAATATTGGTACTGTCAAATAATTAAACACATTTAATAAATAAAATGTGTCACTCTATCAAGCCTTACAATTTGACTCTATTTCAATTCTCCTAAAACTCCAAATTTAATGTTTTTTATTTGGTTTATTTTTTGCTGTTTTATTTTTTTTTAAAGAATATCCTTTGAATACTAGTGATTTCCAGTGGTTCTGAATACTAATATAGGACTAATATCAGCTTCCTTAAGGATGCTGTTTCTTAGCCTGCATGAAAATACTCCACATCTTTATAACCATCTCTAGTTATTCATATGACCTGCAAAATGGAAAATGTCTAAGAATGGGTGCAACTACATGTGCAATTAATGTGATAAAATAAACTTCAGCACAGTTTGTGCTGGAGTACACTGCTTCTGGGCACAGCTTCTACATGTGTGCCCAGGACAGAAGCATTTTGATCCACGGCAGAGCAGCCCTGGGCTCACAGAGGGCAGGGGGGTAGGGACAGTTCTGGGCTCTGGGGTGGTGGCACTGGGTGGTGGAGGGGTTGGCTGGGGCACAAGGGTGCTAAAGTGCAGGCCTCAGTGGCAGACAGCCCCTGCATGTTAGCAGCCTTGGGCCCCAACCAGCCCCTGTCACCATCTATACATGCATTTCAGCACAGTTAATTACCCTGCCGTAAGATTGCACTATTCTCAACAGTTTTATCTTATGGCAGAGTTAATTTACTGCACCCTAATACTGGGACACATGTAAATGGTGATGTTTTACTGCAGAGCTAATTAGTCAACTCTGCAGTAAAGCACATGTGTAGATGAATTTGGCTACAGTTGTTCAAATTTAGACTGAGACAGTATATATGAGATTTGAAAAAAGTAGCAAGCATAAAATAATCTAATAAAAATATGATTAATGCATGAGGGGCAAGAAGAACTCTCAGAGGAAGCCGAGCACATAATTATCCTTTCTGTCTTTGAAAATATCCACCTAAATAACTAGGGGCTATGTAAGCTTCTACTGAAGTTCTACATATTCCAGCAGTTTAAGCACAAGACATTATTGTTACCTAAGCCAGTAGTGATCCTGGATTCTGTAAGTGGTGGCACTTAGGGGTGACTGACAATAATATTTATATTTTATTATAAATTTAAAGTGCATTCCTTGAGCCATGGCCTATGACCTTTCAATTAAATTGTTAAAAATTAGACTTATTGCTAGAGATGAGAACTTGAAAGAATATTTTCAGACAAGAGTCTTTGGGTGAATGTGATATCTTTTATTAGACCAACTTAAATAGTTGGAGAACAATTTTTAAGCAAGCTTTTGGGTTCAAAAACCCTTCATCAGGCTGAGGAAGTTTGAGCAGTTGATGTGTGCTCTTCCTAGATAGAATGAAAAGTAAAGAAGCCAGAGGCTGGGCTGGTATGCAGACAAGATAACCAATCAGTGAAGATGTAGACTGGGGAGTCAATGGGTGAGAGAGAGGCTGGGTGAGGGGGGAGAGAAAGGGGATGAATAGCGGAGAAGTACCTAGGGAGTCAGATGTTAGGCAGGTTATAAAGCGACGCCCGAAAGCTTGCTTAAAAATTGTTTTCCAACTATTTAAGTTGGTCTAATAAAAGATATCAGGATCACCCAAATAACCTTGTCTGCCTATGTCCTTAGACCAACACGGCTACAACCTACACCTTTGAAGAATATTTTCAAAACCCTTAAAAGTTAACAGGGCTGCTCATCAGAAAGAATAAGATACTGTACCTACAAATCTGCACAAAATGCTTAGAGCCACATTTCCACATTTGACTAAGGTCAGGTATCTAAATCCATACATAACTAGTTTTTAGAAATGTTGAGCAACCACGCTTTCTGCTGCAAGAGCTGTATGTACTCATTATCTCAGAAGATAGATTCAATGGGATGGTAAGAGATGTGCAAAAAACAACAAGCCCCCCCAGTGCTTTATCAGAAGCAGCAGCACCTTCATTTGACCTGGCTCCCCAGAGTCTGTATAGATTGGGTGCTTCAGCAGGGCTTTCTGGCACTTTTATCTAATAGCTGATTCAATCAGCTATTAGATAAAAGTGCCAAGAAGCCCTGCTGAAGCACCTGATTTATACAGACATTGGGAGACCCAGGTCAAACTAATGTAGTTTGCAATTATTTCAGGTGGAGGGCCACTTACCGAGTTTTGGTAAGATGTCAAGGGCCGCATGGGTAAGCCCCACTCCTTGACAGGTGCCCCGCCCTCTGGTCATCATCTTGGGACCAGAAGTCCTAGCTGAATGTGCTCAGCACTGTGCTTTTTTTTCCTTTTATTTTATGTCTGTAAGCAGCCCAAGTGTCCAAATTCAGGCACCTGTGCATGATACTACTGGCCAACTATTAGCTGAAGAAAAATGACACAATAACTAGGGTGACCTAAGAGAGTAGACAACAGTTGTTATTTGTATCTCTGCATTTGTATCTCTGCAACTTACCTTTATTTGAGAAGGCAACATTCAAAACTTGTTTTTGTAAAAAAGAAAAGGAACAGGAAATAGTGCTTTTGTTTGAAGTCTAACATGCAATGTTATAGTGTGTGTGTGTGGTGGGGGTGGTCCTGCTCAATTATTAGGTGTTATAATCCCATAATAATGACAAATTAAAATGCATCTACCAGTGATCTCAGAGGGGCTTGCTACCAAGATACAGACATTTTCCCTTTGTTCTCTATATAGGAGATGCTCTAATATTTCAAATTTATTTTGGAATCTCCATCTTTTTTTCCCCTTTCATAATAAAGCACCACATCACCCTTACTTTTAGCTGCTGGGGCATTTTTCTCCCACAACAAAATCTGGAGCAAGGAACCTTCCCATTTATCCTTCTCTCTTACTCTCATTCTGTCCATTTAAACCTGGAAGAATGGAACCCCCTTTAGGATGTGATAAAGCCAGATTCAATTTATTTCTCTGCCTGAAGGAATCCATTTCTTAAGAAAATGTCCCAACTCTTTCCCTAGTATAAGCTATCCTAGATGGAACAGGGGAGCACTCTCTAGTCCTTCTGTTGGTGTTGTGCCATGATGAAGAAAGGAATTTGAAATGTATTAAGCCAGAAAGAGAGAGAATACAAGAATGCAACTTGATTATTGAAACACTACTTTGGGAACAAGCAGGGTCTTGGGAAGAATCTCAGCAGACCCTGGTTTTGGACCAACTCCCAGGAAATATTTCAGCTAATGGTTGTTTAATAAAAAACTAGTTGGGTTTTTAGGGTGCTCATCTAGGAAAAAGCAACTGTAGGTTTGATTTTCTTCAAGGAAAAAAGGGAATCAAACCGAACATCTTGACAAAATGCTCTAATAGTCACTTCTTGACAAAATGCTCTAATAGTCTAACTATTGAAGAATACAGAGAGCTTCTCCTGTGGCTGTGGTTGAAAAGAAAGGAGTAGGGAGTTGCATCCATAAGCAGATTAATGAACACGCCAGCTGGGCCCAGGCCCGGGGCCCCTGCCTTGATGCGAATGAAACCGGTGGCCGGGCTGGGCCAGGCTGAGCATGCATGATGTGGTGGGCCATGGCTGCTGGGTGCCACTGGAGCCAATCAGAGCCATGGCAGAGAAAGGGGCTGCCTCCAGAGCTTGGTCCACGCCATGTGCACATGGCAAGCAGTGGCTCCATACCCCAGTGGTGGCTCCAATGCAGAGCTGTGCGTGGTGGGGAGCCACGGCTTCTGCTCTGGGCCTAGATCCTGCTCTGGATTCTGCTCCCACTGTGCTGCCTGGGAACAGAGCCCATGGCTGCAGGGCAGGGCACAGGACAGGGAGGGAGAGGGGGTACCAGGCCCAGGGCCCCAATGAATCTTACTCCACCCCTGATTGCGTCAGTGTGCATTTGTGTCAGTGTTCTTTGAGAACGCTTACTGTTTCAAGTCCCCCCGTGGTAGGTATAAATTGTGCATAAAGCTGCTCAGCACTGTCAAACTGAGGTGGTTTTGCACATGTCCAGAAATGGAGCCTTCAGATGCCTAGAGAATTTTAAGGTAAAAAGTTGCAATGCCATGAAGTCTTAGGGCCTTCAAAGTTCAGCAATAACTTACCCAAGCTATCAGAACAGCAGTACGGGAAGCCTAAATTCTACTTAAGCCCCATTTTAAGTTTCTAGGTCCTTTATTTTTTAGATCTGACCCATGTTTGCAGACTCCCAAGTAATAGACTTTAACTTTTTTTCTCAAACTCTAATTTCAATATGAGAGAATGCAGGTTTGCTCGTGTCAGTATTTTGATTGCATACCATGCATTCGTTCATTTTCTCTTTGTAAAGCCCGCTGACCAGATGCTACAGGAAGAAACAGATACATGAATGACTGCATCTCTGAATTTTGAAATATTTAATAGCTCATGCATGGCTTCAGTTTTTGAATTATGTTGTCTACTGGTTAAAGTAATAAGCCACATGTAGCATTATTGAAAAATGTCAAACATTTTATGACATGCTAGGCATGTCTGTTCTTTGATATAAGAATATAATATTTATTTGCCAACAGAAATTGTGTGCCCATTCTATTTTTGAAACAAACTAACTATCTCATCTAGCCTCATCTAGTTCTGGATCTTGTCCTGCAGAGACAATAATTATAGCAAACTGTTTGATAGCCTTGTGTAGTCTCCAACTCAAGGGACTGAAGTAACAGAAGACTCAACCTAAAAACAATAGCTGAACATTCAAAAACCACAATGATGCTAATGAGGTAATGAAAGTAAAATATCTCAGTAATTAAGAATGAGGACTGCCTGTTGGCAAATAGCAATGTATTAATGAAACAGCAACATTTTGACCTTCAGTAATCCACTTGTAATGAACTCATCTAAAAATCTTCATGCTTACTTTCTGAGAGCAATCAGGAGCATGGTTATCCATGGTTACCTTTGTCAGTTGGATTTTTTATTTTTTATTTGTTATCACAAGGTAATATGGGAACAGTCACTCAGATAAACATTCATATTTAAAATTTCCTACTATAAAGGCATATAACATACATACTTCTGTTAGGTGCTCCAATACTGCAGCAACAGGGCCACGTATATGTTGATTAGATTAAGTGGACAGAAAATAGAAATATTTGTCAATGATCTTTCAGTCATTTGTCAATGATTCAATTTTGCAAGGTGTTTCTTGCTGATTCATCAGGACAGAGATGTGTTCAAAAAGTCATTCAAAATTTTAAATCCTTGACCAACTGAAGTCTATAAAAATATGTTATAATGGCATAGGTTTGAAACCTAAAGACATACATAACAGGGCTGTGCAAAGCTTCAGATGCTGACTGAATTTGGAGAAGATTCAGCCTGATTTGGTGGCAGAATCTCCAAATCCGAATCGAATCAGGGGACCAATAAAAGGGTCTGAATCAATTTTGAAG
>NW_017728995.1:13629027-13657194 GCF_001723915.1 Gavialis gangeticus
ACCATGGCTGCCCCTCCTGGCCCCAGCTCCTGGCTCTTTAAAAAAAAAGCCCCTACTCACCAGGTGCTGCCAGATTCAGGGGCAATCCCTGCTGCCCTCCACTGCCCCATGCTATGTGGGGGACTCTGCCATGAGCACCCTGACCCTGCTGTTCCCCTAGCCCCACCCATGGCTGCCTTGCCCACCCCAGTTCTGTCCCTTTAAGAAAAACAAAACCCAGCTCCTTCAGTGGCCTTGGAGCTTCAAGGGGCTTGTGGAAGATCCCCCTGCATGGGACAGGCCAGCAGGGGGCAGTGGAGATTGCCCCTAGGCCAGGCAGGAACTGGTGAGTTCAGGGTTTTTTTGGTTTTTTTTCTTAAAGAGCCAGGAGCTGGGGCAGGCAGGGCAGCCATGGGAGGAGGGGGACTGGGAAAGTAGGAGGGGTGTTGGGGGGCTCATGCAGAGCCCCCATGCAGCACAGGGCAGTGGGGGGTAGCGTGGATTGTCCTCCCACTGGGCAGCAGCCGGTGAGTGTAGGCTTATTTTTTTCAATGTGCTGGGAGCTGGGGCAGGTGGAGCAACTATTGCTAGGGCAGTGGAATTGGGCAGGGGATAGGCCTGTGTGATTCAGAGATTTGGCAGAAGCTAAATCTCTGAATCAGATTCAGCTGAATCAATTTGGGACAGTGATTTGAATCACCGAACTGAATCACTGTCCCCTGAATCAGCCAAATCCAAAGTGAATACTAGTTGCTTTGTACAGGCCTAATACCTGTACTAACAAACTCTATCACAACTTTTGGGAAGTGCCATATTCCAGCTTTGGACCATGAAGTCCAAGAGTTTTCATCACTTGGCAATTGAAAGGATTAAGAATTTTTTTTAAAAAGGAATCTGAAAGAGATGAAAGAGAAAAAGAAGTAAAAATGGGAATGGAAGAAGAAAGCAACTAGAGAAGATGGAAAGGGACCTGGGGGAATTAGTAGTAGTCAGGACAGAAATAGTAATTCTGTATTTACATACATCTCCCAAAATTATCCTTACAAAACTGTGGTGTCTTGAGCAGAGCAGCTGATTTTTCTGCCCAGAATAGCAGCAGTAGCATTTCTAATTCAAGCAGCAGTTAGGGAACTTCAGGGTTCATTAGACTGTACTTGATTCCTGCTAACTAATCAAGCTACCCTGTTACTGCTACAATGTTGCTAAAGGATTTGCAATTTAGCTACTTCTGGTCTCTCTTCTCTTATTTCATAGAGCAGCTGACTATGTTAGCTCCTAGAATAGTCCAGTCTTCAGCAGCAGCTACAGTTTCAGCTTTTGGCAGAGCAGCTGATAATTCAACTATGAAAAGGTTAAAAACTATAGCTTCTTTCTGAGCAGGAAAAAGAATCAACTCTAAATTAATGTATGTCCCTGCTGTATGCAGCCATAACGCTGGAAAAATATGTTTTCTTCATTTTGCCTTCCCGAAAATAAGGCATCTTCTCTGTGTTTATGTAGTATACAAGAAGATATGGTACTACAAAATGGAGGTTTAAATATCCAATACTATATTGAAAAGGGTTCAGACTTAAAAAAAGAGGAGAAAAGAAGAATCTAGAAAATATACTCTAGCTGCAGCACGAGGGGTTGGAAGTACATTGTAAGGAAGTACATATTCATCATTAACAGATAAGTAGTTTTCCAACTACCCCTGGTGCACAACAATAAACAAATGAATCCACTGAAAGTTATGGTGCAATTCTGAGGTCCCCAGAATAATTTGAGCTCTTCTAATGATATAACAGAGTAAAATCCCATTACATAATTCCTATATTATACCAGGACAAGTTGGTGTTTTACACTGGATCCCAACAAAAACCCTAGAATGAATAGCCACAATTTTGAGGTAGTTTAGATCTGTGTTTAAATCACTCCACATGGCCCCTCTTCCCTAATATCTGGATCTGAAGAGGACAAACCTTCGGAAAATTCTGATCTGGTTGTGAACGTGTTCTGAATTTTCCAGTTCAATAGCATTAAGATTTAAAACCAAATCTTCTTATGAAAGCTACAGAAGGACCTCAGAAAATTAAAGTAGCTTTTAGTTTAGTAGGAATTTCTAGCCATTAGAAACAAAAAATAATTAGAAAATAATCAGATAAAACAGAATCTTACAGTCCACAGGCCATCAAACTTAATACTTTTCTCTGGATGACTGGGATTAGTGTGAATTTTTCTTAATTTTGTTTCCTACCACTGAATTGTGCAAGAAGTCTGGGAAAGCTATATAAGCTTTGTATAGCTGAAAAAATAACACAAAGCATAGATGTAAATGGAGCAGTTAGATGCAACTACTGCATTTTTAGCCATAAATGTGCATATTTTTTGGATTTCATCATAGGTAAAATTTGCTTAGCTGTAGCCTAAAACTTGTGATTTTCAAATAACATAACTGGCATCCATTGAAAGAATCACATTTTGCAGGTGTAATTGCTTGGAAAATTTAATGCAGTTTGGAAAGATGCTTTAGAGTATTTTTGCAACTAAATTCTAACTAGCTTAACTGAATGATTACCTCTTGTATGCTAATCTTTTTCTCTTCTGTCTCATCCTTTTCCCTCCTTCCTTCCCTCCTCTCTGTTTTTATTACTTACTATTTCTGATAGACTTATATGTATTTCAGGCTGACATACGCAATCAATATGTATGGATTTATTATCATTATGTTGCAATTTACATAAAAATCAAGATACAAAAAAACTTACTAATTGTCTGGGAAGTGTAACAGTATGGAAAACAAACATTTTAATTTTACAGAAGTTATAAAATTAAACAGCTTGGCTTACTTTGAACTGAATATGGGTAGTGAGATAATAGTAGAAAGTGTTAGTTTAGTATTTTTACATTTAGTTTACTTTATTTGCATTTAGTTTTGCTTAACAAATAAATAAAGACAACCAATTACTCCAATGTAATCAAAATGTATTTACTATATCTTTAAATAAATTGAGGCACAGAAAAGCCACATGGTTTCTTGAAAATAAATAAATGTAGAATCAGGAAATCATCCTCAGAGTTCTGACTCTCAGAGTCTGATTTTCACTTATGTTAAAGCTACTTTACAATCCTCTGATTGTGTAAAATCAGGTATAAATTATATTTAAACCTACTTTGAGGCCATTTTACATTATCATTGTGTAAATGAAAATTAGCAGCTCATCTGGTGATGGCAAAGAACCCTAAAACAGAACACCATAAATGGCCTTAATTATAAATAAAAATCAGGCACCCCTTTTCCTGCTCTCTGATCTAATCCCAAAGTAATAAACATGTTTTAGTCTGTTTGGATCTCACACTATCTACTTCAGGAATAGCACATTCCTTACTGAAGCCAAACTCTGTCAGTAGTCAAATCTTGAAGTCAGTAGGAAGGAAAGATGTTTTCAGTGAAAGACAACAAGAGCGGATTACAAACTAAACAATATTTTACAGAAACCTTTGGTCTCCGTTTTAATATCTTATGTGTGCTAATAATATGATCTTTAAGCATTTAATTAATTCATGACTTAATTATTTACTACCTATATACAATCATTTCCCATGGATTTAAATAGTGCAGGAAACTATTTGTCGCAAACACCTAGTAAAGTCAATGAGAATTAAAGCGAATCAGAAAATTCAGGGTCCAGAGTTAGTCCCATGGGCCATGTGCAGATAAGTGAAGCTGTGAAGTATGTTCAGGTGTTCTCCAGGCTGCAAGGGATAAGTGCAGGGATTTGTTTGGTTTTTTTAACCCCTGGATATCCCATGCCAAAAAAAAGGGAAGTGGCGCATGCAGGGGTTGCGTGCACCATGCGAAACGAAAGCTTGGCCAGCTGGAGCCACGCTCCAGCTACCAGCCAGGCTCTGTGCAGCAGTGTTGCCACTGCTGCAGCCCCAAGACCCCAGGTAAGGCTGCTGGGGCCAGCTCCATGCTGGCCCCAGGCTCCCCTACCCCACCCTGGTAACTTGCCACATGTTAGAGGCTGCGTGGCACAGGTGTTCCCTGGAGACACCTACTGGCAGCACAAGGTGTCCCACTGATAATTGTTAGGCCTCTGTGAAGCAGATAGTATTCACTTTGGATTCAGCCAATTTGGGGGACAGTGATTTGATTTGGTGATGGAAATCACTGTCCTGAATTGATTCAAATGAATCTGATTCGGAGATTTGGCCACCGCCGAATTGGCTGAATCTGCAAACCGAACAGGCCCCATCCCTTGCCCTGCCAATAAATTTGTGTTTAAATGGAAATGAAGTCATATGTATCAGAGCTTTATGTGAAATATGCTTTGCTATTATCTATGAGTTTAAGTAACAGGTTAAGGGAAGGGCAGGAAAGACATGAAGACTGACAAGAATAATGATGATGAATCTCATTCCTTTGGCTTTTATTTTGTCAACAAATTTTGGCAATCCAGAGAAGTGTGGACTAAGCGTGACGTCTAACTGCCTTTCCATATAATCAATATCCGTGTATTGTACATCCTGTGGTTCACAAAAACAATGCATGAAAATAAGCAACTATTTTTAAGTGCCTATTTATACCACAGTAGGTAAATCTAAAGAACTGCTGACTTTCTGAAAAGTAACAGAGGAAACTGCTGTACCATCTAGCAAATTTATCTACTGAATGTATTTGTACAGTCCAAAAATCAAGTTCCATTTGCAATTAGACCTTTCATCTATTAAATTCATTTTGAACATAGAAAATTTACTATCCACTACAGATTAATAAAGGGACAAATGGTACTTTATTCCTATCTGTCTATCCATCCATCTATCTGAATAAAGTCACACACATGTATATTTTTCCTACACACACACACACACATATATATATACTGGGAAAATATACAAATGTGTGAGTCAGTGCCTGAGAAATAAAGGTATTATGAGTTTGTATCATGCTAAGATGATTCCCTGTCAGCTGAATCCTAATGAAGAAGTGCCATTAATGTGAAGCACCATTAGATTGGGCTCATGTGCATTTCAAATTTATTGCCTGCAGTAAAAAGCAGATGATTCTTCAAAGACCACCTGAACATTCCAATACTAACATTAAATACATGTTGTTTTTTTCTCTTTCCCTCATTTGCTGTTCCTTTCAATTACTCACTAACCCATTATGGGTAGCTAAGTAAGAGCCCTGTCTTTTGGGAGGCCCAGAACAAGGCTGCCAACCGTCTGTAAATTTACAGCCAAGTAAAAAAATAGGGAAAAATTGCCCGTATGTAAAGTCTGTAAAAAAAGTGGAGCAGTCTGTAAAAACACTAAACAATGATAAGCTTGATAGATAGAGAGAACATAGCAGTACTCACCTGGTATCTGAGTGGGAGCGCAGCACCCTGCAGAGTGCTCTCGTGACTCTGTGAGCTCAGCGAGCTTTGGGTTCCTGGGAACCTGCAAAGACATTCCCCACCCCTGCCCAACCATGTGCTGCCACTGAATTTCTGGCCATCCTTTGTCTCTAGCAGCTGCTTTCCTTGAAGGTACAGCGTGGGGGGAATGCTGCAGGAAGGGAATTGTGAGCCAGAAGAGGGAGTGGTAGTGTGTGTGGGGATGGGAGAATGGGGTTAGCAGGAGTGGGACTGTGTGTGGTACGGCATGGTGTAAAACCACTGCTATAGTCAAGCAGGGTTGGCAGCCCACAATTTTTTTTTTCTGACAATCTGCAAAATTTTTAGTGACAACGTAACTTTTTTTCTGACATATATGTTTTATATACTATACATGTAATCCTATTCCTTGGACCAGGCCCTAGATACCAGTGACAAGGATTGGGTTCAAATGTAAGGGTTTAACACCAAACATATGATAAATAAAAATTGGTTGTCCGTAAAAAAAAAATGCAGCTTGTCAACGAAAAAATGTTCTCAGGTTGGCAAACCTGGCATAAAATCATTTACACAAAATCATCAGTGAAGTGTCAAGCAGGGAAACCTCCATAATTCAATGAGGACTTATAGCAGGTAATCCAATTGAACAGTATGACGGCCTTTAGAAGGCTGAATCTAGCTCTTGGAGTACACAAAGAAGTGAAATTAAAGTATGTATAGTATTCTTAATTATTCAATGGTTTCCTTTCTCTTTTTTTCTCTCTGTTTTTAGTGAGTAGTCTGAAAAGAAAGGTTTCAAGCAATACCACAAATTAAAAGTCCAAAAAGCATATATAAGGTATCTGAGCTGCTTTCATTTCCATGTACAGATCAGAGACTCATTTCTGTATGCATAATGGCATAGCTGGAATCCCAAAGCCCAATAAGGTGGCATGAGTGGTCACCCTAACAACTAAAAATAAAATAGGAAAAAACAGAGTTTTGAACCTGGGCAATAAAAACATACAAGAAAAAATAATGTATAGCTTGTAACATTGTATCAATCCTACTGCAGTGTATTCTTGAACAACAAACTCTGGAGTGGGGCCCAAAACCGTGTAAAAGTCCACAATTCCTCCAACTGTGCAATATGTCAGAGCAGGAGTTGGCTGATAGCTAGAACAGGAAAAAATTTAGAACAGGAAATGAGTAATCAGATAAAACTAGTCTTATGAAAAAGTTAATATTACTGTTACATAAACACTGTTAGAAAATAAAAGGTGAGGGTTTTTTTACCCATTGCATTACTGTTAAATAAAATAATTCCATAAGCATTTCCATCATGTTCCAAGGCCATGAAGAAGGGGTAGAAACCGTAAGACTTCACTTTGTACTGCAAAACAAAGAGAATTTTAAAATGTAATAAATAGTCATATATTTTCTACTTACAATAAAATTATAAGGTTGAAGTAAATTATTGTGATAATATAAGAGTAATAGAGTGATGCAGCCATGATGATCCAAATTTAAGTCATTCCTGAATCTCTTCCCTTTCCTCCAAATGCCTCTTAGCCATATACCATCATCATGTACAGACATACTGTATTTAGTCAGTTAATAAGGGAAAAAAGCCCCTCACACCTTATAACTGAGCAGAAAGCAGTGCGGGGGCAGGCAGACACTGGATCTCCAGCTCTAGCCTGGGGTTGGAGCTGGACCTGGGGCAGCAGCTGTAGATACTTTCTGCCCACCTTTGTCTCCCCCTCTGTCCCATGCCTCCTTACTTTTGCTCCACACCAGCAGGCTTTGTCCTTGCTACAGCCTGGAGCATGGAGCACGTGGTCCAGCCCAGCCCTGTAGCAGCAGTGCTCTATGCTGCTATTACAGGACTGGGACGGAGTTATTGCTCAGTGCCTCAGGCTGCAGCAGGGATGAAATCTGACAGCATAGAGAAAAGGTAAGGCAGGGGGGATAGGCAGAGAGTAGGGGGGAGAGACTTTGGAGGGGAGAGATGGGAGGAAGGGAGGAATGGGGACCTGAGGCTGGGGGTCACAGAACCAGTGTGGAGGGGGGAAGAAGCCAGGACCTGAGGCTGCGGGGGGGGGGGGGGGGGGGGGGGGGGGGCAGGCACAAGGAGGGGCAGTGGTTAATTGTGGAGGTTAGGTATCAGGAGTCAAGCTCTCTCACTCTCTACCCCTCTCATTGCCTGGCCCACTGTCCCCCACTGCCTGCTCTACTATGTGCCTCCCTACTGCCTGTCCCCCACTACCTGCCTCATTATTGCCCCCTCATCACTCCTTCCCCCACCACCTGTAGTGGGGGGGTGAATTTAAGATGATCTCTCAATAATTAGATTTCATACCCAGAAAATTATAATAAATTTATAAATTTTCCATCCATAGAACCTAACTATGGGGGGGATGGGAAAGATCTTACTTTCACAGTCATCTTGTATTCGGGCAAATATAGTAAATGCATATAGTAAATGCAGTTTCAAATCACACCGAGGTAAATACTTAAATTTCCCAGCCAAGGATGATTTTCTTTAGCCTGACAGGATGAACTCAATGTGTGAGAGAGCACTCAAGTGGGGAAAAAAAGGAATTGTACTACTGCATATTCCCAAATAAATATTGATAAATTCCCAAATAAATATTGATAAATTCCAGCTTTCCAAGCAGTTTCTACATGCATATAAAAACATAAAACACATCATTCTCTGATATGCCTCTTATTTCAAACCACTAGCTACAATGATGGGAAAAAAATCATGTTTTATGCTAAGTAGTTCTTGGATTGATGGAAAAGAAGTACATAGATAAAAAGGCAGAGACAAATGTTTTTACTATTTCATTTTAACCTTATAGTGGCTGCATCTACATGTGCTGTTTACACACAGCAATAAACTCCAGTGCATATCACACTGAAGTTTATTGCTCCAGGAACCACAGCATGTTGAGCCAGGTCAGAGCAGCCCCAGCTGGCAGGGAGCCCAAGGGGGTCAGCCTGCCAGCCCAGGACTGCTCCAACTGGGCTCAATGTGCTGCAGAGGGGCTGACTGGAGCATGAGGGTGCTCCAGTGTTGTGCTAGCCAGCAGGCAACCCCCCACACTGTAGCACCCTCATGCCCCAGCCAGCCCATCAGTGTCTACATGTGAGTTACTGTGCACTAAAGAACGCTTCCATGTGACAGTACATGTGTTTACAAGCACTAAGCTACGGTAGAGTTAATTAATTTCCTGCGGCCTAACAGGACTGCTTGTGTAAATGTTGAAACTTTACTGCAGAGCTAATTAGGAAGCTCCTCAGTAAATGTTTCATGTAGATGTGCCCACTGGCTGCAAACCTCATATCATCATATACAAAATAACATAACTATACATAAATATGCCATAACACTGATTTACCTGAAAATACTATTTTATCAAACAGTGATGTGGGGTTTCAAGAAATGTAGAGGAGACATAAGTAAATTATTGTGCAGGCAACCATTCCATGGTTTAGGAAAGTGACTATTTGTATTATACAATGCAACATCTTGAAATAGTAAATATCTTGTGTATATATATGTGTGAGGAACAGGCAGAGGGGTGATTTTTCATATATATATATGAGATATCATCCATATTCCAAAACTAAATAGCTGTCTAAAATCTTTTAAAGAGTTTAATGCCCCGTAATATCAAAAACCACACTTGCTATGAACTACCTTAGCCTCAAGATCTTGGTCTGTTCTCAGAATCAAATTGATTTAAAGATGGCCATAAACTTATTTTGTATTATAAATATTTTTCATAGTACAAATTACCATGGACTATGTGCCTAATTTTGTGTCCAGAGAGTATTTTGACTTCAGTTGCCTTTGACTCTGGTCTTCTGAACATTAAAGAGGCCCAAGAAGTGGCTCAGGACTGAGATATGAAGTGCTGTAAAATAAGGGAGATCTTTATGCTGTGCCTTTCTGCCTGATTCATTCACCTAAATCAGGAAAACAGACAGGGTGTCACTTTCTGAGAACAACTTAGTCACATCTCAGTATCTGGCCTATAGTCTATATGCATATATTGTCTATTATCCAAGGCAGAATTTGTTCTTTGGAACATTTAAGTTTTTGAAAAGTATTATCTATCTTCATAGAAGATCAAGCTGGGAATCCCTACATCTATGTAAATCAAAGATAAAGAGCAGCAGCTTCAAGAGTAATAAAAGCTGAAATCAAAGACTACTTACACCAAGCAGTTGGTCTTGTGTACATTTCCCAGGTGTTCCACTTCATATCACGCCGAAACATAGCGTGTTCAGTTTTCACCAAATCCATATACACACTGTGATGGGAGGTGAGTAGAAATCTGAATGAACGTGTCACTAGAAGTGAAGCCAGGTACCTAAGAATCCCAACTGGAATAGCAAAAAGAAATCACTCCATCATCAGTGAGGAACGGAAAGGAAATTATAAGAAAGGAGTTGAATTTTCTGTGTCACAGCACACATGCCAATATACTGTCTCAGCACCTACCTAACAAAACTTTCATTTCTTTTAGAAAAATGTATGTCTGACTGCTATGGTTGCACAGAAAACTTACAGAATGTGAACTAAATGTAGCAGACAGATCTACATCAGAACACCAGAGCTAACTGGAGACATTTGGGGAGATTAAATTGGGTTCAAAATGGCCATCCAATTTAAATGCAGTTTGTCCTGGTGCTGACATTACAGTTAGAGACTCATTCCCAGTGACCAGCAATCAGTCTAAACCTGTAACTGAACAGAAGTTCCATGCACAGAAACTGGTCTAAAAATTTCAGAACCCAGTTTAAAATGAACCTGGATCTATGTAGTATCAGAATTATTTGATTTAGGTCAAACTGGTGCATGGAACTTCCCCTGTGTAGTCCCAGGGTAGGGAAAACCTAACCACTGGCCCCAGCCCCAAGGCTGCTCTTTTCAAATACCTCCCTTCCCCCACACTGGACTATTTTTTTGCCCCCCTAACCCATTGCTTCCCCACCACCCCACCACCACCACCACCAGCCAGCCAGCTAGCTTTCTCAACCCCCATCCCACAAGCCACTTCATGTGCAGCCACTTTTTATCCACATTCACTGCTGCTGGAGCTGAGCAAGTAAGTCCTAATGGGGAAAGGATTGGGAGGGATGGGGGTGCAGGTTAACTGTGTGGGAGGACCCACCCCACCCATAGGTTGTGCCTGCCCTCCCCTCTCCTTCCCTTTTTGGGTCATGCCTGCCCCCACTACCTGACTCACAGGTCAAGCCTCCCCCCCATCCCCCAGTGGGCCCACGATCTCCCCCAGCCTGCTGGATACCCAACCCCCCACTATTCCCCCCCAATCCTGACTTACCTGATTTTTTAATTGATTTAACCTCCCCCTAATGCCCCTGAATGTCTGTACATAGCTCAAGAGCCTAGAATAACAGCTTTGAGAGGTATGAACTGCCCAGGCAGTTCAGGAATGTTCATGAAAAACTTGGGTTGAAATAAATATTGCCTAGAACAATATTTCACCATTTCAAGGATGAATATGAAATATCTAATCATATATTTATTTAGAAAAACATACAATACATCTACCTATCATATTTTTCCTGGCAAAAGCAATTTTGACTCCAACTGCCAGGACCATTTGTACCTTACTTTGAAATTTACAGTGCAGTACAGGACTATTTTACAAGACATGGGGATTACTCAATTTATATATATAGCCCAATGGGCTCCAAAATAACAAAGAAATAAAACACCCCACAGAGGCAAACCCTGGCCACTGAAAAAAAGGAAATAAAACAGAAAGTCAATCAATCAGAATCCATGTCTAGTCACAAGGAAACAAATCATCTTATAGTCACACCCATGACACCAAAAAGAAAAAGAAAAATCAAGCAATACAATTTTTGAAGAAAATTAATTAAAAAGGAAAATGCCCATGCAAAAGATGGGTGCAAACTGTAAATTAATCCAGCTAACTGAAAAGGGAATTATAGAGAAAAAATAAAATATTGTCATGCCACTTTACTGCAGTGGGAAAAATTTCAAAGACCAGTTATGCAAAAAGTGGGAAAACATTTGGTCAGCTGTGAGGGAGTTAGGGTTTTCTCAGTAAAACTAGTTTTATATAAGTTTTTCCATTAACAACTATTCTACAGGCTGTTCAGAAAACAATTCACATAATCCAGGCAGTGGCTGAGCAGACTCCAGGAAGACAGACTCTCATCTGACTGATTCCTTCCAGTTTGGGTGTTGTATATAAGAGTCTGTGAATTGTAAGAGCCATGCAGCACAGTGGATGCTAAGATGGTTTAGAACAATCAAAATTTGAAAAATAAATATTTAGATAGTCAAAAAAATGCTTATATAACAGTCCCTGCCCTTTTGCATTGAACCTGGATCCCAAATGGTTCATTCTGAACTGATGCTTCATAGAATCGACTCACAACTGTACTTCTAACACTGTTAGGGATATTTAATGATACTGGAACCTCATACCTTTTACTGTTATAATCATGAATCTGTAAAGGAGAAATTGGTTCACTTGAACATGTATAAATTATTCATCTGTTGTGTACACTGATGACTCTTAAAATTTCAATCCTTTATTTCAAACACTTTTTCCCACATTAACTAAAGGGATATTGTTCAGTCCTCCTCTTTACACAAAGGAAAATTTCTAATGGAGAAAAACTTTTAAGGTGGGACCAATACAGCTTTAAAAAATATAATAGATTAGTCCAGTGGTTCTCAAACTTTTCAGAATCAAGGCATCCTCCCCAGGCAGACAAGATTGCTGGCTCCAGGCTCTTCCCAGAAAGAGGCACCTGGGTGGAACACATGCTCACCTCTATTTCTGGAAAGAGAGTGACATGGGCCAGAACAGGAAGAGCAGCAGCCCAAACCCAAACTCTTGTGTGCTTATCAGACTTTTCAGACATCCCAAAGCAAGTGTGAGTGTGTGCTGTAGCCCTGTATGCAGGATAGTTTTACATGGCTGCTGCCACAGTGGCAGCACCTGTGTCACAGTACCCATGAGGATACTGTGGCCCATGCTGACCAAGACTGAGAACCACTGGGCTAATTTCTGTTAGCTAAAAAAGGAAAAGTATCTTGCAAATGTGCCTCAAGTAGAAGCATTCTCTTCCAGTACCACGTTCCTTTTTCTGCTGAGGGGCAGGAGACGGTGGAGGGAGGCTGCCAATACACAGGGAGGCTAGCAGCCAAGATGGCTGCCACCCCCACCCCTCACCATGGATTGGCTGATAGGGCTGCCTATCATGTGGCCCCACCCCTCTCCACCAATTGGTGGCAAGAGGTGGGTTTCAGCACTTGCAACCCATCAATGGTAAGGGGGTGGGGCCATATGATGGACAGCCTTGGCAGCCAATCAGTGGTGAGAGGTGGAGCCACCAGGGTCCCTCAGCCACAGGTGTAGAGGGGGCCCCAGACATGATAAGCCCTCAAAAATGGCAGCCAGCCCTGCAATCTGCCATGTAATCAGCTGGGTACGTCCTCAAGCTGGATAGGCCCCTAGTTATAGAGTACTGTTTTATTACCTATAGTTTAAATAACCTAAAGCATTGGTTTTAGTATTTTATGATATGTTCTAAGTGGGAATAACCCAAAAGTTAGCAAATAATATTTACTATTACTGTGTTGCTAATGATCAATACTTTCATCCTAATGACAAAGTTGTTAAAATTCTTCAAATTCAATTATTTTTAAGGTGCTCATATGTATGTTTAAGGAATCTTTTTTTTTTTAACAAATGAAACAATATTTATTTACCTTAAATTGCAGTATATTATCGTAATGATATTTCACTTTCAAGAAAAGTGTATCAATTGATATAGTAAGAGACTGAGAACAGCTAACATACTTAACATCTGTGCTGAGGTTTGCTGTTAAACCTGAAGAAGTATGCTGAATTTGACTGACAGGATAGACAAGGCTGGGAGAGTTGTAACAGTAGGGAACATTTGGTAGAGAAATTTGTTTCTGAAAATTAAAATATTTTGTGTATTACTATTAGATAGCCTTAATTTGAAAACTTATAAAAGAAAATTCTACAGGCTCCCATTTTTAGAATGAAGCAATTTCATTTAAGAGTTCCTTGAATAGATAGCAGATATTTGGGGGGGGGGGGGAATGCCTTCAGCCCATGGTACTCTAAGACTGTGTATACACAGTCAAATAATCTGGGGGAACTGTCCCAGGTTTGTTCTCCTGGTAGAAAAAAATATGTGGAGACACCTGGACAAACATTTGAATGCTGAGCCCCTGAAGAAGAAAGAGCTTGCAGTGCTGATGCTGCAGATCCAGGCCTTTTGTACCCACCTCAACATGCTCTGCAGCACAGACAACTGGTAGGAGGGGCATGGGGCGGGGGGCATGTGCCACCCCTGAGACTGGTCCCCGACTTGGCACATCCTGAGTCTGCCCAGAGACAGAAGGCACAGAACGGTGCACAGGGCAGCCCTGATCAACTGATTCACACTGCTCAGAGTCAGCCTGTGTCTCCTGGCATCACAGCGTGGGGATTGTGGAGCACGTGTGTTATGCTCCATTTGATTGGAGCAGCAGAGTCCAGTAAGCAACACACCTCCGTGGGAGGAAAGGTGAGAGCTGGGGTGCTGGAGATCTGTGATATGGTTTCTGTCAGAAGAGAACACACACAGACATCTGGATTCAATCCAAGACATCTGGATTCAATATACATCTTAGCCTCCACACTGAAGGCTGAATCAAGTCTTCCCAAAACTTCAAGGATTTCTTCTGACCTCTTATTCCAGCTGAACCAATATTTACTTAGAGCCTGTTTTAGTGGTCAGAGAATTGTGCCTCATTCAAGTAGGCCTTGCATGTCCCGTGCCTGGGAGAAATGGTACATGGCATTTGTATAAAGTTTATTCTATTCTGCATAATTTTACAGTTATTTGCTCCTCTCTTTCAAGAGCACTGCATTTTCTGTGAACTTGGGCCAGATCCTTTGCTGCTGCAAATTATTATAGGGTCATGAAGTTATTCTAAAAAAGATCTGGCAACCGTTTTTAAGAATCTGGCCATATGTTTTTAAAAAGTCTTATAGATGGAGAAATTTATCTCACAAATTCTATTCCAAACTTAGACTACTTGTTGTTTTTAAATATTAAACCATGGGGGGGAAGATACATTTCTTAATCATTTACTTATAGTTCATGTTAGATAAATATTTTTTTTGCTTACATTCCAGATGCAGCCAATAAGCTCTCCATTTTTGTGCTGTTGCATTGGCAGCAGGATGACAGTTAAATCTTTCACTGTCACTGAGCATTTGAGTCCAAGATAGTAAATAAGATTTTCCTAATTTAAGCTTAAGCCCTGTTATATGGGCAACCTGTAAAAATAAAACAATAATAAAAAAATTATTAAACTTACCTGAAGTCTATTTTTAAAATTCACTTCTTGGTTCATTTGCAGTTAGTAAATGATCATGGATCCATTAAAATCAATAGACTTTTGCACTGGAGTTATGACAACCGACAGTAACTGAGGATCTGCCTCATAAAGCTCAATTAATTCATATTTTTACACCCAAGCTAAACATTTCACTTGAGTGCTGAAAACTTATGCATCTAAATAAAACTGTGTAACCACCCATAGCTTCCATAGAAGTTAATGTTATTTATGTGCCTAAATATAGATCTCTCTAAGAAAGACAACAACATTTTTTTCTTTTTTATATCTAGAACTTTGATAAACTTTGAGCAAGAAATTGTAAAGACATTGTACAGTCCCAGAGAAAAAATTAGCAATTACAGTGCCTAAGCAAAGATGTTGCTGAGAAGTTGAAAGTGGAGGGGGTGGGGTGTTGGAATGCACGTCTGATGGAAAGATCGTATGCACTAATGCAGACTGGGAAATGCCTGGCGAGGCTGCAGAACTATGGAGAATGACCAGGAGGCTGCAATGTGCTATAAGCTGACTATGAGTCCACAGTGAGTTCCTGCAAAAAAAAAAAAAAAAGCCATCAGGGTATCAGGGTTGTATTGAAAGAACTGCCACCTGCAAATCAAAGGAAATGATTCTTTCATTGAATTTGGCAATGGCGATGCCTCACCTGAAATACTGTGATGAGGTTTGAGCCTCACACTTCAAGCAAGACGTGGACAGCTTAAAAAGAATACAGCAGAGTGACAAAATGATTAGAGATTATACAATGGGGGGGATTATACAAACTTTGTTTTCACTGATTTACATTACTGGAAGGATTATAGCTGATAGTCTAAGCACTACCTGCATTTTGAGACACAGTAAGCACGGTTAATTCAAGAGCTAATCCACAGATTTTGATTTCCTCAAATTTGAAATTGCTTGGATCAGTGTAGTTCATGTGTAAAAAATTTGTTTGCAAACTATTCTGAAAGATAAAATAGTCATATTAGTGTCAGACATGTTATTGCGCTGCTCAAGATAGACATGTTAATGCCGTACAGTCTCCTAGTTTACTGCAAAGGATTCTTTGATTAAATAATTCTTTGCAGTACAATATACCATGAATCAGTCATTTATCCTTATCACCCTAACTGCTTTTGCAATTGGATGACATAGGGCCCCTCTACACATACAGGTAAAGGCGCAATGGGATCGAATTTGCAAGCCATACAACTGCACCTCCTGCCATGCCACACATGTATGGCAGAAAGTGCAATTATAGAATTGCGCATTAGATCCCATTGCACCTTATTACCAGTGCAGGGGGATCGTGGGCTCACCCTGCACCGGCTCCCTTGGTTGAGAGCCCTGTAGCTGATTGGGCTTGCAGGCAGAATGGCATTCTACCTGCCCCCTCCTCAGCAGTGCCTCAGAGATGATGAGACTTGCAGCTGTGGTAGCATACCCCTACTGTGAGCCCCATAGCTGACAATAAGGTTCACAGCAACAGGAGCATTCCTGGCACTGCCCTGCTAGCAGCTTCACAGATGATGAGGCTCACAGGGGGGACAGCATCAGGAACAGTGCCACCACTGCGAGCATTGTCAGCTGCGGGCTGGCAGCAGGTGGTACATCTCTGTAGCTGGAAGCCCCCTCAATTGATGGAGCTCCCAGCCACAGGGGAGCACCTGGCCATACATTCAATTAATGGTATAATAAGAACAAGCTACAAAGTTATTACAGATCTTTTTGTGGAGTAATTTTATAGCTTATTGCTTGTTTAATCATGCCATTAAATGGTTGACCATGTAGCTGGGTCACAGCTTAAAGTTAAACTGGTTAATCATGCCTTAATTCTGTTTCCGTAGAATAGGTCACCTCAATGAGGAGCAAAGCAATTTTATATACAGCCACCCAGCAAGTGTAATCTCATCAGCTATGATTTGAAGCAGACAGCTCAATAGTTAAGGATGGCGTATTTCTGTATACATCAGAAAATAAACCTTTGATAAGAATACAAATAAGGCTACCAATTAGTACTCCGGCAGTACATTTTTAACAGCAGGAACATTTGTCCATTCTTATATGGATTGACATCATTAAGATATTTACACTGGTAATCTGTCAATATTGTTTTGTATTGAACTGATGACAACTTGACATAAGAGTAAGAGTCTCCATACCCTCTTGCCACCCTCCTCGGGACAGACAACTGTTAGATTATATAAAAATAAAGTAGGCAACTGATATAATCCAACCCCCTGCCACCCCCAGTGCTCCTTCCTGCCCATGGCAGGGGGTCGGACTTGATGATCTGTCTAGGTCCCTTCCGACTCATTGATTCTATGATTCTATAATAATGCTTACTTATTCCTCTGGAAAATTAAGGGTACTATGAGAAATTTTAAGTAACGTAATATGTGATCTCTTTGTAATGTGTGAATTATGAAGTTGCTAAAAATCTTAAAATCTGAAAAAGAAAAAGACAAACCAAATATTGATATTGTTTTAACTTAATCAAGCTGCTTATATCAAAGATTAAAAAATGACACTGAGTTTTCTTCCTTAGGGAAATTTCCTGTTGCTGTGATGAGAAGTGAAGACAAGTAATTGCCTTGCAGTTCTACTCCTTGATAAAGAGTTTCCTGTCAGTTTCATTATCTCACAGTAAAAATAGGAATACTTTATGATGCTTCAAATCAGTTGGTATGGGGGAAGGGGCAGAAAAAACACAGTGCTTTAAGTCACTAAAAACATTATGAATTAAAATTAATATAATGTAAGGAGATGACTTTGAAAAAAATCTACTTGCATTTGAAACAGAAAATTGGTAGAAAATATAATTTTTATTTTCCACAGCACCTAGAAAGTTGAGAGGGAAAAAAAACACTTCATATGTAGCAAGGCAAAACAAGATAGCATTACTAATAAATTAAGTATAGGGTTGAACTACAATTAAACACCAACAGATTGCTAATCATTATGATTGTTGTTCTTACAGCTGTGCTCAGAGGCCCCAATCAGGATTGAGGCTCTGCCATGTTAGGTGCTATATAGACAAAGACAAGACAATTCCTATCTTGAATAACTTCTAGTGAGGAGAACAATGAGGATTAATACCCCATTCTCCTGTACATCTCAAAAGAGAGGGAATAAAACTGCCCCCTGCTCCCTTTGCCTTTGCCTTAGGGACCTATGTCAGCTGGTGTCCGGCCATGCCCCACTCCCTTCTGTCTAGACAGCAGACAGGCAGGATCGACCCTGCTATCTGGAGCAGATGGCACAGCCCATCCAAGGGCTGAAAAGCATGGTGGGATCCTGGGAGACTCTGGTTTAACTTAAACCAGGAAGGGGTTTGGGACAGATATTGCATAAACTGGTTTGACCCAAATCAGTTAAGTCTGATATTACATTCAACCAGGTTTATCTTAAACCAGTTTCAGCCATTTTGAAACTGGTTTATGTGCACTGAACTTATATTTTGTTACTGGTTTAAACCAGTTTTTGATCACTTAAACTTCTGTCCCTAGCCACTCTGAAATTTAAAGAAGCCTAAAATATTTAGATGCCTACATCCTTTGCCTAAAAACGGAGTGCCTAAATTTAGCTTTTAAGCTGCTCTAAAAATATTAACCAATGACTTATAACTCAAAGTCCAAGCTTCTTTTAATTTCCAAAATACAGTAAAAGCTCTGTTATCAAAATATGCTGGTTAATTGAGCGGCCCCAGCCACCGCTTCTCATGCCATGTATGGGGCATCTCTCTGCCCCTCCCATGGTATTACTGCCCCTCCTGTTGCATCGTCACCACTCCCGTGGGACAGGGAGACAGGTCCCACACAGGCCTACACAGTTTGTTATGCACCCGGGCCATGGGTGCTCAGCAGCACAGACTGCTTTGCCCCAAGCAACAGGGGTTCAGAGAAACTGGAAGTGCCATGGTGAGCACTTCAGGTTTCACTTTATCTTACAAGGTGGCATGCCAGTTAGTGGAGCATGCCAGCTTGTAAGATGCCAGGTAACAGAACTTTTACTGTATTTTTAGTCTCAAGATTGTGGTTAATTTTAGGACTTTTCAAAAGAGACCATAATCAGATATTTTATTTAGCTAAACTGAATAGTTCGTTTAAAAGAATACATTTGGAGATTATTATTTTGATGACCTATATTAAACAGAAAACTCTTACTTAAAGCATGTATTGGCCTCACCCCTTGCTACCACTACAATACTAGAAGGAATTGAGCTTCATTAACATCATCTGCATTTTGGGGACTGCATCCACCCTATCTGTTTTGTCAAGGCAAATATGTCATTTGCTTCCTCATCATCTGTCATTAAGGCACAATAGCAGTTACCTACTGTATCCAGTTAACCTTGGAATACCCTGCTCATCTATCTGGTCATAACTATTGTCTATTTACACTGGTGTGTGATCTCTCTATACTCAATTAGTACTTCACCTTACTACTGGATTTTGCAGCTAAATGTTGTGTCTTTGCAGCTTTGTTTCTAGTGGAGTTAACCTACATTTATACCAGTGCATTTGAGAGTGGGTGTATTAAAATATCAAACCAGCAGATATTTTCAAATCTATTATGCAGTATTTTAAAATGTTAAAAACAAAAAAATGTGCCACTAAATTTTCAGCAGCTGTTACATTTCCTTCACTTGAAAGCTGGACATTTCAAATCCTTACTCAAATCTCACTGAACTATTTGTATAAATAAAAATGTGCAAGACTGGGATCTTTGAATTGTAACATTTATCATCTGCTTTTTTACGAACAGTTTGCAAAAATAATAGTATTTTTGATCTATGGAATCAAAAACGATTAACATCAGTATCTTCAGTTATTGAGATTTTAATAGTTGCATGCATCTCACTGTACCCATCTCTGGATTCTCCATCATCCCAGAATAATTCTCCTGTTGCTTAACTATTGTCATCTAATGCAATTAGAAGTCCCATTGGTTTCATACGGCTGTAAAAAGGAAGACTGTTTGTCTTAAGTGTATAAAAAATACCTTGCCATCACACATATTAATATTTTTTTTAACTATGTGCTTGGAAAAATCACAGTTTCAGGCAGCAAGGCATTCACAGTCAGTACTAGAATAGATTTTTTTGTAAACTCCTGAACAGCAGAAACTCTCTCATTTTCACAGAAATGGATGGAAATGTATAGCAAGACTAAAACTTAATACAAAATTAACCTGTGATTAACCAGGAATCCCTTTGTTTAATTCATCCTGGAAATGTTTTGAGGCTTACTGTTTTTAATGAATTCCAAAGTTGGAAGCCAAGCACAAAATAGGCATTTTTCTTCTCAAATGTTGTGCATCTATTATCACATATATATATATATATAGAGAGAGAGAGAGAGAGAGAGAGAGAGAGAGAGAGAGAGAGAGAGAGGGACAGAGAGAGAGGGAAGAATTTGGTCTTAGATGTTTTTTGTGCCATGGACCCCTTTAGCAGTCTGGTGAAGCCTATGGACCCCTTCTCAGAATAATGAGCGTCTGAAGACAGGCAGACTGCAATCACATGCGATCTAGCGGCGGGTCTAATAACTACCATAATTTCAAAGTAGTGATGAGCATAAACGATATTTCGAGATATCTGCAACAACGAGATATCTGCAACAACTGTAATGTGATATGAAAATATCTGTGATTTCTATTGGTGACAAAGTCACAGGTACTGCTAATACTACTGTGGTTTGTTGCCTACATTCATAACTGAAGGAAATGCTACATTTCAGTTAGAGGTTAGTGAAAATAAAGATGTAATTTTTTTCCCATCCAAGTTCACAGACCCCCTGAAATCTATCCACAGACCCCTTGGGGGTCCGTGGACCCCAGGTTAAGAACCCCTAGCATCTGTTATATATTTTCTATTGGAACTAACCCTACATACCCATGTAGGGGAGATAAGGGGTAAGGGAACTGCAGAATTACACAATGAAAGTTACTCAGGATTCACAATGCAGTCCTCTGTGTACAAACTGGTAACAAAACAAGACCATATGTTTGCCCCCCAAAATGTTGGGGATTAATTCAAAGAACTGGGATCAACACATTGTTTCTTTTTATGACCAGAGCACAAAATGCTTAGACACAGGAGTCGAGGTAGATGTGATCTACCTACACTTTAAGAAGGCCTTTGATATGGTATTACATTCCATTCTTGTAAATAAACTGACAGGCTATGATGTAGATGATTACATGGTCAGATGCCTAGCAAATTGACTTAGGGGTCACACCTAGGGAGTGGTGGTGGATGTGTCGATATTAACCTAGAAAGATGTGGGCCGTGGAGTCCCGCAAGGCTTAGTCCCTGGACCAGTGCTATTCAATGTCTTCATCGGTGACTTGGACAAGTCGTAGTTGACTCCAAGATGAACAGAAGTCAGCAATGTGACAAAGTGATCAGCAAGGGTAACTGTACTTTATCATGAATTAGCAGATGCATGATGAACAGGACCAGGGAAGTGATGCTTCCCCTCTATGCAGCACTGGTCAGGCCGCAGCTGGAGTACTACTTCTAGTTTTGGGCACCGCTCTTCAAGAGGGATGTGGAGACTCTTGAGAGGGTTCGGAGGAAGGCCACTCATATGATCAGAGGCCTGCAGGCAAGGCCCTATAAGGAGAGTCTGAGGGACCTAGATCTTTTCAGCTTTCACAAGAGAAGGCTGAAAGGTAATCTTGTGGCTGTCTAGAAATTCACCATGGGAGGGCAGCACGGAATAGGAGATGCTCTGTTTACTAGGGCACCCCCTGGAGTAACTAGGAACAATGGCCACAGATTGATGGAGAGCAGATTTAGGTTGGACATTAGAAATAACTTCTTCACAGTAAGGGTTGCCAGAATCTGGAATGGGCTTCCAAGGGAAGTGGTGCTCTCTCCGACCTTGGGGGTCTTCAAGAGGTGACTGGACAAGCACCTAGCTGTAGGACTGTGTGAAGCTTCGGGTGGTGATTTGATTTGGAGGGAATTAAGCCTAATTCAGTGGCCAAATCTCTGAATCCAGATCGAATCAGGGGACCAATTTAAAGGTCTAAATTGATTCAAAGCTCTCCAAATCTTCGTCAAAGATTCGGAGAGCTTTGACGATTCAGACAGTCCCTGGTGTCTGCACTCTGAGCTGGTAACTACTAGGGGTGGGGAAGAGTACTAGAGGCGGGGGGAGGGGACCATGGAGGGACACCTGCCAGCCCCCCCAACCCCCCTGCAGCTCCCTGACCCCCAGCTGCTCCCCGCCCCAGCTCCTGGTACTTTAAAGGAAAGCACTGGAGCTCACTGGGTGCTGCCAGGCACAGAGCAATCCTCACTGCCCCCCACTGCTCCATGCTGTATGGGGAGCTCTTTACAACCCCCTCAACCTCCCCCGTTTCTCCCCCAGCTGCCCTGCCTGATGGGGCTCTGACCCTTTAAGAAAAAAAAAAGCCAAGAAAAGCCCTGGGACTCATTGCTCCTGGTGCAGCCTCAGGGCTTTGGGAGGCTCATGCAGAGCCCCTCATGTGGCACGGGGCAGTGTGGATCACCCCCTGCCAGCAGGAGTGGAGAATCCTGGGGCTTCTTCAGGTTTGCTTTTTTTTCCCTAAAGGGCTGGAGCTGGCCTATGTGGGGCACCTGTGGGGGGGCTATGGGAGTGGGGGGGGCAAGGGGCTTGTGCAGAGCCCCCCATGCAGTGTGGGGCAGTGGGGATTGCCCCCCACCCAGCAGCACCTGCTGAGCAGGGCTTTTTCTTTACCCAAGTGCTGGGAGCTGGGGCAGGTGGGGTGGCCATTGCTGAGCTGGGAGAGGGGTGGGGGGTGGGCCTGGCCTGGCTGATTTGGAGATCCAGCTGCTGCTGAATCTGCTAATTAGATTCAGCCAAATTGAATCAGGACAGTGATTCAAATCACCAAATCAAATCACTGTCCCCTGAATCGGCCAAACCTGAATCTGAAGTGATTACTAGGTGCTTCACACAGGCCTACCTAGCTGGGGTCATCTGACCCCAGCGCTCTTTCCTGCCCAGGGCAAGGGGTCAGAATCAATGACCTACTGAGGTCCCTTCTGACCCTAACATCTATGAACCTATGAATCATTCTAGATCCTGGACACAAATTCTTGACTGCAGTGGGACTTAAATACCTGTCCAATGTGACCCTGGCTACAGACAGACATTACACATAAACTGGTTCAAGTGATCAGAAACTGGTTTAAACCTTTAACAGAACAAATGTTCATTGCACATAAACCAGTTTGAAAATGACTGTAACCAGTTGAGATAAACCTGGTTGAATGTAGTAATGTGACCCGACATCATCATCACTAACGAAGAGGCCAAGAAGGTCATGATCGTGGATGTCACCATCCAATTCACGAACCAGCGTCAAGCCTTCACTGACACCTGGTCTCACAAGTGGGAGAAGTACGCTCACTGGCCGACATCATGAGGGGCTGTGGCTATGATGTGACGGTCGATGTGCTCATCGTGGGAACGCTTGGAGCCTGGGACCCCAGCAACAAGAGCATCCTGCATGCTTCCCACATCTCCCGCCGCTACACCAAGCTGATGCGCTGCCTCATGGTGTCCAACACCATCCATTGGTCCTGCGACATGTACATGGAACAAACACAGGCCACCGCCAGTACTCTGACCCTACCAGATGAACGGCCACCGGACCCAGAGGGGACCGCCTGAACCCCCCTCTGCCCCAGATGGACCTTCACTTTGAGAGGATTCTTCAGCAACGGACGACCCCGCTCCACCCGAAGAGGACCCCCACAATGAGACTCTATATGGACTGAGACACTTTCTTCGAACCACTTCTTCTACCATTGAGGACCATTGTAATGGGTCTGTGTGTATCTATCTTCTTTCTCTCTCAGCGTCATGAAACCCCTCCCTCCCCTTCCCCTTTCCCCCCACCCCCGGACTTAGTTGGCTAACATTGTATCTCCTGTAACCTAGTTGCATTCCCCTTCTCACATACATCCCTCTAATGTTAGTCCCTCGCTTGGGTGATATGTTTTTCCCTACCAGTTTTGTCATCTTTTTTGGATTCATAATCCTAAACATCTACTAATAAAAGTCAATCAGATGTAACTGATTTGTGTCAAACTGGTTCATGTAATGTTTGTCCCAGACCCCTTCCTGGTTTAAGTTAAGCCAGAGTCCCCCAGCATCCCAGATGCTTTGCAACCCTGATTTAGGCTGTGCTCTCTGCTCCAGCCCAGCAGAGCTGGCTCTGTCCCTCTGCTTCCTGGCTGGAGTTCTGGCAGAGACTGCAGGTACAGTGGGGTCTGCCTGGCTTCCTCCTGTTCCCCTTCCTCCCCCTCACCACTCCCTGCTCAAGCAGGGATTCCCCCCTCCCCTCTGCCCTACCTAGATACCTCTCAGCATTAGCTAGCATACCACATGCTGGATACAATCCATGCTGTGGAAGACAGGACAAAGGCAAACAGAATAGCATCAGCTTTGGCTTTTTGACGCCAAATCAACAGGTAGCTGGTAATGTCCCATCGTTCCTTCTTTGAAAAAAATTTTTAAGAAGAGCTTGACCTAATGAGAGAGGCTTTTCCTTTTTTTGATGGGCTGATAAATGCTAACAACTCCCTGTGTAACTCTCTGCTGTGTAATTCAATGTTCTGTTATCAGCTCCCTGCTAGCTCCCTCACTGGGAGGGGGAGAGGGGGATGCTCTCTAATCAGAGCATCCTGCCAGGGCCTGGCCATGCCCCCCTTCAGAACTTCGGAAGGGAAGGGAAGGCTTCTCTAGTGCCCCTCAGCTTCTAGCCTGAGCCATGGCAGGCATGAAGTCCTAGTTTGTCTGCCAGGAGATACATCTCAATCAGTTGTTTTCTCCACAATGCTCTTCCACCCAAAGTCACAGAAGAGGAAAATAGATTAGAATTTTACAGAGAATGATTTCTTCAATCTTGAACTTTGATTAGTTCTTCTTGATTAGTCACCAGTCATGCTAAGCAAATGTTTGTGTCTGTCTGACCACTGTCATAGACAATCACTATAGCTTAATGTCAATATGGTATAATTCAAACACCTCTTACACTGATTCCAGCATAAAGCAAAGAAATCAGTTTATCCTGGAAGACTGAAGAAGATGCTATTATTTGTTGGATACAGGATTAAAAAGTTTACTCTTCCTTCTTACCAAAGTAGTGAACTGATTTTTTCATAGGAATGAAGTAATGAAGAATTTGTAGAATTCTGCAAAAGCTTTTATACAACTATATGCTTCACTATTTTTTTAACTGATGTTCTTTGTCCTCAGCACACTACGGAATTATGGAAAAGATATGATCTTCCCTTCAACTGCTGTTATGAATTCTTTCTCTCTTAATCCCCCATGCTACATAACCTTCTTTTTCCCTTTCCAACTCTCTTTTATCTTCCTTTCTATTACTCCCTTTTCACTCAACTTTATCATTCCTTTAAAATCCCATTTAAGTTGCCAGCAGATCAAGGGAAGTAATTATTCTGCTCTATTCTGCACTGAGGAGGCCACATCTGGAATACTGTGTCCAGTTGTGGGCCATCTACTATAAAAAAGATGTGGACTAGTTGGAGAGAATCCAGAGACAGGCAATGAAAATTGTTAGGGGGCTGGGACACATGACTTCTGAGAAGAGGATGAGAGAACTGGGCTTATTTAGTCTGCAGAAGAAAAGACCAAGGGGGGATTTGAAAGCAGCCTATAAGGTGGTTCCAAAGGGGATGGAGCTAGACTGTTCTCAGTGGTGGCAGATGATAGAACAAGGAGCAATGGTCTCAATTTGTAAACTCAAGGAAGTTTAGGTTGGATATTAGGAAAAACTGTCTCACTTGGACAGTGATTAAGCACTGGAATGTGTTACCTAGAGAAGTAGTAGAATCTCCATTCTTGGAGGTTTTTTAAGGCCTGGCTTGACAAAGCTCTGGCTAGAATGATCTAGTTGGGTAAGGACCTTCTTTGAGCAGGGGGTTGGTTTAGATGACCTCCTGAAGTCCCATCCAATCCTAATTTTCTATGATTCTGTGATTTTCTATGTTACCTAGTCTAACTTCTTGAATTAGAGCTGACAATTGTATTTCATCTTATAAACAGAAGAGTGTATAAGAATAGGTAGACAGACTCACGTCCCAGTGTACTACTCTATGGATTAACTTACTGTTTCATAATCATACCACACTGCACCAGGAATATATGTAGTCATTTTTTTCTGCACCCTGAAATAAGAGCAAAGATGTAATTTTCACATCACAAGTCAAAAGAATCAAATAGGAACTAAATTAAAGTTTTCAAAGTGACAAATCTGGGGCTGAGGAGAGACTATCACTTTTTTTCTCTGCAATAATTCTGACCAAAGTGCTGGACTTTTCATAAAATTATGGAAACTGGAGATGAAAAAGATATACTTGTCCAGCCACATGCAGCAAAGATGTATTCCATATACTGTTACTGAACTATTGGACCTCATTGAAAATATGTGGCAAAATGAAACTTCTATCTCTGCCCTTGGGAAACTATTAAACAACTGAGTCATTGTCACGGTGAGATTTTTTCCTTTGTTCTCCTGTTGTTTGATTCCTTTTCTCCTATTCAGATCCCCTTGAACCATACTAAATAATTCTTACTTATATTGGCAGCTTCATATGTTTGGAAGCTGCCTCCTCTCAGACATTTTCTACCCAAGTTAAAGACTATATAATAATAAATCATTCTTTCTAGCTCCTAATCAATATTGTTACATTTCTCTGAACCCCACCACTTTCTAAACCTGTTCTGATATGATGTCCAAAAATAATACAATAATCCAAGTACAGCTTCACTAATACCACAAAGGGATCATTACACCTCAGTACATCAGTCTATTTCGATATTACATCACATTGCAAATGTATTTCTTATTTTATAGCCACAATCACTCAAAGTTTCCTTTAATACTGTTTAGTTCCAGATTTGGTTATTTCATATGCATCTCTTTCATTGAATATTTAATAAAAGTATTCTTTTCAAGCTTGAGTACATGCGAGATGCTGAGGATATTTTAAAGTCATGAGTGTTATACAAGGATTTCATAATAGAAATATACATGGCTGGTGTGTTTCCAGTGATGCCACAAAGAGATAAGGGACATTAGCTGTGAATTTTAGAAAAAGGTTTGTCTTGCAGTTTTGCCATGCTCAGTCTGTATTTTCCTCCGTATATGACCAGATTCTGTTCCACATGAGTACAGATTCCATTCACTACACAGTATCCTCAAGCAATCAATGAACCATGATTCGGTCTGACAACATGTGCATTTTAGTAAATATACCTACAGTGATTAAAAATGTGTCTTTGCAGATCTTTTATCAATTACAGAAACAAAAAAAAATGTAAAACATATTTTCTGTAAATAAGAGAATATTCAGGCAGACAAATTGTTTGATGCAAAAACAATCATTTGACATCTACTCTACTGGATATTACTAATTTTAGAGATCTACAGTGGGGTTCAAAACAAAAGAGAGGCACAGAATTGGACACACAAGGACTGATGAAATTTTTATGGAAACGCAAAGTTAAGATTACTTGGAGTTCTGATGGTTCTTTCTTTAAAGCTGTCTGATGAATTTAAAAGCATGTTTGGAGATGCATTCTGTTACAAATATTATGTGTGTTTATAAATATACTGTATATACTGGCATCAAATTCTGCCTATTGCAGTGGTTGGCAACCCCTGGCACCCATGCTAAAGTGCGGCACGTGAAAACATTTTGCTTGGTACACCATCTGTTGGGGTGGATGGTGGGAGAGCCATGAGATACACAATCCTTCTTGTGGCAACACAACTCCAGCCTTTTCCCCACCATCGATCCCAAGGTGCATCTGTATCTGCTACCAGCAACAAGCCAGGCCAAGGATCCATAGACCTTGGTGCAGTTGCTTGCAGCCTCCCTCTGGCCTGCCACAAGCAGCCAGGACTCTGGCAGACAGTGGGGAAGGGGCTGGGGCTGCACTGCCATAAGAAGATCAGGTCCCTTGTGGTTCCCCAGTCCATACACCCCTGTCATGGCAACACCTTACAAGTCAACGTTGCAGGTTTTTTGACATTCTGCTCAAAAACATTACCGACTCCTGGCCTATTGAATTTCCCTTTTCCCAAACAAAGCAGAATTTATAAACATTGTGATCAGTGCACTTACTTATGAAGAAGTGGCCTTACAACCATGCCTCCTTGTTTATGAGCTTTGTAAAATAGGGTATAGAGGTAGGGAAGCAAAGTGTAGCAAGTGTTCAAGCAGTGCATTGATCTCTTCACCAAAAGAGAATCTGTATCAAATACATCAGGATCCTGAGGCTGACCATTAATGGTGGACTGTTACTGTTACGAAGAGAGCACTGTAGGCCACATTTTCAATGAGCAATTGAAATACTACTGGAATCCAAGTGAGCT
>NW_017728995.1:13662194-13674163 GCF_001723915.1 Gavialis gangeticus
CCAAAAGAGAATCTGTATCAAATACATCAGGATCCTGAGGCTGACCATTAATGGTGGACTGTTACTGTTACGAAGAGAGCACTGTAGGCCACATTTTCAATGAGCAATTGAAATACTACTGGAATCCAAGGGAGCTGCTACTCAAGGAGCATGCAGCTGCAGATACCAGTGGTGAACTTGATATAGTACATACACTTATTTCTCACCTAGCTGAAACTTTTGGAGTTAGAATTTCATTGATACAGTCTAAGGATGCAAAATGCCAGGTACAATCCAGTGAAATATGCATGTATCTCACTTTGATAGGAATTAAAGTAGTTAAAGTAGTGTTCAAAACCACAAGGCTGCATTCCTATGGTATGCTATAATTGGATATCCCTTGTGCATACAATAGTAATGACTGAATAAAAAAAAAAGAGAAAAAAGAGTAAGGACAAGGAAATAATTATATATCAGATTATTTATTTCTGTTCTGTTGTGCTAGCTGGGATGTAAGCTATATTTAATATGCTACTGGCAAGTTAGGATATAACAGCAGTAGAAAATTAGTAATATAATAATATGATATAATATATGTACATACATCTCACATTAATATTATATGTGTGTGTGTGTGTGTGTGTGTGTGTGTAAATAATAAAGCATCTGTAACCTACCACATTATATTCATCATTGAGATTGCCAGAAAATGGGTAAACTGCTCCAATTTGCATCCACTGTCTGCAAAGTTCTTCTGTGGTAGCAAAGAAGAACCCACAAATATCTGCTCCAACCTGAAAAAAATACATACAGACCACCTGTGTGCCAAAATACTGTACATACAAAATATGCATGGAGTACATTATAGTTTCCTTTCCATCTAAGTACCTACCCATATATTAAATCTGATACAAGACCACTTTTGAAAAGATGCTGTCCAGAAAAATTATCAGCATAGTGTGATTATTATGGCCATTAAGACTAGGGAAGAGTTTCAGCATGCTTTCACTTGAAAACCTTTCTTCCTTCAGACTGGACCAGGCATGAAGATGCCAGCTCAGCATATCCAGCCATTTTCACTGAAGCAACTAAGATGTTAATCTGGAGCAGAAATGTCTGGTAAATTCTTTTCTTAAAATGAATATTATATATTCATATATAATTTATACAGTAAAATATAAAATATATTAAAGAATTTTTACAAAAATGTTACTAAATAGTACAGCACAAGTGAACACATTCTCCCTTACATATCAACTTTTAGTTTGGGGTAATGAGTCAAAGTTTTTGTAACTTGCATACCAGTACCACTTAAGAGATTTATAATGCAAGAAAAGCAATTAAGCGTGAAAAAAAATCATGGCAAATTTTACACCTTTATACTTTGACACACGGAAGTCTACTGCAGTCCATCCAATTTTAAGGAAAGCTAACTTTTTTCCATTCCCCACATCACCATTGCTTTTAAAAAGCACCTTCTTTTGCAAAAGCAATAACAAAGGAAATCCCACAGAATAATGACAACTGGAGAGAATAGCATTAGGGAAAGAGAAAGAAATACAAGTCTGATACAAAACAGAGGCCTACAAATATTTTGATGCCTGCATGTATGCACATACAGCAGTCCATACTGTCCATAGTTTGCTTCCTGTAGTGAATAAGGTTGACTTCTATATATTGTTAATGATTGTCATTCTCTTTCTTAAACTCTCTCAGTGTCTTTATATAATGAGCTCCTTCTTGAATGTTTTGAATATACTAGCATGCATTGTTGCTACCATAAAACAGGATTAATATGAATAAATACATTAAAAATAAAACAGCTTAAAAGATGGTAGGATAGCAAAATGAAATGATCACATTTTGAAAATGAAATTCAGACATTGAACTATTTTGTAAATCACTGGATCTTCTCCCATTGTCAACTGAGTGAAAAAAGCACACTGTGAATTGCTGAAAAGTAAAAAAGTATAAAAAGTGATTGATGGCTTCAAACACAGAAAAAAGCACATTAGGTCATAATAGATCCTTCTAGTCAGAAAATAATAGATCATCTAGATAGGGGAGTATACTTGTTTAAAGCTGTTCTTGGGGATGAAGGGTAAGTGTTCTCTATTTCTGAAGATAATGAATTTATGACTTAAAGAGTATTTTTCCAGATATCTGCAATATTTGATTATTAGCAATTCTCTAATTTTTCTTAAGAAGAATTAACATAAATAAATGTTGCATACATAAGGCGTTCCAAAGAGGTTAAATTCCACCTGGCTTCGAATGCCTGCGCGCATGCCACCTTGGCCCATGCTGTAGAGGGTGCACGCTCTCTGGGTTTGTGGATATCCCGAGGTGGGCTTCGGTTGTCCCTCTGGCCTCCCCCAAACTCTCTGCCACGTCTTTGAATGTTATTTCAGTGGGGGGGAGGTAGCCTTGAAGGTCCCCTCAGGGATGACCACTCCACTCACGGGATGTTCATGGGGTTCCGTCTTCCCTACACCCCAACCTACACCAACCTCTGGCGGAGCGCCAGGTCTTAACATGGCCACCTCTCCTCAGTGGATGTTCCTTGTGCCTTATTGTGTCCCTCTTTCCTCCTTGGGGCAGGATCATTAGTTGTTTCATGCCCTATGGGGTCGGCATGGGTTCCCCTGTCAAGCAGGGGTAAAGAAACAAAATGAAGAAAAGAAGAATAAAAAAAAAGAGTACCCCAAAAGGGCCTTCCCGTCCAGTTTCCTACTGGTTGGTTCTTCCTGCACTATGCCTATACTTGGCAGTACTCCCCCGACACTGGTCCTGAGGGGTCTCTCTCCCCTTTTCGCTCCCAGCCCAGCTCCCTGACATGGTACCTGTAAGTGGCCAGGTGGAAAACCTTCTGCTTCCCCAGGGTTGGTCTCAGCCTGTTCCTCTGGGTCACCATCCTGATTGTTCTGTGGTTCAGAACCTCTGTTACTGAACTTCTTCAGAGGTACAAGGGGGAAGTCACCCCCGGTACTCCTCTCCTCCTGGGGCTCCACCTCATTCCCCTTGGTGCAAGGGAACCCCCTGGTGCTGCTCCAGCTGGTGCCCGCCATCCAGGTGCTCCCTGTTCATGCCAGCTCTGTTCATTGCCAGCCCAGAGAGCCTCCGCCTCCTCACTAGCTCTCCCTGCCTCACTGTCAGTGGCCACTTTTATCCTTGCTGGCCAGTGCGTCCCTGTGACATCATCCGCCGGCTTTAATTGCATAAAGGCACAGCTTGTGAACCGAGCAGGCTCTCTTCTTCGTGCCTCCGGCCTTTCTCCTCCTACAGGTAAGTAGTTTTTTTGTGTTTCCTTCTTTATTTCAATGTTATCTCCTGCACTGTGCCCCGTGGGTGGGGCTTCCCAATCCCTCTTCTCAGTCTCCCCGGGACACCCCCCTCCCCCCCAAGCTGCCTTGGGGCATTTCACTCTGTTTTGTTAGGTTTCTACCTGTGTCGATGGTTGTTTCCTTAGTCTATTGCTGGCCAACATCAAATTTGGAGTCATCACTGCACCTGGATAGAAAATCCGCTGTTATGTTACTTTTTCGTGCACAGTGTAATATATAAAATTTGAAGGGTTGGAGTGCTACGGCCCATCTTGTAATGCAGGTATTATCTGTTTTGGTTGAGCTCAGCCATTTTAAGGGGGCATGACCTGTTATTAATGTAAATTCTCTCCCCATCAGGTAACACCTGAAGTGTTCTACAGTCTAGCGTATTGTCAGACATTTCTATTCTATAGTTGTGCACCATGTTTCTGCAGGCAGTAGCTTTCTACTGGTGTAGGTGACTGGCCTATCTATTCCATCATCTTCTTGGGTTAATATAGCCCCCAACACTGTTTCAGAGGCATCAGTATGTAATATAAAAGGTTTATGGAAATCAGGGGTGTGTATAACTACCTCTTCATGTAAGACCTTTTTTAATAGCTCGAAGTTCTGCCTCATTTTAGTTGTCCACCTTATCCCTCCCACTTGTGGTTCCTTCAATGCATCTGAGAGGGGTGCTGCTAATTTGGCAAATCAGGGAACAAACTGCTGACAATAATTGGTTAAACCCAAAAAGGATCGTAGTTGCTTACTGGTTCATAGTGCCTGAAAATTGTGGATGGTTTCTACCTTATCGTCTAAAGGCCATATTGTGCCCTGCCTGAACAGAAACCCTAGGTATTTCATTTGTTTCTGGGCTAGCGCACATTTCTTTGGATTTGCTGTCAGACCCGTCTTCCTTAATTCTGTGAGTACTGCCCACAGGGCTCTTCTGTGCTGGGCCCACATTTGGGTGAATACCATGATGTCATCAATGTAAGCCATGGTATATTCGGTGTGTGGGGCCAATATTCAATCCATCAAATGGTGAAATGTTGCAGCCAGTCCATGAAGCCCAAATGGCATTACGGACAAATTTGTATAGTCCCCATGGTGTCCCAAAAACAGTTTTATGTTGGTCCCTGTGTGCTACTGGGATTTGCCAATATCTCTTTGCTAGGTCTAAAGTCGAGATATACTGGGCATTGCCAATGTGTTCCACCAGCTCCGTGACATGGGGTATGGGGAATGCATCAAAGAGCGACATGGTGTTTAGCTGTTGGTAACTGACACATAGTTGCAAGGAGCTGTTGGGTTTCAGCTCTGGCACTATGGGACTATGCCATGGGCTGTGGGACGGATGTATGACTCCCTGTTCAGTCATTTTTCTGATCTCATCCTGTATTTCACCAGATAGATGATGGGGCACCGGCTGCCATCCTTCCTGTACTATAGCCCCTGGGACTGTTTGTATAGAATGATAGACTCCTTGGGCCCATCCTGGCTCCTCCTTGAATACATCTCGGAATTCCTCTATTAGAGCTTTGCCCTCATATTCCTGTGTCACTGACAGCTCCTCCCCTATCCAGATCTGTCTTTCCAGTTCGTCCATGGCTTTTCCTCATGTCATGCCCTGTGGCCCCAAGTCCTCTATTTCAGCTTCCAAGAAGGAGGCCCATCCCTCAGGCCCGCGCCACTCCCATAGGAGATTAATGTGATATATTTGTTTTTCTTGGAGGTGATCAGGACAGTGGACCTCGTAGTCTACCAGACCTACCTGGCAGATCACTTCGAAGAAGCCCTTCCATTGAGTTAACAGCTTACTGGAAGATAGAAGTAACAAAACCAGGACTGTCTGCCTTGGTCTAAATTCCCATTCCTTGGTGCGGGCATTGTACTGGCCTTTTGGCAGAGTTGTGCTTCCTGCAGGTTACTCTTAGCAAAATCCCAGGCCAGATGTACTTGCTTTTGGAACTCCTGGCGGTATGATGTCGGGTCTCTTGCTTCCCGGGTGTCATGTTCCCAATCTTCCATCAGCACTTGCAAGAGTCTGCAAGGGCGGTGACCTAGTACAAGTTCAACAGGGGAGCATTTCCATGAGTCCTGCGGAGTGTCCCTCAGGGCGAACAGAACCAAAGGGAGGAGTAGGTCCCATTTTCTAGGGTCTCCCTTTATGCAACAATGTAGCATTCTCTTGATCATCCCATTTAGTCTTTCCACCAACCCATTCATTTGAGGGTGGTAGACTGAGGTATGCAACTGTTTTATTTGGAGGGTACGGCAAACTATCCACAACACCACTGACAAAGTTGCGTCCTTGGTCAGTAAGGATCTCTGGGGGGATTCCCATCCTAGATATCCACTTGAGGAACTCTTCCACTATTCACAGGGCAGTCACCGTTCATAAAGGAACAGCCTCCGGGCACTGGGTAGCATAATTGATCAATACCAATATGTATTTGGTGGCCGACACTAGTACGAGGAAGAGGCCCAACCACTTCTAAGGCGATCCTTGAGAAGGGCTCATCAATAATAAGTAGGGACTTAAGAGAGGCCCTTGTGGGGCGATCCTCCATAGCTTTCTGACACTCCGAGCAAGCAGAACAGTGGCACACTACGTCTTCCCCCTACCCTGGCCAAAAAAAAAATTGTACTATGCAGGATGTGGTTTTGTCTCAATCCATATGACCCCCAGTGAGATTAGAATGAGCAAGGCACCAGATAGTATGGCAGGCACCACAAGCCACATTTTTTGAGCTCCCTTATCATTCCAGGGTGAACACGATACAGGAGCTGGTGTCTTACGTCAAACCAAGGAACATCTTCTGGCCCTGTTGCTGGGGTGGTCAAGAGGTTCAGGGCCTGTATCCTCAGCATCTGAAGGCCAGCATCCTCTTCCTGCGCCTCTTGGAACTGTCGGCTGCTGGTTATGTCATGGAGGTCTGATGACTCCTTGTCATTTTCGAGCTCCCCATGCCATCCTTCTCTATTTTGTAGATTTCTCCCTGCCATCTCAGCATCTCGGACCCTCTCAAGTGCATCATATATAGGGGTCCAATCACGTCCTAGCAGCATGTTGCAAGCTAGGTGGAATATTATCCCTAGTAGCTCTCCATGGTATTCCATGACCCCGAGGTGTATCCACTGGTGGTTGACATACTTAGTTTCCCCATGGAGACATGACAGTTTCACTGGGTCCACCTCCCAGCCTGCCCATGGGGTGACCAAATCTGCCCTCACCAATGACTGGGCACACCCTGAATCCAAGATGGCTTGAAGGGGGAGGGGGCACCTCCCAATCCAAGCTTTTACTACTGGATGCCCCCATACAGCACTTCCCCCCTCCCCCGGTGATGTAACTGAAGTCCATGGGCTCCATCTGGTCTGATTCCTTTCTTCCCTCCCCTGGCCCCCTTGTTGCATTGTTGGGACACTGTTGCTCTGTTGGTTCACTCCAACAATCATTGCAGAAGTGGCCAACCGTTCCACAACAGAAACAGATCATGTCTCTGGTTTCTCCCTTGAATGTGGTCCACCTCTTTTCTGAATCCTGTTGTGGGGGCGGAGGCATGCCTCTCCCAACTGTAACTAGCTTCAGAGGCTGCAAACAACTCCACCAACCTCATTGCTTCCTCACAATTATGGGGTGAATGTTGGTGAACCCAGCACTGTGTGCACTCTTCTAGATCATTGATAAACTGTTCCAGCAGTATCTGATCCGCTAGAGGGTCTCAGTCACAGGGCACAGGGCTAAGCCACTTGTTGAAGAGATCCCACAGCAACTGTAACAAGAGTCAGGGTCACTTTTCCTCTGGGCCCTTCTTGACCCGAAAGAGCCACCTGTAATGTTCTGGATTGATTTCCAACCGGTACAGGATGGTAGATTTAACCCCCTCATAGTCACAGGCTCATCTCGGGGAAGGGCCCAGTAGGCGGCCTGAGCCTTGCCAACTACAAGGGCCCCAAACTGGCTAGCCCAATACCCCTTATCTAGATTCATCATAATAGCGTGCTGCTCGAAGGCCTCAGTGTAAGCCTTCAGGTCATTTTCCCAGGTCATTTTCTCCAGAACATCCTAAATGGGTCTTCACCATACTTCCCAGCCAAAGCACCACTTTGCACCCACCTGGCTTCGAACACCCGTTTGCGTGCCACCTTGGCCCCTGCTGTAGAAAGAGCAAGCTCTCTGGCTTCGTGGATACCCCAAGGTGGGCTTCGGTTGTCCCTTTGCCCTCCCCCGAACTGACCTGCCACATCTTTGAATGTTACTTCAGTGGAGGGAATAGCCTTGAAGGTCCCCTCAGGGATGACCACTCCAGTCATGGGATGTTTGTGGGGGTCCACCTCCTCTACACCCCAACCTACACCAACCTCTGGCAGGGCACCAGGTCCTAACATGGCTGCCTCTCTTCCATGGATGTTTGTTGTGTCTTACTGTGTCCCTCTTTCCTCCTTGGGGCAGGATCATTAGTTTCAGGCCCTGTGGGGTCGGCACAGGTTTCCCTTTCAAGCAGAGGTAAAAAAGCAAAATGAAGAAAAGAAGGAAAAAAAAGAGAACCCCAAAAGGGCCTTCCTGTCCAGTGTCCTACTGGTTGGTTGTTCCCACACTCCTGCCTGTACTTGGCAGTACTCCCCTAATGCTGGTCTTCCGGGGTCTCTCTCCCCTTTTCGCTCTGAGTCCAGTTCCCTGACCTGGTACCTGGAAGTGGCCAGGTGGAAAACCTTCTGCTTCCCCAGGGTTGGTCTCAGCCTGTTCCTCTGGGTCACCAACCTGATTGTTCTGTGGTTCAGAACCTCTGTCACTGAACTTCTTCAAAGGTACAAGGGGGAAGTCACCCCCCGGTGCTCCTCCTGTCCTGGAGCTCTACCTCGGTCCCCTTGGTGCAAAGGAACCTTGCTGCTCCAGCTGGCACCTGTCATCCAGGTGCTCCCTGTTCATGCCGACTCTGTCCTTTGCTGGCACGGAGAGCCTCCTCCTCCACCTCTGCCTTCTCACTCGCTCTCCCCGCCTCACTGCTGGTGGCCAATTTTAGCCTTGCGGGCTGCTGCATCCCTGTGACATCATCCAACAGTTTTAATTGCATAAAGGCACGGCTTGTGTACCATGTGGGCTCTCTTCTTTGTCTCTCCAGCCTTGCTCCTCCTAAAGGTAAGTAGTTTTTTTGTGCTTCCTTATTTCAATGTTTTTTCCCATGCTGTGCCCCATGCGCGGGTCTTCCCAATACCAGGTGTCCTCGGTCTCCGTGAGACACCTGGTATCGCCCATTTAATGTCATCCCATGTTGCAAAATGATCTCCCAGACAATGTCCTATGAATTTCTCTGGCCCAGCAAAAGTAGACCTAGAAAGAATGGAGCTTCTTTTTCCAAGGATAACAGCTTGGATGACTCTGAAAAATGAAACTAAATTACAAAACAAAAGTCTGGTAAAAATGCATGGGTTCTGTTGAGTCCTTCTGGACCTACTGCTGTTCCCTCAGACCCCTTGACTTACACATTCCTCCTACAACACTTCACTAATGATGATGTGACTCATATAATTTAACTGTTGCCTCTTCAGGGGTATGTGAAGATATCATAAAATATACAGACAATGAGAGAGGTTTTATGGAGCATGTGATCCTAGCCTGAGAAATATTCTGATCTCATTTAAAGAACAGTCTGCGCCTTCTGCAAGTAATGTTAAAATAAATTAATTAATGTACAAAAATAGTCAGGCCCAACAGGCAGTCTCACTTTCAGGGTGGCAGAAGGACTTTCAGTCAAGCTGCTGATATTAACCACTCAAAATTGTTTCTTTCTGAAAGTTTTTGCTGGTTAACCTTCAGGCTACAGCTTTATAGTGCATACTGTCATAACTCCACTAATTTAAAGAGTGACACAATTATATATCATAGTATCTGGTTGCCAGCTTGAGGATGAAAATCCATGTGGGAAAAAAATACCAGTTGAAAACTATAAATATTTTAAACTCCATTCTCCCTAGCCAAGCAGAGAACAAAGCATATGATAAAGGTATGATTTTCCCTCATCCTTTCTAAGACACAAACCAGAGTCTGTTATGTGAGATAAGCATGACTTAGTGGGAACTTTAAATGCAAACTGGGAAGGGAGAAAGACGGTGTTACCTCTTAAGACAGTGGTCCCTGGGCTCTGTAAGTGAAGCCCAGAACCACCACCTCGTCTCTTCTTCAGTTTGAAGTGGACCTTGTTTACATGGGCTTTAAATTGCAGCATTTTGAAAATTATGTAAACACGGTTAGGAGTTCACTTATACTTTAAGATATGAAATTAATTCCGAAGAAAGCAATGTAAATAGTAAAGCGAGGACTTTCTTCCAGTACATATAATTCAGGCAAGCTGTATCACAGTCATAAATTGCATGATTACGTTAGCAATTTTGGTTACTTCTTGATTGGTACAACTTCAGACACCACAAAAAGAATCAGATTTCCAGATGGCAGATGCTCAGCACTTTCTAGAAAAATCAGGATCATGTAAAATACTTCATGGTGGGCACCCAAAATGTGCTAATCATTTGTGAAAAGTGATTAAGGGATCTATATGTAAAACTGATGAGAAAGCAGGTCTTACTTTTCAGTAGACAGGGTCATGGAATATCCATATAGACTGTGAACATCATAGTGCTTGCCCCAAGTCTGCACTGCATCCATGCAAATTGTCTTTGAATACATGAGTCCATCCAGAATCCCTTTGGAGAATAATACAAACCATGGCACCAAAGTGACAACCTCCACTCCCCACCCCATGATCCTCCTCCTGCCCTTCACACTCAAGAGTCTTCCCAGTTCCTACTACCTTCCCTCATCCCCCTACCCCTGATCTTCTGGCCATTCTGAATCCTGCCTGCCTCTCACTCCACTCTGAGTTACACCAGGTTCTCTTAGTACTGGAGATAGTCTGTACATGCCAGTCCCTGTCTCTGATCATGCAGCTTAAAGTAGGCCTTGTGTTCATAAACTAGGTGGGTAGAACATTTGCACACACCCTAAATCTCTGAATTACTGGATGTGTTGTGGTACTGAGAAAGGGTTATCAATTATACCAATTATATTACTAAATAAAGCATTTGGAAATGCTTTTTCCAAACAAAGCAATTTAGTTTAGCTATGCTTGCAAGCCCAAAACTATTAATGATAAAAGAAAAATCAATACCATTATTGGATTTAATTAAAGCAATGGCAACACTTACTAATAATTTGAAAAAAACAAACCCTAGACTCTCAGAAAATTAGGGTTGGAAGGGACCACAGGAGGTCATCTAGCCTTGGTCAAAGTAGGACAATCCCCAGCTAGATCATTCCAGCCAGGGCTTTGTCTAGCCAGGTCTTAAAAACCTCCAAGATGGAGATTTCATAACCTCTCTGTGTAAGCTGTTCCAGTGCTTTACCACCCTTCTGGTGAGAAATATATTGCTGAAAAAAGCTATTGGCATTTATGAGTTCTGGAAACAGTACAACAGACTAAGGATAAGGTACCACGTGCTTCTATTTTCTCTTTTTTGTTATGTTTAAAGCACACTCACAAAACCTGTAAAAATTATTTTCACTATCATTATTTATTCTGTCACACAGCCAATTGGATTTTTGCCATAAAATTAAAGAATATGAACTTACTGGAAGTGAAGGGTGGATAATCTGAGTCATTTTGCTGACAGCCATTTTTTGAACTTCTAATAAAGCTGGATATTTCATTAATATCTTGAAAACAAACAAATAAACAAATGAATAGTTGGTTTAAGTATATTTCTGTAATGGACTCCTCACATTCTATTAATCTTATCACTTAAAGAGAAAACAGATGGCATGATTTTAGTTCAAATTTAAAGTAAAAATATGCAGCTATGATATCACATCTATTTACTCACATATGAATATAGATTTTTATGTCTTTTCTTTGTAAGCTGTCTCATGGTACAGTGACTAAAACTCACTCATCCATTTATCTGAAAAACCAGGCCTGTAAGAGTATAAAATGTATCTATTCATGATAGCCTACTTTAAGGTGACAAAATGCGACACCTAGAATGCTAGAATAATATATCACAATATCTAATGCTTGAAAGAATTTAATTATTGGTCATGTATTTAAAAGAACTATAAAATTACTAGGCACACACTTTACCAGAAAATAAGAACTACGTAAATTCAGAAGGAAATTCTTTTCATATAATGCAGTTGCTAGATACAATAAAAACAAGGGCATATGGATTCATATCATATCAATATTTTCCATCAACCCCACTATCGTGACAAAGGAACGATAGTAGGGCCAATGATCTCACATACACTAAAAAAAATATTAAGTAACTCTCAAAGTAAGAGTCCCATTAATTTCAATTAAGTGCAAAGTCAATAAGCATCCTGCTGCAATCAAATCTTAATCTTTAATTCTTAAAGTTAAACATGCAGTGGCCACCATTAATATGGCTGTATGCATTACAGCATGGTTTGTCAACTGGGGGTATGTGTACCCCTGGGGGTACTTTGAAAGGTTGTAGGGTTATGTGGGGGTGGGCAGGGATGGAGCTCTGCCACCCCATGCTGCTGCCTCCTCACAGGAGCAGGGCTGGAGTGGGGTGAAAGCAGGGCCACACAAACACTGTGCTGCCACTGCTCTGCCACTCAGTGTCTGGCCACTTGCCACCCCCCCCTCCCACTTGGCA
>NW_017728995.1:13674230-13676216 GCF_001723915.1 Gavialis gangeticus
CCCCCCCCCTCCCACTTGGCATCCAGCTGCTCACTGACCCCCCCCCCACACACACACGCTTGGAGTCCAGCTGCTCGCCACCCCCCCTGGGGGTACACTTACTAAAAAGGGGGCCACCAGAGGTACACTTATTAAAAATAGGTTGAAAACACCTGCTTTATAAGAATAATTATGAAATAACCTTTGTAAATAATTCAGCTACATGCTTGGCCACACACTGCCGGTCACACATGCATGTGTTACTTCAACAGGATATGAAGAAGCTCAAAGACAGAATTTCACCCTCACAGATGAAGATAGAAAAACACAGGAAAGATTAATCATCTATATCAATATGGCCCTTTTCCAAATTAAAAAAAATATATACAGAAATAATTTAAATTACTTAATATACAATTCTAGTTCCATGTCTTTCAGAAAACTATGTTCTTTTTCAAGAACCTTATTGACTGTTTTTCTATATTAGATCCATATGGGTTGCATACAAATATTTGTTGTGTCCAGCCTATGATCACATGGGAGTAGAATTTACAGGAGATGACTGGCAACAGGAACTGCACAGGGAACCCAGTGTAAGTAACTTGGGGTAGGGAGAAGGGTGGATTGGACTGGAGGGTGCTAGCAGGTCTGTAGTGGGGCTGGTGGGGTCAAGGGATGCTGGTGGATCCATTACACGGCAGAATTGTCCATCAACATCTCCCGGCTTCCAGAGATGGCAGTATATATAGATCTTACAGATACTTAATCCTTAATCCTACACTTCAATAAAAGAGCTTCAAGCTGCATATTACACAGGAATCAATATGCCATCATATTAACCATATCTTGACTAAGAACATGTTACAGAAGTATTCACTGGTGGGTGTTTTTATATGCAATCTTATAAGCTTTGGTGTTTTGGTTGTCTATTTGTGCTGCATTCATTCTTTGAAGAAATTCTGTATTGTTGTACACACTTATGAAGTATTTTATTTTAGAGAAATTGTTATAAGCAGAACAAGTACACTTCCTGATTTTATTTTACATAGTGTCATACAGTAATAAACTTTGATAATGAATATGCATACGTTATTGGTGACAGCTCCAGCAGGGCAGGAAAGTCTTAGGGCAGAGTTATTCCCTGGCAATGGGGTACTTCCTGTAAGATAGTTGTGACCCCTTTGTTCAAGGGCTGATATATGTGATGTAAAGCAAACCATTAGTTACGCTAGCTTCTTAGTTACACTAAGAAATTAACCAGAATCACCAGTAAAGCTACATAATGAGAATCATGTCATTTACACACATATTCTCTGAGATGTCCACTTTGCACTGCTTTAAGATTTGTTTAAGGGGTGCACCAATACTTTGGTCCTATATCAGATCAGCACCACTATAAGGAAAAGGACAGTATTGGCAATTGGCTCTTTGGCTGATGTGACCAATAATGTGGCCAATAAATACCCCATGCATGCATGCAGCTGCAGCACAGCATGTAGGCAGTGAGGAGTGCAGTCCATCAGTGTGGAGAGCAGCCAGGTCCAGCTGGTAAGTCTGTTGTGAGGGAAGGGGCATGGCGGGGGTGCAGCTTGAGGCCCCAGCAGTGGGAAGGGAGTGGTCCTAGGGCAGGGGCAGGCACTGCGCAACCAGGGTGGTGCACAGGATAAAGCTGCGAGTGACTCATCCAGAGGGGGTGTGTGTGGGGGGGTGGCTCCTGCCACTACATGCACCCCAGGAGAACATGGGGGGCATGTGCCCCCAGATCTGTGTGTGGGGTGAAGGCGGGCTGCTGCTGTCAGCTGGGACTGGGGGTGGCACTGGGCTCTTCCTGGCTGGGGGTGGTTGGGCCAGGGCTGTGCTCAGGGTGGGTGGCAGTGGCTCTTGGGGCAGGGGAGGGCTACAGAGTGGGCTATAGCCACACCAAAATTTGCTGTAGCCCCCCGAAGTCCCTTCCTCCCAACACTACCATTGCCTGCCCCAGCTTAGCCCCCTCTGTCGGCAAGAGCC
>NW_017728995.1:13681216-13696661 GCF_001723915.1 Gavialis gangeticus
CAGGTGGGCTACAGTGAATTTTGGGGTGGCTACAGACTGCACCCCTTAGCCCCCTCCCAACGCCACCACTGGCCCAGCCTGAGCACAACCCCGGTACAGCCCCCTACCAGGAAGAGCTCTGTACTGCCCCAGCCCACAGCAGCAGCTCACCCTTGCCCTTGCACACAGATCCAGCCCCCCCCCATGCCCTCCTGGGGTGCATGCACTGGTGGGAGCTTACCTCCCCACCCACTGGATGAGTCACTCATGCCTCCATCCCACATCCTGCCTTGGCTGTGCAGTGCCTGCCCATGCCCCATTCCTTCCTTCACTATGGGGACCTCGATCTGCTTCCCCTTGCCCCTTCCCCTACAGCAGACTTACCAGCTGGATGCTGCACTCCAAGCTGCCTAGCTCCATATTGGAATCGGATCGGTATTGGCAGGCAGGGCTTGCTAAAAATTGGCTATCACTATCGGCCTAAAAAATCTCTATCGGAGCACCCCTAATTTGTTTGCATTGCAGCTGGAGGTTTAATTTAGCACATGTAGCAACATTTGAACTAGCTTTAATCTAGCTAGTTCAGAGAACAAAGGAAGAGAGTTACTTTAACTGCAGCCCAGGTTTACTGTTCTTACAAAGACCTAAACTTCCAGGAGATGTGTTCAGGTGGTGCTAAAGCCCTTGGTACTGTGTCTTAAAGACTACTGTTATACAAGCTAAATAAACCAAAACTAGCTTTGATATGCTGTGCCTTGCTGAAATCACATCTTTTGATGCCAGTACAGACATCTCCAATAATATTCTCCTCCTGTCTGGGATCAGAAAAGGTTCTGCTTCCTTTCTTACATAGTGTCATACAGCATTAAACTTGGCTACTGAATATGTATGTATTATCAGTGACAACTCCAGCAGGGCATAACTGAAAAACCATCTGGCCCTTTCTCACCTTGCGTATTACTTGACTCTACCGGTGCTTCTGTTTAAAACAACTTGACTATGTGCAGAAAAAGCTCAGACAGAGCCTTCAGTTAGAAAGCAGTATGGGGTCTTAATACATCAGGGAATGCAATGTAATCAGATCAAACCCAACCTCTTTGGTGCAATGGAGGCAGATTGAACTGTTATATCCTTTTAACTGTTATATCCTTTTACTGTTATTGAACTGTTATATCCTTTTAACACTCTTCCCTCCACCCATGTGGCCAAATAGCTTCATAGACCACTTCATAAAGGGAGCAGCTAGAGCTCTATTTCCTTTCTCTGCCATCCCTTGCAAATGTTGAGGTCCTGAGCATAGTGTCCGATTAACAGCACTGTGCTCTACGGAGCACTGGGACTAAAATTCTAGCCTGCACTTATCAAGACTGCATGACTAATTCATAGCTGACTTCTTATTGTCTCTCCCCAGTGTTAGTCTATATAAAGGCCAACCAGAAGTTAGACATGCTCCACGTAAACACGTTTTAGTTAGAATCTAATTTAGGAACAGAAATTAAACAACAACAAAAATCTAAGGCTACCCTCAGTGAAATCTGATTCTTGACCTAACAAATATAAACTGAATGTCCTATACCCGAAATGTGTTAGCTCTATGGTAGTTTATTGTTTGAGAGATGCAGAACCAGGAACTGTCAAATTACACAGAGTATTTCAAGATCTTTGTGGATGTCTTCAGTAATGCTTATTACAACTGCTATGAGGCTCACATGATTCTTGGTTGACAGTACCGCATACTTATTTCTGTATATTTATCCTCAGATGTACACTTCAAGAAGACATGGACAATGTTATGCGAGAACGACTTTATTCTAGCAGCCAATACCCTTTATGCAACTGTTTCACTCTGAAGAAGAGATCTGTACAAAACTATACTTGATCCTGTGACTCAAATGAAAAATTTAACAATGGGATCTACAAAAATAAATAATAAAATATGCTTTACAGCACCAAAAAAAAAGTTGCACCTTCTGCAGGGGTTAAGATCAATTATTTAAAATTGTCACAACTCTTTGGAAAGCAAGACATACTGTTCAGTTTTTTGGTTTATTTATTCCCCCTTGCCCCCACCACTGATTTTACTCATTCAAAAAGACACAACAAAACAAGGAAAACAAAAAACACACAGAGAGGAAAGAAATCAAGAAAGATGGTCCCCAATCCCTTTATTGTTAAAGAACTCTGTCACTGAGTGATGCCAGGGTGCTTTTATGCCAAGTGAAGAGAGCAGGAATGGTGAAACAATATGATGAAACAATGCAGCTGCTTAGAAAAGAGAATCATTCAGTTAAAAGCACCTATTCTTTTCTTCTTTGTCAGGCACCTTAATAGTGAATTATCCAAAGCACTGCAAGGGATCTCCATGAGCAACCCAAAAGTTTCTAGTAGCTACACCCTCAGGAAATGCAAAGCATCAAGGTAACAAAAGTGTCTAGAAGAGGAAAATCATTTTCAGAATTAAATACAAGAACTAAAACTTCAAAAACGTAAGAAATATGTTATGCAAAAATCTTGAACTCTTGATTCCAAAATGATACCTTTTTTTAGACCAATTGAGAAATTGCAAAAAAAAACTTTTTTTCCGCAAGCTTTCAGGCTCATGCACCCTTCTAACCTGTTTGGATATGGGAAGCATAATAGTCAATAGAGGTGCCTGAAATGGGCCCTATTCAATTTGGATTCAGCCCGAATCCGGGACAGTGGTTTGATTTGTTGTTTTGGATCACTGTCCCTGATTCAATTCTGCTGAATCTGAAGATTCAATGCCAATTCGGAAAATCAGTGATTCAGACATAGACACAACTTTAAATGTTTTTTCTCCGTAGCTCAAGGTACCAGTGTGACTCATGAACGCTGTGATGCTGGGGCAGATGGAGCATCCCACAGGATGGAGCATCCCTCCATGTGCTCGGCAGCAAACCCGGAAGTGGACCAGAAGTACTTGCAGTCCACTTCCGGGTCTGCTGGGGAGAATACAGCCCCTCTCCGCCCCCCATGCCACCCTGGCTTAGCAATTGGCCACAGGGGGAACTTGGATGCCCGCCCCAGACCCAGAAGGCACCAGTCACCAAGCTGGGCGGGCATGGCAGGGCCCCCCAGCATGCTCCCCGGCAGACCTGGAAGTGAACTGGAAGTACTTGTGGTCCACTTCTGGGTCTGCCGCCAAGCATGCTGAAGACCCCCACCTCTACCGTGCTTCTGTAGGACACTCCATGAGCCCCACCACTGCAGCATTCAGGAGCCACCTGCTACCTAGAGGTATGTAGAAAAAACATTTAAGGTTGTCTCTGTGTCAATATCACTGAATCTTTCTGAATCAATTTGGAGGGTTCCAATTTGATTTCGAGAGATTAAAGGGTCCTCTGATTCAATTCAGATTCAGAGATTCGGCCACTGAATCAGGCCGAATCTCTGCTGAATCGAATTAGGGACTGAAACTTTGCACAGCCCTAGTAGTTGAGTACCTTCTGATTAAAATGCTATACTGTTCCAGCTGGGTTTAAACTTCTGGGTTTATAAGTTGACAAGACAAAACTCTCCCAATGTGTTTACATTTAATTAAGACTAATGAATGCTAGGTCCAACGTTCAGTTCACCCAAACAAATGAGACTGACCTCTCCAGCTGCAATATACTTCCATCCTTCCTAGCCACAGATTCTACATATTCCTTTCCTTGTGTAGGACTCACCAATTCACACTCCCCAGAAAGTAATTCAGTCCTGAAAGTACAGTAATTCTACTAGTCATCTTATCTGTGCAGAAAGTATAATGCAATATTCTAAAATCACAATGGTCTCAAAAACTTGTGTTAATATTTGCAATGTAGAGGAGTAACAATGTGCAAGAAAACTGAAATTGATTCTACTGTTTTAGAAAAATATTAACTCTCGTAATTTGAAACAGATACCTTAAGATGTTAGGTCACAATTAAAATGTGTCTTTTATGTTCTTTTTTCTGAAGAGTACTTAGATTCACAGATTCATAAATGCTAGGGTCAGAAGCGACCTCAACAGATCATTGAGTCTGACCCCCTGCCTAGGCGGGAAAGCGTGCTGGGGTCAGATGATCCCAGCCAGATGTCTATCCAGTCTTCTCTTAAAGACCCCCAAGGTAGGGGAGAGCACCACCTCCCTTGGAAACCCATTCCAAATTTTGGCCACCCTCACCACGAAGAAGTTTTTCTTGATATGTAGCCTAAATCTGCTCTATGCCAGTTTGTGACCATTGTTCCTTGTTAACCCTACAGGCACCCTGGTGAACAGAGCATCTCTGATCCCTTGCTGCATCCCCCTAATGAATTTGTAGGTGGCCACAAGATCACCTTTCAGCCTTCTCTTGCAGAGGCTGAAGAGGTCGTGGTCCCTCAGTCTCTCCTCATAGGACTTGTCCTGTAAGCCCCTGACCATACGAGTGGCTCTCCTCTGGACCCTCTCAAGTCTATCAACATCCTTTTTGGAGTATGGGAACCCAAAACTAGACACAGTACTTCAACTGCAGTCTGACAATGCTGCATAGAGGGGAAGTATCACCTCTTTGGTTCTATTTGGCATGCATCTACTGATGCATGATAAAGTGTGGTTAGATTTGCTGATGATTTCATCACACTGACAACTCATGTTCATCTTGGAGTCCACTATGACTCTGAGATCCCTTTCCGCTTCTGTGTTGCTGAGAGGGTCACTTCCCACCAGTAGACGTGCTGGATATTTTTGCACCCTAGGTGCAGCACTCCGCACTTTTCCTTGTTCTACTGCATCCTATTGTGTACTGCCCACTTTTCTAACCTGTCCAGGTCTCCCTGCAATTGTTCCCTACCCTCCAGAGTGTGTACTTCACCCCACAATTTAGTATCATTTGCAAACTTGGACAGAGTACACTTCACACCCACATCCAAGTCACTGATGAAGATATTGAAAAGTACAGGTCCAAGGACTGAACTCTGCAGGACCCCACGACCCACATCTTTCCAGGTCAATACCGACCCATCTACTGCCACTCTCTGGGTGTGACCGCTAAGTCAATTTGCCATCCACTGGACCGTGTAAACATCTATGTCACCGCGTCTTAATTTATTTATGAGAATGGGCTGAGATACTGTATCAAAGGCCTTGCTAAAGTCCAAGAAAACAACATCCACCTCTAATCCTGAGTCTAAGCATGTTGTGATCCTGTCATAAAACGAAAACAGATTTGTCAGGCATGCTAGTTTCCCTGCTGCATTATTTTTCCTGCTGGACTCCCACAGATGTGATCCTTCATAATCTTTTCAAAGAACTTTCCAAGGATGGAGCTGAGACTGACTAGCCTATAATTAGTTGGATCCTCCTTCCTCCTCTTCTTGAAAATAGGGACCACATTAGCCCTTTTTCAGTCCTCTGGAAAAGTGCCACAAATGCTCAAACAGCTGTGCCAGTGGTTCTGCTATGACACCAGCCAATTCCTTCAGTACTGTCAGCTGAAGCTCATCTGGGCTGGCTGACTTGAACACTTCCAGTGTCGACAGTTGGTAGGCTGGTATCCCTCAGATGCCCATCTAAGAGCCCATTAGGAGACTTATCTTGACCCCGGTTCCAGATCATTGAGCCAAAAAACTCACTGAATAGCTCAGCCTTGTCCCCCCTCTCTGTCACTAATTGCTCCTTCTTGTTCTGTAGGTGTCCTATGCTGCCCTGCACCTTCCTTTTACTCCCTACATACCTAAAAAAAAGACTTTTTGTTGTCTTTAATTTGTGTTGCCAGCCTCATCTCTGTAGTTGCTTTGGCCTTTCTAACTGCCTCCCTGCAAGTGTGGGCCAAGTACTTTGTACTCCTCCTTGGTAACTTCCCCCTGCTTCCACTGCCTATATGCCTTCTTTTTTGCCCTTAGGGTCCCCTGTTTAGCCAAGGAAGTTTTTTGGCTCCTTTCCCCCTTTTCCCTCGTACTGGGATAGTCTCCCTCTTTGCCCAAAGGATCGCTTCCATTAGGAATGACCACCCTTCCTTGACTCCCATCTCACCAATACTCTTCTCCTGCAGTGCATCATTAAGTAGACTCCTAAGCACACTGAAGTTTCCCTTCCTAAAGTCAAGCACTTCCACCCTATTTGTTATGTTACCCACCCTACAGGTTAAGAACCTACGTGAATGATTGGATCTGGCTGACTGCTCCTCCCAACAGATGTCAGGGTAGTTTAGGTCCCCCATGACAACCACCTCTCTAGACTGCATGGCCTCTGAGAGCTGCCTCAAGAATTCCAAGTCTAGTTTTTCCTCTTGGTGCGGTGGTCTGTAGCAGACCCCCCCCACCAAGTACCTTTCCCCTTGACCTCCATGTATCCTAACCCACAGTGCCTCAACTTTCTCCTCTTCTGACCCCATTTTGATTAGGGTAGATGTACAATGCTCCTTTACATAGAGAGCAACCCCACCCCCTCTCCTCCCTACTCTGTCCCTTCTGTACAACCAGTAGCCCTCAATGTATGTCACCCACTCATGGGTAGGGTCCCACAAGGTTTCCGTAAACCCCACTAAATTGAAGATATTACCTGCAAGCAGAAGTGTGAGTTCTTCCTGCTTGTTCCCCATACTTCTAGCATTAGCATACAGGCACTTGAGCCCTCCTATGGTGCCTTTGGTGCCCTCCCCATTCTGATACCCAAAGGGCCCCTTAGTACTTACGTGGGGTGTACTGCTGCATGTCTCGCAGTTTGTAGGTTCTAGACTCTCTACATCTCCTGCCTCCCCATCCCCTGTCGTACTTACTTTGAAGTCAGTCATAGATCAGCCAACCTGTAATTAAAGAGACCCTTAACTTTTGGGGAGAGATGAAGCCCATCCTGTCCCAGGAGGTCCCTTGCACAGAAGTGTGGATCATGGTCCAGGAAGCCAAAACCCACACCAGCCAAGGGTCGACTTCTCTGGCACAGGTGACACAATGTCTACTGTGACCACTGACTGGGAGGACTGATGAGAAGACCACCTGCACCCCTGTCTTCCTAAGCCTGATCCCCAAAGCCCTGTAGTCTCTTATGATGTGGTCTGAACTACTCCTGGCCACATCATTTGTTTCCATGTGAATGAGGACCCTGGGATAGTTGTCGGAAGGCTGGATGAGGTCAGGAATTCTCACTGTGATGTCCCTGATCCTGGCTCTGGGCAGGCAGCAGACCTCGTGTGATGTGGGATCTGGACAGAAGATGGGTCCCTCTGTTCCTCTCAGCAGGGAGTCACCCACAATGATGACATGGCATCTCTTCTTCTGCTTACCTGGCCAGCCCTCAGCTCACTCAGTGATGGTGGCAGGCTCCTCCAGTGCACTTTCTCCCTGCTGTACACTCCTCCAGTGCAGCCAGAGCCCTATATTTGTTCCCCAACTGCACGGGGTGGGGGGTACTGTTTCTACAGCAAGAGGTCTGGCGCCAGAGGTAAGCATCCTCCACTCACCAACATCTGCTTCAGGGCATTCCCTCACAGCTTCTCCACCAGGCATCTTGTCCTGCAGAGAATTAAAGTAGCCATCTCTTCCTTCTTATTACTTTGTACAGAGACGCTAAAGAAGTAGGACTTAAAGTCACTGTTGTTTAATATTTTTGTAACCCCTGGTGTATGCCACTACCCACAGCCATGTTTAAATGTTCGGGACCTCAGGTGCCAGGTAGCTTTACCCCTGCTCAGCTCACCTAGGAATGGCCAGAGGCTTCCTGAGAGGAGGGGCTCCCTTTCATAATGGAGAGACCTTCCAGAGCAGGATTAAATATTTACAGAAATTTAATTATGTATGTATACAGAAAATGATTGCTGTCTGCAAACAAATATTAAAAACAATCAAAAGTATGCAATAATTTACTTACAATAAACAAGGATGGGCTTATACAAAAAATAACAGTTGATAACTATTTACACTTAAGGGATGGTTGAGATAAATACAAAACCAATAACTTATGCAGTATGTTAAATACTCATTGTATTGATCCTCTAATTAATTATATATAACTAATAGCCAGGCACTCTGACTACGGCCCAACAGATTGAGGGAGGGGCAATCCCCCACTCCTCTCATCACACACTTGGAGGCTCCAGCTGCCACAGGCTAGCCCATGCAGGTCCAGGCATCTAGCAGTCTGCAGAGGCTATTTCCACTCCAGACCCTGGCAAAACACAAATTCTTCCCCGTGCATTCTTCTCTGCCTGTGCATGGACTCTCCAAACCCACAGAGCTATTACACAGTGGTGCCACAGAGGGAGAACAAATGGCCAGTGCAAACCAGGCAGCACCTCTGGGTTCACTTCCCCCTTTAGACACTTAGGCACACTGAGGCTTTCCCTCAAGTCATGTTTCGCTGGGTCTTAGCCTACACCGGTATCCTGGGACCTTTCCCTAGCTGGTGTCTGTTTCTGCCCAGCTGACCCAGTCCCACCACAGTCCTCTCCCTGACCACTCACTCGGAGGTCTATCACACCCTTATTGAACCCCCCCAAGTCTTCAAGCACAGCAGGGAATCATCTTCTTGCTCTCTAAGGGCTTCCCAGGGCTATGTCCCAACCTTAAGCTCACTGGCAAACTCCTTGTGCTCGTCCTAGGGGTCTGCTCTCTTTTGCTTGACCCTTTACATACTCCACTGGCCTCTGGGCCACCTGCAAAGGGTCCAACGGGCAACCATGGGGTGGGACCATGTTGCAGACTCTTGCCAGCCCTTTTCATGCAGTGTGCCTCTCTCTCTCCACCCCAGAGGCATGGAGATACTCCAGTTTTAAGAGAAGTCACCCAGCCAATCCCTGGGCTGGAATTTTCCTGGGTTCCCTACCTCTTTTTTGAATCTAGCATCCCTTTACTGGGGATAATAACAAACTACAAATATGGTGTCCCTGTTAGGACAATCTCTCTCAAGTGTTCAGGCAGAGTCTGATGTAGGGCACTCAGAAGATAAGTGCCCCTTAAATTGACTGTTACATTTTTATAATCCCTATGAATGAAGGTAGCAAATATGGATAAAAGAATTTGACTTTAAGTGCCTTGCCTAGCACTGGTGTTATTGTATTGCTAACGCCAATATTTGGAGGATGGGGCCTATGTTCCAGTTATACATTTAAGCTGGACTACCCATGTACTTTGAATTAAGTATGTGTTGAAGGGCTTTGCTGAGTGAGGTCAATGGGTGTCTGATTTTTATGAGACTGATCCATAGTCTATTGGAACCAGAAGAAACGGTCCCTTTTAGCTTAACAGACTTTTGTCTGTTTATATCTCAGCTGAAAGTATATAAAACATGACTTTTGTTTAGTTAAAACTTGCTTTTCACTTGTCTTTCACTTGTCTACAAATTATTTTAAAAGTATTATACTGGTGATTATTCACAATCAGAAAGAACAGCAAGCAGGTCAAGAAGTTGTAATGATCAACTTGGACCATGAATAGAAAGAAAAAAAATCTTATTCTCTCATCCTTTACTCCTCCACTCCTTTTTGTAAAAAAATAACTACATTTAACATTCAACTCACACTTATCAGTTTGGGAAGTCAAGTTACTGGAGATGCGCCATTGCACTACCCATAAAAAACAAACACTAAACTCACTTCTATCAAAGTGAATAGCAAAACTCCCATTGGCTTCAGTAGCAGATAGATTTCATTAAATGTCTCTGGTTTTGCAGCTACAGGATTAGTACATTAGTACTAATACTAAGCTGTATTTTGATTCAAGTATTTAAATAAAGCCCTTACAGTGTATTGGGAAATGAAAAAATAAACATGCCATTGTCAAGTTTCCAATGGGTTTCATTTTCCTGAAATATAAAGTTATGAATAATTTACAACCCAAATCCCATCACATTGCATTTGATCATGAAATATCTTGCATTCTTCAGCCCACCAAATGGCACAGTCTGGATTGGTGAAATCCAGGAACACAGTGAAACCTAGCCAAATCTAAGTGCAAGAAAGGAAACAGAAACCAGCTGGTTACAATAAAAATGATTTAACTAAGTTTTATGAGGAACATGCCCAGTAGTTTCTCATAATTCTTTCAGTATGTGACATGTCTGACTCTAATCTTGGAATAGTATTAGCAAAAATCAATCATAATGATATATTTTGTTCCCCATATATGGTTTGGGAAATTATTCTATGATCCTCATTACTATTTCAGACCCTTAATTCAGTGATTAGTTGTTTGTATTATTTTTCCACCCTCCCTCCCCCACTTTCCAAGCAGTTATACAAGCTAGATCAGGTAGAAGAACTGGAATGAACAACAGGTTTTCAGCCTCATTTGCCTGGAAGTCCACTTTCACTGAAGTGTACTAATAATGTGAAAACATGAAAGCTGCCTTGTGCTCATTATTGTGAATAGCTTCCTAAAATGCAGTTATGAGGAGACAATAGATGCATCTAAGAACACCATCTTCTTTATGAAAATTATACAGGAAAGCTGAGCAAAACATTTTTTTCTTACTTACTGAAATATTTTTACCCTTACTGTGTATATATAACTGTCATTAACTTTAAAGCAGGGGTGGGCAAATTATGGCCCGTAGGTGGGCACCCATCAATTGATTGGGTAGTGTATTATTTGTTTTTTTATCTATAATTAGTTAAAACAATATATTTTAAAAGACTGTGTGTATATGGCCCTTAACATCTCACCAAAACTCATTAAGTGGTCCTCCAGGCAAAATAATTGCCCACCCCTGCTTTAAAGGATGTGTTGTACAAAGAATTAGATTCCTAAAGGTCCAGGAATGGAGTTAAAAAGGTGTTTAAGTGCAGATAAGCAAATACTGGGATTTACAAAAGTACCTGCCCAGGTTAGGCATCTGATTCTTCTTGATTAAAATGTGATTTAGATATGCAGATATGCATCTTTTGGTAACTAAATATCTTTGTAAATCTGGCCTTTTCACTTGGGGCCTACCAGAATTGTTGTGTAACAATTTAGAAGAAACACACTTCAGCACATCATTTTTCCTCCTAAGGATTTTTATATGCATGAGTAAGTTTATATATAAAATAAAGTTCTATCTTAATGAAGAATTTAATGATTGTATTAGCAAGGTTTGGAACAAAATCAAGGAGAGGGGGAGGCAGGAGGGGAAAAAAAAAACCTTTACCAAAATATTCAATCCAACACACAGACCTTTATTTTTCTCCCAATCATGTCTGTAACAGGTTGTATTGCAATATTAATAATATTTACAATTTAATCAGGTAGGGGAAGGGGACATGTTTTAATTTCCTTTGATTTCTCAGTGATCTTTGTCTTTTCATCAGAGTAATGAAAAAGTAATGAAAATGTTTCCTTGAAATGTATGGGAGTTATCAAGTCTCAGCTGTTATGGGTTCATGTAAATGCATAGTTTTGCATTTTAAATGCAAGTCACTGGGCCAACTGCTTCAAACAGCCCTCAGAATTACTAGGTTCTATGATATAAATACCTATTTAGGAAGTTTTTAAAACCCAGGTTATTGACATGATAGACTGTAATAGCACATCTATCAAATAAATAGTTATGTAGACAATTTAAAATGCACATTCTTTTTGTGATAGAGAATAACAACGTTGATAGTTTATTATGTTATTATTTATTTAGACTATTTGAAACATCATAAAGTGCCTGATATATAGCAGATTTAGTTGTTTACCCATGACTTAAAACATGAAATGAGCTGGAACCATCAAATGAATTCGATATTCAGCTGTGCCATATATGTTTGAAATAGGGAGGGAGGGTGACACAAGCAGTTTTATTCAGGTGCATGTCCTTGCACTGTAGCCATAGTTTGTAGACTGTCTCAGGGACTTGCTCTACATCAAGCTATTAGGAATGGTGCCCTGGGAACAATTATCCTAGCCTGGGAATGCTCCTATTACCCTAATGCTAGTCCTTCTAATATTTCTATATTTGAAGAGGGTCTGGTGCATGGCTTAAAATATTCATGTAAATGCATACTTTTGAGTTTTAAATAGAGAGTTTTAAGTTTCCATGCTGAAAGAATCATTAGTTCTCCATTTAGGGCTGGTAAAAGTCCAATAGCACACTGAGACTATAGCAGGGCATGAGGATATTCTATCACTGGGCCTTGTCACACATCAATTTTAGGTGAGTCCTGGAGCTCTTAACCCCTGGATTGTCCACATATTAACATCTGAAACTAGTTTTAAGCATTCCTTAAGTGGGTAAAACTTACTTTACTCTAGCATAGGTTTATCTTGGATCCATGTTACCCAGCTCATGTTAAACCAATGTGTAGCCATTCTAGGCTACACTTTTGTGTAAACACCCCAGCTACCTTACTCCCCCACTGGCCAGCAATAGGCCCACTTTCCCCCCACCATCCTTAGCACCCTAATTCCCCACATGCTGTCTCTCCCCGCGCCCTCCCCACTGCTCACTTCTAGTTACCCTTGCTGTCTGTCCCAAGAAAGCAGGTAGGGAAGGGTTAAACTGCCTGCTGGGCCACTGCCACCACCACTGCTTTCTGGGCTGGGGTCAGTCCAGCAAAGAGCAATAGCTCCGTGGCAGGGGTGGCAGGCAGGTTAATCTTTTCCTACCTGCTCCCCTGGGAACCCCAAGAGGCAGAAGGGAAGTTCAGAATTGGGGGGGGGGTGAAGGGAGAGATTCTTACCTTTGGGTCCTCCAGGCCCCCACAGCTCACAGTGTAGCAAGGCTCACTGTAACCTGCAACCTATTTAAATCTCATCCAGCATGCCATTTAAACTAACATTTTGGGTTGGGGTTTAAACAATAGTTACTTTCCACAAATTATATAATTAACTATCCTTGTATATTCATTCCCGCTGGATTCTATAAATCCTTTGAAATTAATGGAATCAACATTTACTTCAACAGGCTTTGAATTACACCCAGGAATAAGCATTTGAAAGACTGGGTCCTCGATAATTAGGTGTTTTTTTTCTGGACAAGGGACTGTGTCTTACCAGTATTTATGGACCATCAAGCATGCTGGAATGGATACAGCTTCTAGATGGGATTATATACAAATACATGTATAGATTGCATTTTAAGAACAGCTTATAGTCAGGAGGAGTGTGACTTCGGTAATTTTAGTTCATTTTTAATTATACAAATAAGCAACTTAATTTGTGAACATTAGGGACTGACTTTCAAAGACCTAAAATGGGAATTAGGTAGCCACTTGCCATTGAAAAATCACTAAGAGCTGGCTGCCAAAATGTCATTTCAATCCTGTAGTTTTCTCCTAGTTTCCCTTCCTTAATATTTAACAGTTTAAGAAAATAAATAAATAAAAAGATAAATCAGTTGAAACTAAGATATCTCAAATACTGACGATTAAGGCTTTGTAAATTAAAGTCGTCACAAAAAGCTAATTCTGACACATGAAGAAACCTGGAAAACAGCTTTCAAACAAAGGTACTAACCCAACCTTAACTGCTGAGGCAACAATTAGTGATAACATGAGGAGTTTTAACTTTGTAAATAGCTGATTACCTCTCCAATGAGTGCTGTTACTCCATCTGATTCATTTACCCAGATTTTCTTTCTATGCCCTCTTTGATAAGCATCATAGGTACCATTAATGAGTGGGTTTAAGCTAATGGCAGGGTCCAGAGAAAATAAGTTCAACAGAAAATATGTCAAGATCTTCCATTTTCTGAAGCATTGTAGAGGTAAGGCAAAGGCTTATCAAGTACATACAAATGTTTTTATGATATATGCAAACAATTATTACATGATGATAATACAGTCATTTCAGAGGGAAAAAGAAATGTTTACAGCATTACCAGTATGATAATGTATTTTTGTCCATGGTTATGTAGATCAACAACAAAGTCAGGGAGATCTTTAAATTTCACTTTATCGTAAGTAAAGTCTTTCTTCTCTTCCATATAGTCAATATCTTTGTATTGAACATCCTGAAAGACAAGGCAGTTCATTTTAAATATCAGAAATAATATCCTGGGGCCAGGAGCACTGTGATGTAGTGTTCATATGCTTCATGTTTACCCTGGAGCAAACTTGCTTTCTATCATTTCACACAAGAATGTTATAAAAATGCTGTTGGGATAATTTTCATTCATGGTGAGAAATTGCAATGACTGTAATGCAAAGAACACGTAAGCTACAAGCTTTATGGATGGAGAAGTGGAAACTCGAAAAAGGCACAAGTGGCAACTATTCACCCAACTACCTTTGAAAGCTCATGGTTGTTCAATGTCTAAGTGCAACTCTGTGCCTTTTAAAAACTTTCTCCACAAGACTAATCTGAAGTAAGAAGAGGCATCTGTAAAGAACATGGAGGAACAAAAAGAGCTACTTTTATAAGTAATATTAGGGTCATCTTAAGAGTGTGAGGTAGCACACAGGTTTGTTCAGTGATAGGAAATGGTGTTATATTGTAGTGCTGTGTTAGAAATGAGCTGTATTAAATGTGGGTTCAGGGTGCATCATAGCACATGATTCAGGTGGCCGACTATTCTCAGTCAGTAGTGCTAAGTATGGATGCCCAAAAAGCCTAAGGGTGAATCAATTTAGTCTTTGCAGATTAGTCTAACCTGAGTAGATTTAACCAATATGCAAGTGATCAGACATTCACTTTTGATTCTGGAAATGCAGCCATATGCCTGCAGTGGCCCAACACAGAAGCCAGGGGGCACTAGAGCATGCCTCCCTGCTCATCTGGGGCAGACAGTTTGACCCAAGACTAGCCCACCCACCTGGTGAGTGGGGGTTTGCAGGGCAGGTGCAGAGCATCCTGGGGGATGTGAGTTAACTTGAATCTGGAGGGGTTCTGGGACAGAAATTCAATAGCCTGATTTAAGTTTGATACCACATCCACCCAGGTTTATCTTAAACTTTTTTCAGTCATTTTGAAAGCTGCTTATGTGCACTGAACTTCTGTTGTGTTACAGATCTGAACTGGTTTCTGATTGCTTATATTGGTTTATGTGTAATTTCTATCCCTACCCTAGCTGACAGAATGAGTTCTCAGTCTGGGATGCACTGACTGATCCCTTCTCTAGGGTTCACTCGTTTGCTAATTTAAGATAAGGTTTTTCAGAAGTCCCCCTGTAACTGAACTACCTACATTTCATTACCAAATCTATGGGACTTAGGCATCTAAGTAATTCATTAGACACTTTTGGAACATTACCCTAAATCTTGTTCTGCTGCTGCACAAGACAGAGACAGCTCTCTCTGCTCTCCTATTTGCCTTGTGTGGCTGTAAAATAAAAGAAGCATTTGTCCATGGGGACTTTTAAGCTCAGTCACACTGGTGTAATAGATTTTCAGATCCTTCAATTCACCAGAATGATTAAAGAATTGAGGCCAACAAGCCTAAATGTACCCATACTCTGGTTTTAGGCTACTGACATTTCATTGGGCTCATCCAGACAAACCAACATGTGCCTCTTGCAGCATCTCAAACCCCTGTGAGATGCTGCAAGAGGCACATGCAGGAATGAGAAAATGTTTCCCACACTGCAAATTTGCAGCATGGGGGCAAAA
>NW_017728995.1:13697273-13697765 GCF_001723915.1 Gavialis gangeticus
CCAGCAGCTCTAGCCTGGGCTCTGCTGCCCCCCTGCTGCCCTGTGCTGCCCAGGGGGGTTCTCCCAGGAGGACCCGCAGGCCCCACAGCCCCTGCTGGGTGAATACAGGCTTTTCTTTTCTTTTTTTTTTTAAGTGCCAGAGGCTTGGGGGGGCAGTCATTGGGGGCTGGGGATGCAAATGGGGGCTGGGTGGGACAGCCATAGGGAGGTCTGGTGAAGCAGGGGGGTGGGGCTGAGTGGGGCAGTCATTGGGGGGGCTGCAGGAGCCAGCAGGGGATGGTGCCAGGCAGGGCAGAAATTGGGGGGCTGGGGTGGGACATGTGGGCCCTGCAGGGAGGTCTGTAAACCCTGTGGTGGGGCATAGCCCCTGTTGGGGGTAGGGCACAGCCCCTGTGGGTGGCAGCAAAACATATATTCATGTAGTCATGAATGCATGAAACATGTATTTAGAACTCACTTTATTATGATGATAGAAACACTGGTAGTCCTCCC
>NW_017728995.1:13702765-13703385 GCF_001723915.1 Gavialis gangeticus
CTGAACTTCTGTTGTGTTACAGATCTGAACTGGTTTCTGATTGCTTATATTGGTTTATGTGTAATTTCTATCCCTACCCTAGCTGACAGAATGAGTTCTCAGTCTGGGATGCACTGACTGATCCCTTCTCTAGGGTTCACTCGTTTGCTAATTTAAGATAAGGTTTTTCAGAAGTCCCCCTGTAACTGAACTACCTACATTTCATTACCAAATCTATGGGACTTAGGCATCTAAGTAATTCATTAGACACTTTTGGAACATTACCCTAAATCTTGTTCTGCTGCTGCACAAGACAGAGACAGCTCTCTCTGCTCTCCTATTTGCCTTGTGTGGCTGTAAAATAAAAGAAGCATTTGTCCATGGGGACTTTTAAGCTCAGTCACACTGGTGTAATAGATTTTCAGATCCTTCAATTCACCAGAATGATTAAAGAATTGAGGCCAACAAGCCTAAATGTACCCATACTCTGGTTTTAGGCTACTGACATTTCATTGGGCTCATCCAGACAAACCAACATGTGCCTCTTGCAGCATCTCAAACCCCTGTGAGATGCTGCAAGAGGCACATGCAGGAATGAGAAAATGTTTCCCACACTGCAAATTTGCAGCATGGGGGCAAAA
>NW_017728995.1:13704658-13705005 GCF_001723915.1 Gavialis gangeticus
AACATGTATTTAGAATTCACTTTATTATGATGATAGAGACACTGGTAGGCTTCCAAATTGCTTTAACACTGTAGATATATCAATAAAACATTGCCCATCTGATTTCTGGCTCTCTGTCTCACTCTCCCTAGCGGTCTTTTGCTTTAATTGTGGAGGAGCATGGGTTTTGGGGTATCTTACAGAGTGACTTTGAGATTTTTTTTATCAGGCATTTTTCAGTTTTCCAATAGGGAAAACCAGAATTCATGCTAGGGAGGCCAGTGGGAAGACCCTGCCTACTTAGACCTGGCACCTGGGACCCAGCTGGCTGTGGCTGACTTCCTGGCCAATTGGGGCCAGGAGGACAT
>NW_017728995.1:13710005-13710380 GCF_001723915.1 Gavialis gangeticus
GATTTTCAGATCCTTCAATTCACCAGAATGATTAAAGAATTGAGGCCAACAAGCCTAAATGTACCCATACTCTGGTTTTAGGCTACTGACATTTCATTGGGCTCATCCAGACAAACCAACATGTGCCTCTTGCAGCATCTCAAACCCCTGTGAGATGCTGCAAGAGGCACATGCAGGAATGAGAAAATGTTTCCCACACTGCAAATTTGCAGCATGGGGGCAAAATTAGACCCCTGGATATCCAGGGGTCAAAAAACCCCACACAGAAAAAAAGCGGGGCAGGGCATAGTCCCAGACCGTGGCCTGAGGCAACTGGAGGCTGGGTCCTCCATAGAGATGCTCTGCCTGCCAGAGTGTCTCTATGGTTATCCCTCA
>NW_017728995.1:13715380-13719345 GCF_001723915.1 Gavialis gangeticus
CACAAGGCGTAGTGTCCCCAGGTACCAATTGGCTGGGCCCAAGAAGCCCCTGAGACCAAGTAGCCCTGAGCTACTGGACAGGGCAGCTTTTTGTACTGATGGGGCCAAAACAGGGCAGGTTTTTATATGGCTAGGGACAGCACAGGTGCTGGCTGTAGCTCCCCCTGGCTTCAGATCCGTGAGGAGCCAGGCAGGGTTATTTTGCTCCTATTTGTGCTTAGGCAAAAATCCCCCACTCAAATTTGCACTGCTTCTATTTGAGCTGCTGCAAGTGCACATGCTTGCGTGTGTGTATGTGCCCATTGAGTCTAGAAGAATTACTCTTGATTTACATTTAAGTAAATGAGAAAAAAATAGGTATACATTATGTTTTTTATGTTCCTTCATATGATATCTACTTTTAGATTATTTATAGCAATTACCTCATTCTCTAATTATTCCCTCTTCCACCTGTTCTCAGGGTCATGATACTGCAAACACTACTTATGAATAAGTATTTCCAAGACTGATGCCAGTGAACTTAAACACAGTGCTGTGTTAAGGCAATTCTCCAGTTTTGCATTAAAGCGGCACATATGGTACAGCCCTGTATGTCAGGATGGTGCTGCCTGTTGCTAAAAGAATGTTAGGATGGGAGAATGTTAGTTGTCTTCCTCAAATCCCATCTTCATATCTGCACCAGGTGGGTGGGCTAGCCTTGGCTAGTCAGATCTCTGCAGTCTATGTACAGAACTAAGTTAGAACCACTGTGATATGGTAATAAGTTGGATCCCTATATGTCTTTGGAACTATGGACAAATACAAATATTTTTGTATGTACATCCTTTGATTCACATAGAGCTTAAAATATAAGCTCTATACTTCATCATCCTTTACTTTAATTAGCATGCTAAAGTGCTGTACAGATGTATTTACATTTCCCCACTAATTTATGCTGAGTAGATGAAGAAGAGTAGTTCTCAAGAAGTATAAATAATCACTCATATTTTTATATTAATTATAGGAGATGGAAAACTCACCATTTTAATTAAGTGTGCAAGGTACATTTAGACTATGTGAAGAAACTTACTTTTAGCAGACATAATTATTCTCATATTAAATAATTTTCTTCCAGCTGTGATGTAATTTAACACCTGTACTCATTTTAGGTCTTTAACCTCAAGAGAACAAAACCTTCCTACATTTTATGCAGCTGTAACCCCAGTGAATTCAGTTGATTTGATTTATAGAAAATCTTAAAACAATACAACAGATCAAAGGGTCACCCAAGACTAGATAGTCCTAAGGGGGGTCAAAACCATAGCTCTTACCTCCTAAGAACATTCTAAATACTATTTTGTGGGTGGGAGAGATGGGAGTTACTGCTCCACCACCCCTTCTGTTGAAACTGTACCATTGCACAGAAAAGAATTCAAGACTAATTAAGCCAAAGAGAGATAGGGCATGACACTGTAACCTATTGCTCTAGGCAACTGAGTCATTTCAGAATGAGCAATTTGTCCTTGGATGCAGGCCTTTGTCTCTCATTTTCTCATGTGTGAAATGGGATAAGACACTTCCTTTTTTCCTTCTGGTTTATTCAGAGTGTGAATGTTTCCAGGTATAATCTTTCCTCTAACTAGTCATTTGAATAGTTACAAGAGGCATTGATCTTGATTGGAGCTTCTAAGAACTACTCTAAGACAAAAAAATTGTAGCTGCCATCTCCCACATTTTGACTATCAATTTAGTATGTCTTTAAAGTATTTGGACATCAGGGGCATTTTTATACATACTCCCAATGCAGTGCCAGGTACTTTTAATTAGTAAGCCTCACTAATTAAAAGCACCCAGCACTGCATCAGGAGCAGGTGTATCAGTGGCACAGCACATGTCAGTGCTGAGAAAATGGCGATGGTGAAGCACATTGAATGCGTTTTATTTCAAAGCACACTGCTGCCATTTTGTCAGTGCTGATGTGCACTGCACTGCTGATACATGTGATGTGTGAGGCTGCCAGTGCATGTCTATTTACCTGTTCAAGCAGACTTGAATAATTGAGTCTGCTCCGATGTGCTGGATTTATCGCGCATCAGAGCAGACTCCCACATCTAAATGCCCCAGAAGTCTACATAAAGTATTTAACCAGAACTAACTTGCAAAGAACTAGCTGAGGATGAGTAAATTATGGGCCTAAATAACAGTATATTCTTGGCCAGCTTTACCCCACCTTGGAATCCTTTACTTACATAAGGTATCCCAATTGCTCAGTTCCTTTGTGTGGCAAAGTGGGGGGTCCCTGCCTAGCCATCGGCTAGTTTCCCCACATACTTCTGGGCACACTGCCCACCTGTCTCACCTGCCATGCCTTGTGGTTAATTACATTGTTCATTAAGGTGGGAGGCTGCCCACTGTACACCCCGACATGGGGGGTGCTATCCATGGCTCCGTTCCACCCCTATACCAAAGCCCAAGCCTTGCAGATGGCATCTAAGGCAATTGGCTCAACTGTCCCCTTCGTCCATTAGATGTGGCCCCCCAGTCATGGGAACTTCAGCTTCCGTAAGCCCTGGCCCTGCCTCAGGCCAGTCAGGATCCCGAACTTCTTCACTCATCATGGGTATCCCTTGCATTGGGCCCCTGGCCCTTTTGACCCTTCCAGTCCTAGCCCCAGCATTGACCAGTCAAGTGCCTCAGTTGGGTATTTGCCCCCCGGCTTCACTTAGGGATTGGGGTCCCCCATTCCCAGCTCAGGTCCTCCTGGAAGCATGCCTGGCCCTGTGGCTCCCAGCAGGCTCAGGTGCCTCTAGAAGCTTACTTGGCCTACCCCACTCTGATGGTATATGGCTCACCCGAAGGTGAGGGATCGGGTTTAGGTGCCCCTACTTGCCTTTCACTGGGGTGGTAACTGGCCTGGCATTTCCTGGGGGTTCCCACACCACTGACAGCCCCACCAAGCCACCCACTCCTGGCAGGATGCGGTCATGCCCAGGACCAGGAGCCTCCAAACCATCCCCTATGGCTCAAGCCTTTACCTCCAGGTTGTTGTATACAGCCAAGCAATCTTACTGCCTGGTCTGCCAGCAGTGAACTGCCCTGTTTAAATAGGCAGCCAGGGATCTAAAATGGCTGCCACAATTAAGCACTTGCTGGCTGCTTGGCTCAGCCCTTATAGTGGCAGGCACCAACAGTGCCCTGCCACACTTTGTACCACTGCTTTTACTTCATCAAGAGATATATAACCACAACAACTCATCTGGAATCTAAGAGGCCAGTACAAAGGGATGAAAAGCAGTCCTATTACCTGAAAGTTAAGAAACCAATATAGGTGAAAAAGGATGTGTAGGTATAATTTGTACATGTCATATTGGAATCCAAATGTCATACATGAGTCCACAATTCATTAGTTTTGTTCTTCTCCTAAACTTGTTACAAATTACCTTGTTACAGTGATACCGAACACTCATACCGAACTTCAGCACAAGAAGCCAGAGTGGATAGCATTCCATTGCCCAAAACGTAACATTTTCCATATTTTTTAGTACAAATGTAAGTGATTTAAACAAATGAAGTCATGCATACTGTTCTCTCTAGATGGTCCATATTCCATTATGACTATTATGCTCATCTTCCTTCTTACTTCTTCCTATTGTATTTTACACATTTAACATTTTAATCACTTATTCCATTTTGTATTAAGTTACATTATAAAATATATTTGTGGTCAGGTTTGCTTTTATTAAATGTTTAAATAACTTTGGGGTGTTGATCCTGAAACATGTCTTTAGACACTAATCATAATACAAACAACAACAACTTTAAAAAAAAGGTTGATTTACTAGGTAGGGACATCAGACCTTAAGTCCTAAATACAAACTACATAGTAGGAATTTCTCCATAGAGAAGAGAGTCAAAAGTCCACAAAAGCACTGTTGAATATGATAAGTCAAGATTCTAGGAGTCTTTTTATGTAAGTAAAGTTAAAT
>NW_017728995.1:13724345-13731900 GCF_001723915.1 Gavialis gangeticus
GAGTCCCTGTTCCCCCGAGCGCCGCAAGGAGTGACCAGGAACAATGGTCACAAGCTGGCGGAGGGAAGGTTTAAGTTGGACATCAGGAGGCGCTACTTCACGGTCAGGGCGGCTAGGGTCTGGGACCAGCTTCCAAGTGAGGTGGTGCAGGCTCCCACCCTGGGGGTTTTTAAGAAGAGGTTGGATGACCACCTTACTGGGGTCGTTTGACCCCAGTACTCTTTCCTGCCATGGCAGGGGGTCAGACTAGATGATCTGCTCAGGTCCCTTCCGACCCTAGAAACTATGAAACTATGAAATCAGTAGGATTTCTTTCAGTTTTTAAAAAAATAAATAATACCTAGCTTCTACATAATGTTTTTCCATCAGGAGATCTCAAGCCCTTTGCAAAAATATTTGCTGTGAATACTCCACTTCTTAGAGGTAAAACTATGGCAAACATTGAAATGCCTTGTCCAAGATCACAAATAGACTACTAACAGAATCAGGAAGAAAGCCAAGTTTCCAAAGTCCCAGACTTGGGCTCTATAGCCACATTGAGACTATAAGTTTTAAACAGGAATTGTATTACATCTTTTTTTCCCCATTTAAAAAAAATGATGATAAACTGAGTAAGCAGAAATTTAATATAACAATAGCCAAAATGCTCCTGAACCAAAAAATCACATTAGCATATTAGCATAACTAGAGGTTGAGAGGAGCACTGGAGATTTGTCATTGCTAATAGAATCTCTATTGTATGGGGGAACATGCAGGCAAACAAAGGGCAACACTGTCTAGAAATTGATGCATGCTTCCTTTAAGCATCCACTGAAAGATTTTATTGGACTACATGCAGAACAAATGTGAAATGACTGCTACTGCTATTTTTCTAGCATAACCACAACATATCAACAATAAAACCCTGCTGCATATCAGGACTTGTCTTCACTTCAATAGTTGACTCAGATCAGTATGTTTTAGTTATTCCACTTGGGACAATTTAGCTCAAGTGACAGCTAACTACACTAAAAAGCAATGCACAATGTACACAGAATGACTGGATTAGCTGCTCATCAGCCTCAGGCTACTGTACTTTCACTGTATTAGGTACTGGAGTTCCAGCAGTACTCAAACTTCAACCCATCCTCAATCCAATGGGCTGGGCAACATCAGTAAAAAGCTCCAACTAAACAAGAGGTTTGTCTATCTGACATGAGTCAGATTAGGGACAAAAACTAAGGTGCATCTCAAATCGACAATATACCAAAGGCAAGCTGTAAAGAAAAAAAAAATCCAACTGTTTCATGTACAATGAACATACCTTTATATATTCCAGAACAACTTGCTCTGGAGTGTCTCCAAAGAAGATGTAAAAATCTAAAACTCCATCAATTGTTCTATAAGTTACTGCTGAGGCAGGCTAAAGGACAAAATCTGCCATAAAAAAGAGATTATAAAGTTATTGTAAAGTGAATTAGTTTAAGAAAATAAGGAAATCTTAAACTGTTACTTTAACTCAAAACGAGGTTGTGAAGGAGCCAGACAGTGTACCACTTCTCAGTCTCTATAGATATCTGTGTATGAGAAGTAGCCAGATAAAATTGACATCTGTTTATCTAACAAAAACTGAATCTATACATGAACTGTTCATTACCAATTCAGGCCTTAATCCTGAAATGAAACAGACAGGGAAGACCTGTATCAACAGACTCCTAAATAAGCTTCAGACAAGTTCTATCTAGGTGCTGGAATGAACGAACTCCAGGTCTGGGTCTCTATGGGTGCATCTACACATGGATATTTAAAATGCATTAGCCATTTTTAAGGTATATTAAGGGCAAACGTCTACATACGCGCACCCTTAATGCACCTTAAAAATGGTGATTTTAGGCTAATCACACCTAAATTTAATACCTGCATAAGGCAAGTTCAAAATTAGGTGCAAGTAGTTAATGTGTCTTAATCCATGTGTAAGCACTGTAAGGCACCTCAACCCTATGAGACTGAATAGACCAGAACTGAATGTGTGGGGCCCCGTGCTGCCACTGGGCACTGCCAAAAGATGATGTAATGGGTGCTGTTCTTCAAGGCACAGATGCTGGAGCTAGAGAGGAAGTGGTTCTGGCAGGAGCTGCCCCTGTCAGTGTGCAGTAAATCAGCAGAGGGGGCAGGAAGCACTAGGACTCCTATCAAAGCACAAAGGACAGGTCCCTCCACAACTCCCTGCAGAGGAAGGGGACAGTGCAGCATAGAAAAGGCCTTTCCTATTGGCTTCCCCACACCTCTCCCTTGGGGTGGGTTTGCTGACCAGGCAATGCAGACCTGCAGGAGCAGGACACCTTACTGTCCATCCAAGATTCAGGAACCCTTAGAAGCCCATGCTGGGGCTCATGCCCAGGACAGCAGGCAGGCTGGGACTGCACCTGCCCCCAGTTCCTGGCACGACTTCCCCTATTCCGCCCACCTCCATCCTGGGCAAATGCCTGGCCTCCATGCCGGACTCTGCAGATAGAAGAGGTGGCATCAGTTCCTGGGTCTCAGTGCAGCTCAGCCCAGGCAGGATGGGCTTAGTGCTGGTGGGGGTTTGGCACTGGATCAGTTGGGCCAAGGAGAGAGCTGAGCACCTGCCCATGTTGCACCCAGACTGGGCTGAACTTGCAGGTCCCCCAACATATAAAACACCCTCACCAAGGCCCGCTGAAAAGGAATCATGAGGCACCTCTTGGCCTCCAGTCATGCTCCTGCCGTGATCTGGCTCATGTCCTGGCAATGGAAAGAGTGTACATGGTGGAGGCCTGGGTCTCAGTACCTCAGCAAGAAGGCCACCACTGGGAAGATAACCCTCCCCAGAGTTTGGATCTGGGGAAGCAGAGCTCAGCTGAGGATATAGGGTGGAACATTGCTGAGGACCACCCAGGTCCCCATCTCTTCCTGGCCCTCAATGGGGAAGTATTCTCCTTCCAGCATGAGCCCCTTCTCCACTGCATTTTGTGTGCTGGTTGGTGTAGTGCACCTGCCCCCCTCAGGTACTGGTGGTCTAGAGGGGAAGGCCCTTGCCCTTCCCACCCCCAGCTGTGGAGGAGGCTGAAGAGGAGCCCTTCCCACTGCTCTTGCCTGGATCCCTGATGGTTGGGGGGGGCGTTGGAAGACCCTCCAGGAGGGGCCTCACTGGGGGAGACTCCCTGGCCCTGCTAGAGTCCTGCTTGCCCCCACAGTGTTGATTACAGTTTTGTCTACCTCCAGAGGTAGACTCTGCCCCCAAGGTGGGGGGGGTAAGGACATAGGCCCCCTTGGGGGCCTGCCTAGATTCTGTCCCCACTGCAGCAAGTTCTGCGGGGGCATTTGCTCCCCCAGAAGGGTCCTTCCCTGACATTGCTTCTCATAAGGGAGAGAAAAACCAAAAAAGAAAAACAAAAATCACAGCAGAGCTAGTGAATACAAAAGGGGCAGGTTGGGGCTGTGGAGGGAAGGGGGGATGAAGGGAGTTGAAGCTCACTGAGCTAGATCCCAACAAGAAAAAATGGGCAGGCTATGCTTGGGAAAGGTGGGGGAGTGATACACACACACACACACACACACACACACACATACACGGGCTGGGGAAACTCGAGCTGGTTTATTCAGATACACAACAAACACCAGGGTAGGGGGAGTAGACCACAAGACATACCAGACAAAGGCAAAACACACAGGGGAGGCTGCTGAGGCAGACGTAAAAGATGGTTGGAGTGGTGGAGGGGCTTTGTTTGTTGAAGCTCAGTCCAGGAGCCCCTCAGGCCTCCAACCAGGCATTTAGCAGCAGGGCAGCAGGCAGGAAACAAGGCACAGAATCAGACGCAGTGAGGCAGCTGTGAGGGAGTGCAGAAGCAAATAGTCAATCATGGAAGTAATCCAGTGCAGGGCAGTGCAAGGTGGTGTGGTAGAGAATACCCCTTCCTTCTCCTGAGGGGGGGCAGCAGCAGCTGCCATCTAGGTCAGCCACTAAGGCATGTTTCAAGTAATAGTGAAAGTGAAGGTGAAGGTGGGGGATGGCCTGCCGAGGCAGCTGGGACAGGCAAGGTGACCGTAGGTCAGCAGTGATGGTGGGGGAAGGGCCTGCAGGCAGCGCAGGCCCCCTTCCCAGACTGTCATCTGACCACAGGTTGGTGGTGGGCTGGGCAGCAGGTTGGAACAGGAATGCAAGAGCTGGGGGGTGCTGCTGCAGCATGGTGCAGTGCAGTGAGGATGTGGTGCCCCCCCCATGGAGGCAGTGGTGTGTAGCAGAGGGCCACCCCACTTTGGAGGGGGTGACAACAGCAGCAGCAGCAGCCTGAGGCAGGAAGGGGGTGGCCAACTTCTCCCCAGAAGCTCCTCCAACAGAAGCTCCTAAAAACAAGTAGCCCCATGCCGCTTGCCAGGGCAGTTTTATACTTCTGGGGCCAGCATGGGACAGTTCTTTATATTGCTGGAGCCAACACAGGTGCTGGACAAAGGAGAAGAGGTTGATATCGTATATTTGGACTTTAACAAAGCCTTTGACCTGGTATCCCATGATGTCCTCATGGAAAAATTGAGTAAATGAGGCCTCAACTACCCTACAGTCTGATGGCTGGGGAACTGGCTCCAAGGCTGGACCCAGAGAGTGGTAGTCATTGGAACTGAATCAATATGGCACTCAGTGACCAGTGGTGTTCCTCAAGGTTCTGATTTCAGACCTGTACTCTTTAACACCTTTAGAAATGATCTGGACTCTGGTGTCAGAAGTGAACTGGCTAAGCTCACTGACAACACCAAACTTTGGGGAAGAGTGTCCACACTTGAGGACAGGCTAGTGATCCTAGCCGACCTCAATAGACTTTCAAGGTGGGCAGATGTAAACCTGATGGCATTCAATACAGAGAAATGTAAGGTGCTCCACCTCGGGGGGAGGGAGGGAAACCCACATCACACTTACAGGCTTGGCATTGCTACACTCACCAGCACCACGGCCAAAAGAGACTTGGGGGTCATGTTTGACCACAAGATGAACATGAGCCACCAATGCAATACTACAGCTGGCAAAGTGAACAAAACTCTGACTTGCATCTATGGATGCTTCTCAAGCAAGACCCAGGACCCAGGGAGCTCTGTACATAGTCTTGGTGAGGCCACAGCTGGAGTATTGCATCCAGTTCTGGGCTCCACAATTCAGAAAGGGCATGGAGAAGCTTGAAAGATTCCACAAGAGTCATGTACATGATCAGAGGACAAAAGAACAGGCCTTATGAAGAGAGGCTGAGAGCCATGGGACTCTTCAGCCTGGAGAAGCAAAGGCTCAGGGGTGACTTGGTGGTAGCCTATAAGTGCATAAGGGGTGTGCTTCAGGATCTGGGGGAATGTCTGTTCACCAGAGTGCCCCAAGGGATGACAAGGTCCAGTGGTCACAAACTTCTCCACAACCATTTTAGGCTGGACATAAGGAAGAAACTTCTTTACTGTCCAAGCCCCCAAGGCCTGGAATAGACTTCCCCCAGAGGTGGTGCAAACACCTGCTCTTGACACTTTTAAGGAACAGTTGGATGCTGATGTTGCTGGGATCCTTTGACCTTAGCTGACTTCCTGCCCCTTAGGCAGGACCTGATGATCTTACGAGGTCCCTTCTGGCCCTAATGTCTATGAAATCTATGAAAATGATATATAGAATGTGGACTGTAAGGCTGTGGACCAGAGCTTAAGCTGATGCAAATTACTATGATTTTATTTATTTTAATGGAACTGATTTACAACAGTTGAGGATTATATCCCACAGCTTTCCACCCAGAATAAAAAAGAAGCAAATATCAAGTTATATACATTCACAGAGAGGGAGCAAAAGTGGAGTCATCAGTCCAAATGCCCTGAAACATGTGGTTCACATGCAATGAAACAAAAGTTATCTATCCTTGATTTGGGGCTTGAAAACACAATCCAAGCTTGAGATTTTGCTGGGACAAAGCCACATCTGTTTTAGCCCATCTCGTGTAGTTAAAATTTGCATGGAAGTAATTAACTCCTCCTTCCAAATTCTCTTAAAGATGACAAGTTTCCACCCTTAATAGAAAGTGAGGGGGCTGAAAAATGAGGGATAGAATGGGGACAGGAAGTCCTATGACCCATATCATTACTAATACACTATTAGGCTTTTCATAAATCCCTTTTTACAATGGACAAGTCAGAACATCTGCCAGCCACCCATAGGGAACTATGCCAGAACAGCCAAGGAACAGGCATGCCTCATGGCTGCTAGAGGGTGCTTCTTAGGAACAGTAGCTGCTGCATTTGTTCTACAGGGGTAGCTGGAACTCCCCACAATGCACTAGCCCTCTTAAAGTGAAAAGAGGGCTACAACCATACATCCATGCTGACATAACCCTCAGAGTCCTCATGGTTTGCAGTTAGCATTGACTAACTTTCCCCAACTTCTAATGGGGATTTGGGACCAGAATTTTAAATTAGTTAGCCTCATAAAAATATAAATAGGTGCTTAGTGGCAGTTGGTACTTTTCAAAAATCTCACTAGATGCCTGTCTGCATTATTAGGTGACTAATACCTTAAAAAGACTGACACTGGTGAAAAAATTATAAAAATGATTGTTACCCTTCCTCCCCACCTCTTTCGGGCAATCATTCAGGACAGCTATCATTTACTTTTATGTCTATCTTCTAAACTACTCTGGCAAGACTCTTTCTTAAATCTTTTGGGAACATTGCCTGAATGAGAACTTCTGCATAAGGGTCACTGGTTCAAAACTTGAAATAAATTCAAACAGAAAAGCTTTTCTGTAACAACTGTCAAGTCAAAGAAATGGGTCTGAATTAAAACACTTAATGTTTAAGCCTATATCTGACTGCTAAGGCCAGAATAAAAGAATAAAAATGGGGTTAATTTAAAGTGAATTTATTAACTTAAGGACCCTAAATAATCTAATATATGGTAAATAATATGTCTAGCTTTTATTAATATTTTTTTTGCTTAGTAACAACTAACACTGTAAAAACCCCCAGGTTTTTTTTTATTGTATTCCCCCCCTTCCCCAACCATTTATGACTTTTTCTCTCCCTCTCTAATCCCTATAAGTAAGTAAGCTAAGATATAGTATAAGCTTCAGCATTTTATTCTGGTAGCAAGTTGTATTTCTTTTGTTTTTCTCCTTCTTTATATTTCATAGACTTTAGGGCTGGAAGGGACCTCAGAAGATCATTGAGTCCAGCCTCCCACCCAAAGGGCAGGAAGTCAGCTGGGGTCATAGGATCCCAGCAAGATAAGCATCCAATTTGCTCTTGATGGTGGTTCAATGTAGGTGCTTGAACCACCTCCGATGGCAGGCTGTTCCAGACCTTGGGGGCTCAGACAGTAAAGAAATTCTTCCTTATGTCCAGCCTGAAATGGTCTTGCAGTAGTTTATGACCGTTCAACCTTGTTATCCCTTGGGGGTGCTCTGGTGAACAGATGTTCCCCCAGATTCTGGTGGTCAACCCTGATAAATTTGTAGATGGCCATCAGATCACACCTGAGCCTGCGCTTTTGCAAGCTAAAGAGTCCCATGGTTCTCAGCCTGTCGTTGTAAGGTCTGTT
>NW_017728995.1:13735380-13743121 GCF_001723915.1 Gavialis gangeticus
CTCCCCATAGGAGATCATAGGTAGTCTGCCCCATAAAAAGAAGTAGTGAAGACTGACTCCTTCGGATGTCCTCTTCATCTGGACCAGCACCACGTCACACAGCCTATCCACCCAGAGGCCCTGCCGGCAACCCCCTTTGGGACAACACCTGCTGGACAAAGACCCCTTTCCAGCCTGGATAGGTAGCTATCACCCCACCCTCTCTTCAACCAAGGACTTGGACTGTGTTTCTCTTCCCTACCTGGACCCCAACCCTTCCACTGAGTCTCTTTCTCCTGCTGTGACCGTGAGTGCTTTTGTTCGTGTGTGAGAACCAATAACTTCATGGAGCTGTGTAGTTTGTTGTCTGTTTAACAAACCTGTTATTTTGAAACCCTGAGTTGGGTTTTTGTCTGTTTTCTAACTGTTCCCCCCTTGCCACCACTTATCCGTCCATTCCCCCCCACAAACTCCCAACTGTCTGCCTCAGTTTCCAGCCCCAAGCTCCCAGGTTTCTGCTTCAGTTTCTTTCCTGGCTGTCTCCGCCTTTTAACCCTGGGGCTACTTGACCTTAAGTAACCCCAAGCCTCAGTTCCTCTGCCCAGTTCTTCAGTTCCTCTAGTCTACCATTTCTAATCCCAGTTCCAGCAACTTTCACTCCCTACACTTTCTCTCTCACCTTAACCTTCCCTTATGTATCCCAAGTACCCCAAACACACATACATACCGAACCAACCAAGTTAGGAACTCACCTGTGTGTATATTTAGGTGGGTGGTATGTGTGTGAACTGGTGAATACACATTCACACACACACACATATGTATGTATGTCATCGTGTGTGTGATATATGAATTAGTGGTCTGTGTATGTGTATGGAGTGTGTGGGTGTTGGCAACTGATTGTTGTCTAATTTTTGGTGTGTATGTGCTTGAATTGGTGATAGGTATGCATGTGCCTAGGCTGGTTTGGATGTGTATGTGCCTGAGTTGGTTGTGTGTGTGTGTGTGTGTGTTTACATAATTGATTTGTGTATTTGTATATGTGCAATTGTGTCACACCCTCCTATCTAGTAGCACAATATTGAGATCCTGAGAGTTGGCCTGACCCAACAGGGTAACAACACCTACATCAGGGGTGTGCTTCAGGATCTGGGGGAACATGACAGGGCCCCAAGGGATGACAAGGTCCAATGGTCACAAACTCCTCCAAGACCATTTTAGGCTGAACATAAGGAAAAACTTCTTTACTGTCTGAGCCCCCAAGGCTCCCTCCAGAGGTGGTGCAAGCACCTACTCTGGACTCCTTTAAGAAGCGTTTGGATGCTTATCTTGCTCGGATCCTTTGACCCTAGCTTAGGCAGGGGGATGGGCTCGATGATCTCCCAAGGTCCTTCCAGTCCTAATGTCTATTAAATCTATGAACCTGGCAATTTACCAACACCTAAGTGATACTTAGCTACCTATATATAAACAGTACCTCATTAGAGCATTGCCAAACAATTTCCCATGTTCAAAGATTTGTGGTAATGCTATATATATTAATAAACACAGCTAGAACATATGTTTGTCTACACCCCAAAGAACAGAAGAGGTCAGGGGACACAAGTTCAGACATAGCAAAAAGTAGAAAATTAGCATTTTTTTTTAACTAGCACCTCATGTTTGGCAAAACATACCTTGCAGCATAGATAGTCAATATTCTCTCTGAGTAAAAATAGATATCTTGTTTATTTTGGTTCTGATGGTCCCAGGCTTTGACTCCCACCAAAACAAGCATGGAATAGTCAGCAGTTTAAATGGCAATTAGCTCGTTAGCCAGGATTGTCCTAGAACAAAGTGTTATCTCAGATACTTCCCAGGTACTTAAACTGGGACAATGGGCTCATAGGCTTGCAGGTTCACAAGATAAAAAGGCTTTGTCCTGGGAGAAATACAAGGTCTTGTTTTAGCCTCAGTTAAGAAGTCATTGTGGTCAGGAAATTGAAAGTACAATACTGTTTGCCTTCTGAGTTGCAGTGTCAGCAAAGCTTGGAACAAGGCCTAAAAAGAGGATCAAAATTGCTAACCATCACCCTGTTTTATAATCATTAGAAAATAAGAGTTGAGAAAATCAGTTTGAATCCAGATACAGTCATGAAATACAACTTTTCCTCTATTTACTTAGCTTTGCTAACATTACACGGAAATGCAGGTGCCATCTCCAGTGTATTTTCACATCACTACTGTATTAAACATATAACAAAGATGTTATATGTTTAATACAGTAACATACTAATAACTTGTCCAGTCTTCCTCAGCATTTCAAACAAACCTAACAATCAAAATATTTCCAAAACGTATTCTGCAAGTACCTTACCCTCCATCAATATAATTTATTATTCAGCAATTCTATCCAATGGTTTACAAGTCTCTAGATAAAGCTTCAGTAGGCTGTTGATGAACAACTTGTGAAAAATATTTCCTTCATTGTGGAAGGAAAACACCCAGTCTTTTAAAAAAACAGTTTAACTCCCCAGTAACAATTCAATGAGGGTCTTCTAGAAGAGGTGAATTCTGATAATTCTGGCTTTGCAAGAAAAGTCTTGAATTTCATTTTGCACAGATCAGACAATGTTGGAATGATGCCATGAACCACTGAGGTTACCTCCTAGTAGTTCCAAGTAAGATGTACAAAGTGGGAAGTCAGAGTAACCGCAAATGACAAGCTTGTCTTACCACAATGTAATTCCAACACTTCCCATAGCTGTTCTACTGTACTGGGAATGGAGAATCATATTAGAGATAGTAAATAACTACTCTATCCATAGAGCTGTGCTTGGCAAAACACCCAGAGGGAAAAAGAAAAAAGACTCAAGGCATAACTGAGGTAAGAAATGATTTCTACAGGCTACCCCACCCATTTCACCTCAGCATCCACAATTCCTAAATCATCCTTGATGATTTCACAGTTTCTCTCATCTTATTTTGGACTTATTTTCTGAAACTTTGCTGTTCTCTTCTGAACTCTCTCCAGCTGTTAAAAATGCTATGCCCAAACTGATTACACCATCAAGGACCTGACTCATATCAATTATAATTAATACACCAGAATGGGGATGACAATTCTATTTAATGACAACTTGCTAGTTTTTGAAATATGTACTCTTTTCAAAATGAGTTGAAAATAGTCCTGTGTTGAATGGTGTGTGCGCACATGATAACAGCACTCACTTAGGATATGGGAGCAATGAAATTCAAGTGTTTGATTCAGAACATGGTCTTTCATTCCAAATCACTTTGAATCAGACACAACAAGGACTGAAGTCTGGAATGAAATGATTCATTTCATGTTAACCTTTTCCATCCTTTGTTTAACCTTTTTGTCAACATTTTTGAGTTGGGAAAATTATTGAAACGGATCCCTTCCCACATAGACTTTTGGTTTCCTTGAATCAGCAATTTCTACTAAAACAAAACTGTCAAAAAAATCCCAACCCACTCTAGAAACACAATCATAAACACAGCTTAACTCTGTATTTAATCTAAAGTAATGGTTGGTTTCCTTCAGCAAAGCAGCCCAAAGCAAACGAAGCATATTAGTGAACCTGCCCGTGAGACTTTAAACTTGGCTTCAGCTTTAATAAATTGAAGGTTGAAAGAGGGCCTATAGAAAATTCAGCCTTTCTTTTTGTTGAAATCAGAACAAAACTACAAGTACAATTGACTGAGTTGACAAACCATTAGCTATGGTTAAGCAACATGCAGTTATCCCAAGTTATCCAAGATTTCCCTTTCTGGTTATTTACCTTACATTTACACCAGGACAATTGCATCCATCCTATTTAATGACACCACTGTAGATAAAGCAATAATGTTTTTATATGCAGACTAGTCCTTAGGTTATTAAACAAACAAATTTTGGAATTAGAAATTAACTATACATTAATGAGTCAATACAATGCCCATAGTCTAGTCTCTCTACCATTTTAATTCTCTTTTTTATCTCGACCTTAATTTCTCTGTAATATTAGTAGTAATAATACTTAGCAGTTATGTAAGGCTTCATGGCAGGACCCACAGCTGGTGAACCTTGGCACAGCTCCACTAATTTCAGTTGGGATCTTGTGCATATTTTTATAGACCTTAACAAATATTAATTAGTAATATCATGGAAACACAATATATATATTTAATTAAACTACTTCAATCATTAGTATATCTCAAGCCAAGGTAACTGACCTAGGCTTTAGCTGTTATTTGGTGTACTTTAGAAGACATAGAATGAAGTTACTAGACTTGTTATCTGTCTTAGATGATTAACTATTTTATAATAGTGGCAAGTTATTCCCTCCTCAATTTCCTTCTCAAAGCAGGACTTTGAATTTTGAGCAGGATCCTCATGAGCTTCAACTAGATGTAAAAGTTTGGTGGCTTCCAACGTTCGAGACTTTTTAAAACAATGGCTTCATCTGAGATAATTAAATGTAACTCCATTTCTTGCAATATCTGATATTTACAGTAAATTCAGTGGTTTATAGTAAATCTATGAAAGATGGAAGAAAATGTAAACAGTCTTTTTGTAGTTCACAGTACACTATAATTCAGGCATTTGCTTTTTCCAAATCAATTCCCTTGCACTGTAGCAAAATCGCCAGTTTTTCTTTTTATTTATTTAAAAATACATTCCCTCCCCTTCCCCAACCATTTCTGACTTTCTCTCTGCCCTCTCTATCCCTTATAAGTAATCATAGGTAAGCTAAGTTCTTGTATGCTATTACTGTAATGAGCCCTTTTTTATATTGTAAATAGTGTTCTGTTATGTTTCTACTGATTTTTTACTTTTTTATATTTATTATGTTGTATTCCTATAATTATTGCAGTGATTTTTACTGTTTCATATTAATACTGTATGGTTTAGGCCTGTGTCTGTAAAGTTAACCAAAGTAAGGTCAAGTAATATCAAGTTTCCATTTTGTATGTCAAGGCTCCATCTTGTGTCCCCTGCCTGGGCATACCAGTAAGTTGTAACTGTGACTCATGTCTAACCAGTCTCATGTAAATTGGTTCCTGAATGAATAGGAATGAATGAAGGTGCATGAGGCATAATGGTAGTAGGCCTCTACTGAATGATCAGTAACGACTGAACCATCAACTCAATGACCCAGCCACTGCCTTGCATTGACTCACCCAGGAACCACAGACCTCACCCAGGAACAGAGACAAAACCCAGCATTTGAAAGATAAAGAACCTACAGGAAGCCAACATTTGGACGACAAAGACCCTACAGAAACCAGCAACCCCACCACTGCATCCCACCAGACAGTGACAACACCTGGATCTGCATGTATGCATCTGAGCAGGACTGGCCCTTGCCTGGGCATGTCCCTCCCATAGGAGACACAGGTAGCCCACCCCTATAAAAGGGGTGGTAGAGTATGACCTCCTTGGGATACCCTCTCCATCTGGACCAGCACTATGCTATACCACCTTTCCAACCAGTGGTCCTGCTGGCGACCCCCCCAGACAACATCTTGCTGGAGAAGAGCCCGACTGGCCATCAAGGATCAATCTCAGCCTGGGATAGGTAGTTATCATCCACCTTCTTTCCCCAAGCAAGGGACCTGAACTCTGTCCCTGCACAGCTGGAACTCAAGTCCCTCCATTAAGCCTTTCCTCCCCTGCTACCATTGTGTGCGTGTAAGTGTGAGTGTGGAAACCAATAACTTTGTGGAGCTGTATAGTGTAATGCCTGATTAATAACACTTATTCTGAAACCCTGAGTTCAGTTTTTGTCTTATTGACCTCCTGGCCCTCCGCCTTGACTTCCTAGCTTTCTCCCTCAGTTCTTTCTGTCTCTCCATTCCAAACCTGATCTCCCAGCTTTCTGTCTCTCCTTTCAGCCCTTATTTCCCAGCTTTCTGTCTCTCCTTTCAGCCCCTATCTCCCAGCTTTTTGCCTGTCCATTTCCCGGCTGTCTCCTCCTTGCCACTGGGCTTTTTCCCTTGCTTCTACCCAGGCACCAGGTGACCCCAAGTAACCCCAGGGCCCCAAGTGACCCTGAGTAACCCCTGGGGCACTGAGATAACAAGTAACTCCAGCACTGTGACTCTGAAGAACCTTGGGGCCCCAAAATGACCCTGAGTAACCCTGGGGCATCTTGACCCAAGATAACCCCAAAGGCACCTTGATTTCAAGTAACCGCAAACACCAAGTTACCCCAAATGCCCCCTGATGTTAACACATGGCCACAGAAGTGCATGTTTGCATGTTTGTATATGTGTATGTGAACTCATAGTGTTGCATGTGTAGTGTGTGTGTGTGTGTGTGTGTGTGTGCGTCTAATTTGTATCACACCCTCCTATCTAACAGTGCAATATTGAGATCCCAAGTGTTGATCTGGTGCGTATCAAGTCAACAGCACTAAATTATCTACTGTCCTGCCCTATGCCCCAGTTTAAGGCATCATGAACTACTGACTGAATGTTTAAACTCATATACTGTCCAATTCATAATACTTCACTATGAAGAAACTTAACCTCATTTGCATAAACAATACTAATAATAACCTAGATTAATTGCTGATGGATTAAACTTGAATCCATTAATAACCTCAACTTATCCTAGCATTTTGACAGGGAATCAATCTTTGATATATTTAATAAGCATATTAGCTGTGACACTTCCTGCCATGAGGTCTCAGATTTAGACAGAGTTAACTGATATTCAAGAGCTTCAAGATCTTATTAGAAGCACATCTTATTCTCAAATCTCCTAGGGAAGGGACCTCAAGGGATCATCTAGTCTAACCTTCTGCAATGAGGCAGCCTCAAAATATACCTAAGCCATGCCTAGCAAATGCAATAAAATTATGAATCCTCACATGCAAATACTCATATGTGATTCATTAAGCATTGGGAAGGCCTTTGTCCATGTTATAGCTCCCTTTCATTTGTCACACAGAGACACTTGAACCATCTCTTACTGTGTGGTTGAGAGTTCCCTCACATGGGAGAATCCCCAGGCAGCCTGCAGCTGTCATAGCCATACCTCTCCCCAGAGATTATTTTATGGGGCAGATAAAGGGAGATAAACATGGCTGGAGTAGAAACAATTATGAGCAGGCATAAATTCAAGCAGTCCCAGAAACCAAGCATCGTAAAGCAGTGATAAAAAAGAACTTTTTTTTTTGTAAGTGATTGGCCAGTATGCCTTTATCATATATTTGGGATCATACTGATCACAAGTTTCAGGTCAGGAAGGAATTTCCCAGTATATCAGGGATGATGGAGATTGTATATGCCTTCCTTTTCAGCTTGGAAAGCTTCCTCAGCCTGACAAAGGGTATTTGCATCCAAAAGCTTGCAAAGAAGAATTTTTTCCAACTATTTAAGTTTGTCTAATAAAAGATATCAGATTTACCCAAAGAACCTTGTCTGCTCATGTCCTTAGACCAACACAGTTATACCCTGGACCTCTAGAATCATTTGGGCATGTCTGACCAAATCCATTCCCCATGATTTCAGATACCTCAGGCAATTGATGACATTTTAAGGCCTTTTGTGGTCTGCTTGTGGCACACAACCATTTTCTTAATTCAGGTTCCTGAGATCAATATCTTGGGAATTTATAATATTCAAGAGGTCTAAAAGGATACTTGAAAATAATTTTAAATCATTGCACTTAAATTCTCTTCAATTATAAAGCTTACACCAGGGGCTAGGCCACTGTCAGGAAAACACACACACACACACACACACACACACACACACACACACACACACA
>NW_017728995.1:13743185-13750925 GCF_001723915.1 Gavialis gangeticus
ACACACACACACACACACACACACACACACACACACACACACACACACACCCCCTTCGCTGGATCCAAGAATAATTCTGCCATTACCTGTTTACTTTCTCTTGTAAATATTTAAATTCTAAAATCAAGGAATATCAGAATTAAGACTTCTTATGCAACCTTAATCTGATTCCACTGTGCATATATATTATGATAAATTTGTTTATTTTTAGACTTATAAATTGCCTTTCCCAAAACAGATTCTTAGAACAGATTACAATAAAAGACAAAAAAAAAAGTAGAACAGAAATAAATAAGATTTCCAGAGTGCAGTTGGGGGAATATTAGGAGCATGGGAGGGGCAGATTCTGTGCTCTCTGTGATACTGCCCAGTGCCTGGTGTCACAGGAACTCCATTTTCTGAGTACACCAACCCCAAGAAAAGGTTGGCTTGGCACCCATAGCCCCAGGGAGGGGCATGCTCAGTGCATACAAGGTCTTCTGAGAAGTTAACTGCCCAACTCTAATCCATGCATGCTGAGCATGTGCAAAACTTGGCCAAATTTGGGTGATTTCTGCAAAAGCAAATAAATCCCCCCCAACATAAAAAACCCTGTGATATTTCAGCTGCTTGAAAGATGGATATGATTGTATATTTTGATCATTTGACTATTTCAGCTCCTTCAAAGTTAGAAGGTCTTCAACAAAATTAGATTTATTTTGGCAAAGAATGAAACTATGAGATTGTTTCTTAGTCTTAAACAACATATTTTCCCATTGTTTCTCTCAATGCAAAGAACTAAAAAAAAATCAAAACAACCAGTTAACAAGGTTTTAAACTTATCCGTGGACTCTGTGGCCATGTCTGCTTACAATACTACAGATGTTATTAATGTAATTATTTGAGACTAATGCCAAAATTAATATAGTATTCAGTAGTAAACCTCTGCACCACTAGTGCATTCAAATCTGTATCATTCTTAAGTTTCAAAGCATTCTCTACAATACCATATGAAATATATCTTTCACCAATACTCAACCATTAGTTTAAATTAAATCAAAAAAATCTTATTTTGGGCCTTCAAGGTTTTATTAAAACCTGCATAATTAGTTTTCCAAGAAAGCAATGGTACAAATAATTCATTTGCATAAAAGATAATCTTTCTAACAACTCCTAGAAAGTTTACAGGAATCGTTTTCACTAAGACACATCACTAGTAATCTTCCAGAGTCGTGCAAGACTCTCAGTACAACAGGATGAAGCAGGGGAGAGAAGGTAAACTCTGTATGCCATCTTGCACAAGGACAAAGCAGAAAGCTGGATCTGCCTTCACAAAGTAGTTAGAGTAAAATAGACTTTGTTATATATCAGTCTGGTACAGATGGTCTCATCCTTAAAGCAAGAGGATTGACCAGGATGATTACTGTGTTTGTCCAGGTAGACTGTAAAGCAACAATCTGTTTCATTGAAATTAATGGGGATTGTGCATCTAGGTCTTAAAGCAGCTTTAAAAATCTTAGCCAAATCCTTTGCATGGATTTAAGTTTGCATGAGTATGGAAAAGTCCTTCCTGCATACTTCTAGCCAAATCCTGTCATTGGATACACTTCAGCAGGAGTCAAGTGAGTGCAATAGAGGGCAGTAAAGGGCCTGACATGAATGTCACCACAGATTTTGTACTCAGCCTAATGTATTATATGCAGCCTGCTTTCCTCGGAATATTTAGAAAACTAATATTCTTCTTAAAAATGATTCTATTTATCACATTGTTCCTAGTCAACCAAGTATAAAATTGTTATGTAATCCTAAAATATTTGCTGTAAGGTAAGGCCAAGATATTCAGTGGCCCATTCGGCTTGTTGATGAATAAGAAAAGCCTTTTGTTTACAGGACTCTCTTTTAAACACCCTCATATCAATTGTACAGGCTTTTAATATGAATTAAGGCATTGGCTGACTGTTGACTCAAAGGAAAAAAAGGATGAAGACTGCCTTTGTCTTTAGAAGACTCCTCTCTCCATACTACCCCGGCTTGACCCTTCACTGCCCAAGCATACCACTTCATTGGCTTGGCTACCTACAAACGGTGGCCTTTGTGTACATATTTAAGTGTCAAGCTTGTTTAAGTCTCAGCACCACAAGAATTATGCTTTAGGACTAAGTGGAGATTTTCTATCTGCATCTCTCCTAGATATTTGGTCTTGATGTACTTCCCAGCTGAGAGGAATCTTCAATGACTCCACTCCACCTGAAGAAGACCCCCGCAATAAGACTCTATAAGACTGAGAAACATTTTTAAACCTACCCACTCCACCACTGCAGACCATGGGTTTGTGTGTATGTATCCTCTTTGTCTCTCAGTGCCATGACCCCCCCTCCCCATCCTTCCCCACCCCTGGGCTTGGTTGGCTAGCTTTGTATTTTTTGTAACCTAGTTGTGTTCCCTTCCTCATCCCAACCCCTCTTATATTTGTCCCTTGCTCGGGTGCTCTGTATTTCCCTTTTGGCTTTGTCATCTTTTTTGGTTCATGAATTGTCACATTTACTAATAAAATTCAATCTAACCCAGCACCCTACCAAAGTGATTTGGATAGTTACACCCTTCCTACTTAAATTTCACTTAGATACAAGATCATTCTTCCTCTCTTACATCATTGTATAGTGTTAATATTGTGAGTAGAGCACCCTCTCTTAGCCTAAAAATCTTCCTGGCAACCTGCATGATAAATTTGAGTCTATGGAGCAAAGTCCCCATGATTCTGCTACCAATCTCCTGCTGTTCATTTTTCCAGTGCTATTAGCCCGTATAAAATCTTACAAATAACATTAATTTTAAAAAAGCGTACAAAATCATTTTACCTTGAAATGGAAGCAATTTGCTGTCTGATATTCTCCAATGAGGAGGACTGTATAGATATAATTTCCAAATACAGAAGGTGAAGGCAGCCTTGTTAATGTAGCTTCAAATCCTTAAAAGGAAAATAATTAATGTTACGCAATTGCTTTATGTATTTGTGCTATTGGGATGTAGATTATTTCTTGAGGACAGCAGCTTACCTGTATTTGTGGATTTTAGACCCCCTGTCATTTGGTACCCATGACTTCTAGAGACAAAACACCAGGGTATGCTTATGTCATTCTGTGGACTCCAGCAACAGCCATGCAGTGTACATAGGCTCTGATTAAAGCACAAGTAGAACTTGATTACATGTATAGCATTGATTAGCTCCAAATTATATTCTGGACAAAAGAAAAAAGTGCTTCACGGGAACTTTAAATATCAACTACCCTTATTCTAGCCTTCATAATTGCTCTGACACTATCAAGTGATTTTTGTGCCTCACTGCATAATATAACCATAAAGTTCCTTTTCTAAATTCAGGTTCAAAAACAATTGAATCAGTTCAAGGAAAGAAAATGTTTCCTAGACTTTCACCATCCATTCTTAAAATACATCTAATTCATTGTCTCTGTGTGCATTTACACAAGATGCTTACTGCAAAGTTGCCCAATTAGTTCCACAGTAAGGTGTCTCTATCTAAATGAGTGGTGCTTTTAGGCCAAAGTTAACTAATTAACTCCACTGTAGGATAGTATTGCCCAACACAAGTAGTATTCTATGGCAGAGTTATTTACTCTACTGCAATGCATATGTAGATAACTGGGGCTGGCTGGGACACAAGGGTGCTACAGTGAAGGCCTGCCTGCCAGCTAGCCCTGCACAGTAGCACCCTTGTGCCCCAGCCATCCCTTCTGCAGCATGCTGAGCCAGGCAAGAGCAGCCCCACTCTGGCAGGCTGATTCCCTGGGCCTGCTGCCAGCCGGGCCTCTACTTCCCTGTCTCAACATGGTGCAGTCCTGGGTGCAATAAACCCTGTTGTGATATGAATTGGAGTTTTATGTTGCATTGATATCCACATGTAGAAATGCCCTCTTTGTAACTCTCTCCAATTTTCCAAAACATATCAGAGAATAATGAGATATTCCAGGGAGTCTCATTCTTAGATTTCTAGCTAATCTAGGAATATCCAATAATCTTACATATGGTTAAGTGAAACATCTGGATGTACACCTGAACCAAACCTAAGTCCCAAAAGTTTTGTGCTTCCTTTATGACTACTGTTTGCCTTAGATGAAGTAGGCCTGGCTGGGCCAAGTACCTGATCTACCACACATGCCCCTGATCCCTGGCTAAGGCAACTATCTTGGTTCGCTGCAGCCAGATTTGCTGCTCAAAGTACCACTCACCCCCTTATAAGTGCACTTGCAGTCCCTAGCTGCAGGCACACTGTTAGACCCTGACTCCATGTGGCACCCAATGACTAGGGAGATGACAATCCAATTGCTCATGAATCCTATTACTCATTAGCCAGAGCAAGCAGGGAGCAAAAACCAGCACACATTGCTCACAACAGCTTTATTCAGAATGGAGACAGCTTCGGACTAGGGTCCCAAAAAAACAACAAACCAGGGACCTGCATTGAACAACAGTTCTTTACACATTTTATACACCTTGGTGCATGCTTATTAACAGTCACTCCACCCTCACTCCTCCTATGTTCTCCCCTTCTCTCCTCCCATGTCAAGCTCCACCTCTGTTTACTGTTTGCTTCATCAGCATGGGATTGCCTATGCATTTTACTTATTTACATGTCTTTTTCCTATGAGTGCATGTCCAAGACCTTGATTTTACTTCTTCGGTCAATGGGCAGAATTTGACCAAAACCTGGAAGCTTCTGGAGGCTTCTTCACCAATCACCATTCACCTTTTCACATACGTTCATCTTGGATTCCGTTACCAATTCTGTGTTCTTTTTCACATTCCAGTCTGTTTTTCTATCCCAGGTTGTACCATCTTCACATTCCTAAAACTTCGCCTCATTCACAGCACACAGACTCACACAGACTCACTGCTTTTTCCTCAGAAAATGGTTGACACAGTTAAGATGGTTACTTAGCATAAGTAAATGGCTGGCTTAGATATTGCCTTGTGGTTAGCAGCTTCTGCTAGGCCACAGGTAAAGCCTTGTATTCAGATGCAAATCCAGTGCTCCCCAAGATCCAAATATAGTCACCCTAACGCACGCCTGCACATAGCTTTAGTCGCTTCTGGCAAGTCTCACGTTCACTGCTCTCTGGTTCTTCTGGCTCCTGATCATGGATCTCCCCTGAACTTCAGTGCTGCCCTTGCTCTCTGGTTTCCCTGGCATCCAGTCTTGGCTGGGCTTTCTTGCCTTTGACTTTGGATCTTCCTTGGAACTCAGCACTAGTTCTCTGACATCTGGCTCCTGACCTCAGTTTGTGTGTCAAACTATGTCTCTTGGATCTCCCTTCTTAGCTCTGGTAACTTGTGCCCTTGCCCTGCTGGCCCCCAAGTTGCCTAGTGGCCTACCACAGATCCATCTGCCCATGGCCCAGCCAAACCCTTATAATTACTATAACATGGAAGACTTGTATATAAAATATTATGCATGCTGTTGTTAAATGTGTGCAAAATAATATTAATGCACTAGTTCAAAAGATATAATATTGAGCCATGTGAATATTACAAGATGCACCTGGAAACATGCCTTCCATTCACTTAGTAAAGCTTTTTCAAAGCATTTTAAAATACTATACAAATAAATTCAGACAACCGACAAATTTCTTCATTGGTTCATGGATCACGTACAAGCAAAATCACAGCCATCAACTCATCTCTGTACAGGTCATCTTATGAGATACTGTGAACTAATAAACCTCTGCCTTTGATCTGAATCACAATTGCCGCCAGTGTAAGAAAAAATGCCTTACCACTGCAAAATTTCCTTTTAACAAGAGATGTAATTTATAATCAATAGGCCTGTGGATGATAAGAACACACGACAAAGCCTAGTGTGGTCTGTTTCTCAGTAATTTAACTCTTGCTATGATCCCTTCTCCAGTGTTTGACAAAGGAACTCATGCATGCACCCACACCCAAAATCACTTGTCCTCCCCTTAAGGTAATTAGACAACTCATAATCAAATATGGCTCCCTTCTTTGTTGAAAATCCAATGGGAGCACAAATTCTCCATAACAGTTGGATTAGGCATTCACTTTTTTATTCATGTGCCTGAACACATTTTACCGACATGTGAGCTATATTTTACAAAGAGGAAAGAGATACAGTATGGCAGCAGCAGGAGACTTTGTTTAAAAAAGTACATGGTCAGAATGGATATTTTTTTTTAATTAAAAAACTATTTTTTCCATTTTAATCATGATTTTTTAACTATTTATTAAAAAATTGCCTGCAAAGCTTACAATTAAAAGCTAAAATAGATCATTTGTAATAGCTTCCTTAATTTCTGTTAGATTTTCAGATTTTACATAAAATATTCTTTTTCTTCTAAAAGTGTTCACATTTAAAATGTTCATCTGCACTGAAAAAAATAAGACAGGAGCTCAAACACAAAACTGATAAGCAAATAAGCTATGCTACATTCATGACCAAAAATATCATTTGGCTTTCTTGCAAAAATTCAGAGTAGCAAAGTGGTCCAACAGGATTATATTTCACTTTCAGGATATGTAGTCATTGAGTTTTTATTCTCCTAAAACTCAGAGTAGAAGAGGCGCACCTATACATCAGTCGCATATAGGATCAGCATTGATATTAGGAAAACAAAGAATATCAGCAATTGGCTTTTTTATCTATGTGGCAGATAAATACTGCATGCATGTCCACAGCTGCAGCACAGCACACAGATGGTAAGGAGCACAGCCCAGCAGCATGGAGAGCAGCCAGGTCTAGCTGGTAATTCTGTTGTGGGGGAAGTGGCGAAGGGGGAGGGAAGGGTCATGGGGGGGAGATCAAGGCCCCCGTGGTGAGGGAAGGAGTGGGGCAGGAGCAGGGACTGCACAGCCAGGATGGGGTGGGTTAGAGGATGGAGCCATGGCTCATCCAAGGGGTGCAGAAGGGGAAGCAGCTCCCACAGCTGCATGCACCCTGGGAGGGCATGGTGGGCATATTCCTCTGGATTTGCATGCGGGGCAGGTCAGACTCCTACTGTGGCCTGGTGCCAGGGCTCCACGGGGCTCTTTCTGGTGGGAGCTAAGCCAGGCTGCACTCAGGGCAGGCAGTGGCGGTGCTGGAAGGAGGGGTTGGGGGGCTGCAACCACCCCAAAATTCACCATATTCCCCACTCCCAGCACTGCCACCGCACACCCCGAGTGCAGCCTGGCCCAGCCCCCTGATGGGAAGAGCCCAGCACTGCCCCCCAGCCCACCCACAGTGACAGTCAGCCCCACACAATGCGCAGATCTGGGGGTACATGCCCCATCATGCCCTCCTGGGGTTCATGTAGCAGTGAGAGCTGCCTCCCCCTCCCTGTGCCCCTTAGACAATCCATGGCTCTGTCCCATGCCCCACCCTGCCCCTGCCCCTGCCCCAGCCTCAGCCTGAGCTCCACTCTCTCCCTCACTGTGGGGGACTTGATCTGCTCCCCCCATGCCCCTTTCTTCCTCCCACCCCTTCCCCCACAACAGCCTTACTAGACAGATGCTACTCTTCATACTGCCCAGCTGCATATCAGAATTGGATCGGTATCAGCCAATATGGCTTGTTAAAAATCAGCCATCAGTATCAGCCCAAAAATCTCTATCTGCGCACCCCTACAAGGTACATCTGAACTCATGCATGATGATTTTCTACACCAAAAACCTGAATTTAACCTCAGTGGCAGTCCAGCCTGATCCCAGGCATTTTACTGAACTTTAGCTTCTGAGATTGAGCTTGTC
>NW_017728995.1:13755925-13757180 GCF_001723915.1 Gavialis gangeticus
CCCTGCCCCAGCCTCAGCCTGAGCTCCACTCTCTCCCTCACTGTGGGGGACTTGATCTGCTCCCCCCATGCCCCTTTCTTCCTCCCACCCCTTCCCCCACAACAGCCTTACTAGACAGATGCTACTCTTCATACTGCCCAGCTGCATATCAGAATTGGATCGGTATCAGCCAATATGGCTTGTTAAAAATCAGCCATCAGTATCAGCCCAAAAATCTCTATCTGCGCACCCCTACAAGGTACATCTGAACTCATGCATGATGATTTTCTACACCAAAAACCTGAATTTAACCTCAGTGGCAGTCCAGCCTGATCCCAGGCATTTTACTGAACTTTAGCTTCTGAGATTGAGCTTGTCTCCTAGCTTGCAACTGTCTTCAATGTATTTGGAAACTAGCCAGCCTGAAAACTCCAGAAGTCCACCAGAAGCAACCATACAACATTCTGCTATTGACTTACGGTCATCTTGTCACACACTGTACACTGGCCATTCTATCACAACTCTCCATAAGTAAAGCTTAGCTAGCACAGGAGACAAGTAATTCACAGATTGATTCCTGAAAGGGCTCCAACTGAAAAATAGGAAGCACCTGTTTGATTCCAGGCGATAAGTAATATATAGACAAGAAAAGACATCTCTGGCATCTTGGGCAGATTGAAGTAAACACACTTTTACAGGTATACTTTCACATGCTTTTGAAAAATTATCAGGAGCCTAGGTATAGGCCAGAGAATAGAACTTAAGACCGGCATTTTCTTAAGTATTGTCCAGTGTATAAAAAAGCTTTAAATCAGGTTCTTAATGTATTGACAATTGAACTATATTGTTTTTGGTCAAAATCACTCTGGAAAAGCCAAAAGAGGTTCTTCTCAGATAACACCAGGAGTCTATAGACTTTCACTGCAGACCACCAGAATAAGATTTAGATGTGGATACAAAATCTTGCAATGTTGTTAAAGGAGGAAGAACTACATGAATCATCATGGGAACTAACTCCCCAGATATAGACTGAACAACAAGCCTCCTAATAACACGAGGAGGAGAGGGGTGCAGATACTCCTGGATGTGATAGCTGACAGACTTCTGCACTGAAGTCATGAGGCTAACAAGATGTGATGCTATTTTAGACTTGTTTTTTTTTTTGTAAGCAATGAGCAGGGATCTTGGTTTTCTCTGATAAAAGAAAATCCCCAATTTTCAGATTTAAAAAAGTAACCCCAAATCCACATTTTCCATGATTAAAATGAAATTTTAT
>NW_017728995.1:13757622-13760001 GCF_001723915.1 Gavialis gangeticus
TATATATATATATGTGGTTTCATTTTCATCACAGAAATAAGTATAGATGGTACAAGAATGGGAAGATAGCATCTTTATTGAGAATGTGGGGAAACTATCTAGAAAACAAGAGACTCGCAGGTCTGATCTCAGTACAATAACCAAGCTTTAAAACAAATTTTGAAGGCAAGAATTATTGAAAACCTGGGTAGTGACAAACAGAAAATGAATAAAATGCTACATGGTCTTCTTACCAAAATAGATTATGCCAAATTAAATGTGTATTGCTTCTCGATAACAGAACTGATATGCTCAACAAATGGAAATGCAAAAGGTAATAATGGTACAAAAAAAATAGTTGTAACTTAGTCATGAATAAATTTGGCTGAACATTTAAAGACAACTGTAGCCATCAAAAGATTAAGATTTGTAGGAACCTTCCACTATAACTGGTGTGGGCAAGAAGTCTGACTTGTTTTCAAATGGAGCCTGATAAATTTATAAAGGGGATTAACTTGAGTACCAATAGCAAGGAAAAGGATGCTATGACCTAAGAGATCCCCCACATGGTATTTTAATTGCCCATACCACAGCATTTTTATTTTTTAAAGAGACAAAGATTTTCGGCACTTGAGACAGAAACTCTTATTACATATACCTGGCACAGGTCTACAACCCTAGCTAGCTTAGTCTCCCAGGTTGGACTATGTCCTGTAAAGGATTATGAAACCTTGGCACAGGTGTGTGTTGGGGGGGAGGGTTGGTATAAGCCTGCAGGAGTCTTCAGCTTTTTGGTGGGATGTTGGGGTTGGTGTGAGGACAGTTATCAAGACTGGAAAAAATTCCTTCACAGTCAGGGTGTCCAGACTGTAGAATAAACTCCCTCCAGAGGTGGTGCTGTCACCTATCCTGGAGGTTTTCAAGACAGCCACCTCGCTGGGGTCACCTAACCCCAGCTGTCTTTCTGCCTAGAGCACGGGGTCTGGACCTGATGAACTGCAAGGTCCCTTCCAACCCAAAACTATCTATTAATCTATGAAACTAGAGAATTGGCAGAATAATCATGTTTGTGAGGTGGGAATGGGTATGAGCTTTCCTGCAGCTTGGCAGAGAGGGGTGGGAGGGCTCCTGCTAAAACTCCAGGAGCACCCACCCATGGCTATGACTGCACTGAGAAGTAGTATGTAATTACATGCCATGACAAGATTGGTTAATGGGTGCCAAAATTTCCCTTCATGTAGGAAGAGATGGCAACCCCCCCCACCACACACACACACACACACACACCACACACACACACACACACACACACGGATTAACACTCAGGCCAGCTACTGGATGGGGCTCATTGCTGGCTCTCAGTTGTGGGATGGCAAGGGTGGTGGGTGCATGAGACTTGGTGGGCGGTGGGGGGCTGGGCCCAAATGAATCTTAATCCACCCATGTGGAAAATTATGGCCCCTAAAGTTCCATGCACTAGCAGCAGGTTTGGTTGGAACAGGACTGGCAAGCCCACGCATGGATCATCTGCCCTTGGGGGCAATTATGCCCCCAACAGAAATGTTCCTTGGGTAGCAGCAGGTTTGCTTGTAACACACACTCCTGTCCAGCAGGGCAGATGAAGGAACAAACCCCTGCCTTGACCCCCCCACCCAGCTATGAGGCTGGTACCAGTGGCGGCAGTTTGTCGACCACCCCCAACACCAGCCGTGTGGGTCCTGTTTCCCCCACCATCCCCATGCCCCTTAATTGCACCCACCCTACAACCCATGCTTGCAGCAAGAGGTGCAGTGGGTGCCAGAGGTGGTAAGTTTGCCATTGAGGGGGTGTGCCTTGGTACATTACCATGTTTTAGTGGTCATTTGTGCCTCTCATAATAGTCTTACAAAGAACCCACACATGGTGGACATCTGGTCCCAGTCCCTCCCTCAGGATATACTTCTGCCAGGTTGTTAAATAGGTTTTGAAATTTCCCATGGGGGACTTTATAGCCTGTAGTGGGAGGCCAAGAAGGTGGCTTTGGGAGGCTAAGCCAAACCCATCTTCTTTTTTTCCCCCCTGCAGAACAATAAGACATTGAAGATGATGTGATGCTGTTATTGTGCATTGCAGTCTGGTTTTTTTAGGTTCTGTCTGCTAAATGATATTTCTTGGTTTATACATACATGCATACACACACATACACACATTTGCATTTGTAAATAAATGGTTGTAATTTATACAGTTCCTTCTGTATGTGGTGCATTTCCTTCATAAGCAGTGATGGTGGGTGGTGGAGGGGGTGGAGGGATGGCCTAGCCTAGCCTTTTTGAATGGATCATGTCCTGTGAAGAGTTAATGAAACAGCACCTTGGCCCAAACCAGGGGAGGAGGGGGGGAGGGGAGGGGTTGGTATGGTAA
>NW_017728995.1:13760129-13761409 GCF_001723915.1 Gavialis gangeticus
CCAAACCAGGGGAGGAGGGGGGGAGGGGAGGGGTTGGTATGGTAAGTTAAGGAAGTAAGTTTATGCCATGGCAAGACTGATTAATGGGGCCAGAGGTGACAGGACAGCTGATGGCATCACCATTGAAAACAGCCCAAGTCAGTCGGCTGGGTCTTTTTTAAATGTATTTACTTACCTATATATTTATTTATTTGTTGGAAGTTATTTACTTATTAAGGTTTTGCATTCATTTATTTCTTATTCATTCATTCATTAGTTGTTTGTTTGTTTATCTATCCATCTATTTGGATGTTAGTTATTTATTTGGAATCATTTACTTGTTTGGTTTTCTACATATGCCAAAAGAGCCTTTTTGTTATTCTTATACTGTGTTTTTATCTATATACAGTGGGTTTTGAACTAGTATTAAAGTTTAATATGGTTTTATTCAGCAATTTATATCTTTATATATTTATAATGTATACAGTACATTTGTAAAATGTAAATAAAAGTTTAAATATATAAAATTCATTCCTGGTGTGGGGTTGTTTTTGTTTTTTTCCATAAGTGATTTTGTGTGGGGGCTGGCCTGAGCTGGGCCAGGCTGTGCATGCACCACACAGCACCCTGTAAATGCCATGTACCCCATGTACATCCTGCAGTTTAAACCACTCACCCTTCACCCACAGGCAGCAGGGACCAGAGACAGCACAGGTGGTCTGGCACCCCGCAGCAGTGACAGCATGGCTGGTGCATGGCAGGCGCTCTGCTTTTGATGCAGTGATGAACCAAGCTATGACCACTGCAAGATGCCAGGCAGGCTGTGGTGCAGCTCTGCACCATGCCCCATGCCCTGCCAGCAGGACTAGTGCTAAGTGGGGGGGAGCTATAGCCACCCCAAAATTCCACATAGCCACACGCATCTGGCCCGGTATCCATGCAAACCAGGAGGCTACACAATCATATCACATCACAGGTGCTGCTGGGGTCTCCATGGAAACCAGGCCAAGCAGTGCAGGAAGGGGCTACTAGGAAATGTGGTCCATTAACAAAAGGAAAACTTGGTGGGGCAAAGCCTGAGTCCAATTTCACCCCCCCCTTAATACCAGTAGTATGGATCCACCCCATGGTGCTGGTGGTCCATACACCACTGACCATCATTTACATTAGCAGTTCCCAATCCCGGGTCATGACCCAAATGAGGTTTGCAGGGGCAATGCCAACAGCACTGCACATAAAAGATGAGCCATGCTGCATGTAAGGAGCTCCACTGCCCCTGCCCCCGCCCCAGTAATTATATT
>NW_017728995.1:13761955-13776814 GCF_001723915.1 Gavialis gangeticus
CCCCCCCCCCGACCTATGCAGCATCCTGGAAAATATTTAGGTAATAACAGAAATATCCCATGGGAGATTTTGTAGCCTGTAAGGGCCAGGGGGAGCCAGAAAAGAAGCTGGTTTGTGGAGTAGGGGCCAAAACCCATCTTTTCTTTCTTCCCTTGCAGGACTCTTAGAAGAGCAGAAATAGAAGGACAAAATGAAGAATAAAAGTATCACAAGATAGAAAACAGGGAGATTATAGAAGACAGAAGATTATAGAATAGATTAACAAATAGGAAATCAGAGTAATATGCAGATACAGATATAGACAGAATAGTACATTGAATAGATAGAGAGAATAAATATAGTTAGACTACTATAATGTAGATAGGATAAGATGGATATATTTTTATAATGCATATTTTAAAAAGTATATAAGCATATTTTAAGTATGTATTTTATATGTGTATTTTCTATTTCTATTTTCTATTGTATTTATATTAATATTAATATTTATATGGGTTTTTGGTTGTAGCCATGTTGCCAAACAACTGCACACTAGGGGTGTGTAAAATGGGCTGTATTTGATTTGGATTCAGCCAAAATCAGGGATGGTGATTTGATTAGTTGATTCAGATCACTGTCCCAGTTCAGTTTGGCTGAATCCAAGCCATAAACACAGCTTTAAATGTTTCTTCTATGTACCTTGAGGTACCAGGTGCAGCTTGGGAATGCTGTGATGGTGGGGCAGATGGAGTATCCCACAGGAGCACAGGGAGGGGGGGCTGCATGCTCAGTCACAGACCCAGAAGTGGTCCACTTCTGGGTCTGCCACCGAGCGCATGGGGGATCTCCCCTGCACCCTCCTGGCTTGCTGATTGGCCACAGGGGGGCCCCAATTGCCTCCCCAGACCCAGGAAGCACCAGTCACTGAGTGCTTCTGGTCCACTTCTGGGTCTACCACCGAATACGCTGGGGATCCCCCCACACTCTCAATCACGCCGAATCATATCAGCGACCGAAGCTTTACACACGCCTACTGCGCACCAAAAATCTATCAAAGACAAGTATACCCAACTACCTGTGGGGGCACATTTCTCACAAGACCATCACTACAACTAAGATATCAGAGAGGGAATTTTCAGAGGAGACTTACAAAAGACCTTTCATAAATGAGCCTACAAAGTTCACTTCATAAAACTATTGGATACAAAAAAATATTAATTCAATATAGACGTTGGACTTATGACATGTTACAAGCTGCCCAACATCTGATTCACCAGGTACCTGCCAAACCTGACCTTTTACACTTTTCTTTCAGCCCCTTGCTCCCCTCCCCTTATTTTTTGCCCTTTGTCTTCCTAATTTCCAGCTATTTATTTTTTCAGACAGTCTCTTTTCTACTTTGGAAAACTACCACAATACAGTCTCCCTTACTTAACCTTTGGCTTTTCCCCCTCATTTCCCACCTCCCTTCCCTTCTATACCATTTGTTTTCCTAAAATTCCATCTATTTACATTCTCACTGACCTCCTCTCATGCTTTTTAGTTTCTTTCTTATTCTTTGGAGTCTTAGAACAGCAGAGATTCCCTAAGCCTGAAGAAGGGCGATTGCACCTAAAAGACTGCTGCAAAGCACTTTTTTCCAACTGCTCAGTTGGCCGAATAACAGATATCACATCTACTCAAAGAAACTTCCCTGCCTATATTTTTAATATTGAATTTTTATTATGCAGTTTTTAAAGGTTGTAGAATAGGTGCATGAGTGTTGTTCTAAGGGCACAGGCCCTTTTCTAAAAAAAACATATTTTTCATTCTCATTTATATTTTTTTATTTTTAAAGGGATAATTGTTTTCTTAACAGTATTTATTTAAGAGCTGTTACCTATTTTGTTTTGCACTGTGCTTTAAATTGTATATTTTTTTACAATGATAATCATGGTTAAAGTTAAAATATAAATTTAAAATAAAGATGTGGCAAGTTTTCATACAAAGGCAGAATGGCATGGGAGTTCATCTGGTTTGCAGGTGCTGGAGGGGATGCACACTGCTTGGCACAGGTTGCCTAGACTCGCATGGTGATGAGAGGTGGGAGTACTGAGAGGTGGCTGAGGGGCTGCAAGATTTGGAGTGCCTATATGGGTGGTGGGGAAAGCTGAGGAGCAGGGATACAGTGGGATGGAGGAGGACTGCATGGTACTGGGATGGGGGATGCATGGTCTGAGTGTGCAAGAGGGGGGTATAGAAAAAATAGCTGGGGCTGGGACAATGATTGTAGACATGGGCAGAGGTAGTGTGGGGATACAACATGCCTGGAGTGCCCCCTGCAGCTTGCCCCCATGGTCCATGGATTACTGGTTCGATGGCACTCCCTGCTATAATCAAGTAGTTAAGACAGCAGCAGGGTGGATTGGTATGCACCTTCCCCTGCTGGAATTTACTGGGAATTATGCACCAGGCTTAATTCATTGTAAAGGCTATTATGTGCAAACACTGGTGCAACATTCTAAAAGAAACCATTTTAAACTTAATTATCCTATTTAATTTAATGAGGATTAAACCCCATCACAAGTGTCCATAAAGATTTTAACAACTGGTGCTGCAAACACTTATGGACTTTCTTAAATTTAAGATCTTGACTATTTATGTGAGAAAATTATAGATCTGATTAAGTGCCTGTAGGATCAGGGCTTTACTTTTCATCTCTTCGTTCTTTGCCTAAAGCAGTTATATTAAATTCAAACAATAAATCGTGCCAATAATGACATAAGAATAAACAAACAAACAATCACAGCATTTATCATTTAGAGCAATATTAATTTTAATCTAATGTTGCAGTAGCATAAATTTTCAGATTACAAATCCTCAATTTGTGTTAAATCAATAATAATAATAATAAAGAAAATAAAAGGATGTATTTAGGTTTTAAATGGCCTTAGTTTACCATGATGTTTAGTGGCACAAAATTTTCCTCTTACTCACTTTGTACATAATCCTGAACAACTTTGCTTTTTAGAAATTGGTTTCTTTCCAGACTATCTGAAGCACAGTATAATTGTAAGTAAAATTTGGGAAATATATCATTATCTCTCATTATTTGGGTTGAAGTACATTAACATGATAATATCAGAAACTAGCTTCACTAAAAGCAGACCACTGAATCCAAAAAATATTTTAGGCACTTTAAGATAAAAATGTAGATGATCACAACCCTACTGCAGATTTCAATGAACCCCAAAAGCAATTTCCACCAGTATATTTCATAGGTTCCTAAAGGTCTGCTGTGAGGCAAATTCAGAATTGCTGAAATTCTGGCTAATTAGGCTAATTAGGGCTAGGTAAAGCCATTGCACATAAACCAGTATACTGTATTTCACCTGTAAGTCAAAGTTAGAAGCCAAAATGTTTACCCTTAAATTTCCACCCCAATTTATACAACATATCAATACTTTGAAATAAAAAAACCTATTGTTTCAAAGTTCATTCATCATGGCATGAAGCATGAGGTGCAGTTGCACTAGCTACATGAAACTTCTGATATAAACTGAAACTGAAACTTCCAATGTTGAGGATACAAACGATGATCAAATTAATCACTTGGATGATTGGATAGAACTGCTTGGGGCCAACACTTATGATGAAAGCAAATGAGGAAATTTAAATTGTGCTTGGGAAATTGCTCATTTTATGTAACCCATGACTTGTGGTAGTTAGCATGACCATCATCAGAAACAATCACGGCAGCGAATGTTCATTAGTTCTGAATTTTTCCTGCTACAAGGGAATACTTACTAAACACAGAATTTTTATTTTTTTTTTATTTTTTTTAATCACATACCATACATAGAATTTGGGGGAAAAGGTGGCTGGTCTTGTTCAGGACCCTGAGAATAGTGAGGGCATCACATGGCTTAGTGGAGACTTGGGGTTCTGGGATGTCTCATAGTTTGGGGGTTGATGGTTTGGATAGTAGGCTCGGCACTAGAGTTGCATTCACTGTTGATTGCTCCCCCACACCTATGATTAACCAGAAGTGTGAAGACTCCTAGTCATACCCTGCTCACCAGCCCTCTAGTGGCAAATCACAGTTGTGTGGGTCACAGTTGTACTGTAAACTTCAGCGTGTAATTGCTCAAATCTTGTTCTAACAATAACACAGCTTAAAAATCCACAGCACTTAATATAGTCTAAGGGTAAAGACAGCACCATGCTAGCATAACCAATAGCTTGGCAGTTCTAGCAGGCACATGTATTATGCTAGATGTGGATTAACATCATCTCAAGCAAGATAGACCTGAACCTCAGTCTCTTATATCCTAAATAACTGTTCTAACTACCAGGTAAAAGTATGCCAGGAGAGGCTGAGAATCCAAAGTAATGGGAGATGGCAATTCAAAATTCAGGGAAGCATTTCTTGCTGGCTTTTGTAAGTGCTTCCCACTTGGCATGCTGTCCACTCTTCCCCATGGCATAGGTGACTCACTCCATGCTGTGAAAGACACTTGAAAATTAAATGCTGCAATGCAAAACATTGCAACATGCGGGCACTTTCTGGTCCAGAGGCACTAGTTCATCTGTCCTAACAAATGGTAGAGCTAGAGAAAGCGTTGGCAAGAGGAAATTTCAACTCAAAACAGAAAAAAGCGATAAGTTTTCCATTTTCCAAGTAGCTCCCTGTAATACCCTTAGAATATTTTTAGCAGTCACTGTAGCAACTCAGCAATGTTCTGATAGATAGAGCTGATTCCACATAAGAGACTTGTAACCCATAATTGCGTCATTACATGAAACATGGTGTTTGAAAGAAATAATTTTATCTGCCAATGTAAAATGTATACAGATTGAAGTTGTGAGATCCTTTATGCCTAACACAGAATAAGGAGAAGAGTGGTCTCTTATGTCAGAGGGAATAATGAAAACTTTATTTAACGTAATACATGGACAGGCTATTCACAACATGTTCCATATCAGTAAACATGAGAGATACCAAATCCAATAATTAAGTGAGAGAAAGAAAAGGTCATAGCTTAATCCTACGTAATCACAGGTTGAAAGAAAACAAAAAAAGTGTTTATGAAGGTTAATGCCATACAAGGGATTCTGAACACTGAACTCAATAGCTTCACTAAAAAGAAACAGCTTATCAGTTTTCATACTTTCAACTACAACATTGCCACCTTACAACACAAGCAGATAAATACATACCGATGAGAAATGATGGTTTTTAAGTGTTTCACTCTTAAAGGATGTCAGTGTAATGGGACATGTAAAACTGAACATTGACTTTGACTGGCCTCAACCATTCATTTTGTTACTATTTTGTAGGCCTTGTATAATTAAACTTCACTTTAGTCTTCTGCAGCAGTAACATGACTAATACAATTTCCTTCAAGCATCTTTCTCCACATTTCACAGCCCTACCTGTAAAAGCTGGCATTTTCCTCCTTCTTTGGTGCAGTGTTATGCATTTACTAGGGCTGTGCAAAATTTCACAGGCAGTTTTGTTTCAACGCTGTTTTGACTTGTTTTGAGCTTGGAACAACAAAATCAAAATGAAATGAGGGCAGTCTAAACATTTTGAAAGTTTTGAAACATTTCAAGTTTCAAAGCTGAAACTGGGCTTGCCTACAGGGAAACAAAAAGTAAGGAGAGGCAGAGGGAAGAGTGGGGAAGGACTACTCTCATATTGACTGTGTAGCTGGCCAGTGACTGTGATCCTTCTCTGAGGTCCCTTCCAATCCCAGTGCTCTGGGGAAGGGATGGAAATTCAGCCTAAAAAGAAGCATTGTTTGAACTGGGCTGCCTTCTGCCTTGGGGTCAGTTACTGAGCTGTGTCTTCCAGAAGGTCATTAGTGTTAGACAACAAAGGCTACCATTCACTTTCTACTTGCTAGCCTCGCAAGTGGGATTTAGCAATACCTTTTGCTTTTTTCCTATACTCTATTTTATTATTATATTCATTGATTGATTCCTTTCAATATATTCCTCCCCCCAAATCCTCTTTTTGTTTAATCTATTTTGATTATTTTCAAATCTGTGCTTTCTTTCACAGTGTGCATTCCATTCACTGTTCAGGGAAGCACAGCATAATTATATTGCATATTATAACATAGAATTTACATAGAAAAAAAATCAACATTTTTTATTTACTACATAAATGCATACATTACATAAATACACATAATACAATTATCTTAATATCTCTATATATTGCATAAATTAGGTAGATAACATTACAGAAGAGACAGATTTTCCAGCACACCAAAGCAAAGACAAGACACTATGAAACACACCATGAAGCATGCTGGAAAGGCAACTAGCAAGCCTTCTGGGAGGGGCAGAAGAGGGGGTAGAGGGAGAGCTATAAGTTCCCCCCAAAAAACTGAGACACAGCCTCTTTGCTACAACAAGCAGGCATGAGGTTTCCACTAGTACAAGCAGCAAGGAGAGGGGAGCAGTGCCAGTGGCACTGCCTGTGCCTGAGTCTGCATCCCCTCCAAGAGCACCAGCCATAACCCCCACCACCACCACCACCACCATGACAACAAGCAGCAGCACCAGCATGACAGTCTCCTCCACCCCCATTTCACTTCCCATACTGAGCACTCCAGTGCCAGAGGAAGAGATGGAGTGGAACATCAAACATCAAGGAGGGGCAAGATGCTGCAGGACAAATAAGCAGAGCTGAACATCTCACAGCATAAATTCAGGCAGGATATGGAGACTCAGTGGAACTACACACAACTGATGCTCAAGAGGCCAGTGGAGCAACAGAAGGCCATCCATGAGATGGCCTTGCTCAGGGAGTTTGGGATCAGTGGCACCCTTAACAGAGCTGAGTGGCATATCATCTCCCAGATCTTGGTGGTCCTCAAGCCCTTCCTTGAGGCCACCGAGATCCTCAGCACTGGCAAGGCCCTCCTTAGCCAGGTAATACCTGTAGTGAAGGAACTTCAGAGCCAAATGGAGAGCTTCCAGGGGATCAATGTCCCTGGCTGAGGCAAGCCACTGTCACCAGATGTGCAGGCATTGGTGAGGCGGATGAAAGAGGGGATCAGGAAATGGCTTGATCCCTTGCAGCCCAGTACGGCCCATGTGCTGGCCTCCACATGTGACCCAAGGGTGAAGGGCAGAATATACAGCAACCAAAGCCTGAAATCAGTGACAGAGGTGCTGATGAAGACAGTCAGAGAGGCAGAATGGCAGAGGTGGGGGGACATGGAAGAGGAGGTTCCACTGTCCCACGCCACCAGGCCCTCCACCAGCCAGTCTCCTCCTTCACCACGGGTGCTACTAATGTGGGCCAAGGGCATGCCTTCCATGGTAGAGTCCAGAGGCATGAGACTCCATCAGGCAGGTAGCTCTCAGGCCTTGGTGGCTTCCTATCTTGCCGAGGATGTGGAGCCACTGCTGTATGACCACTTGGCCTACTGGACAAGCTACAACCAGATTTGGCTGGATCCTACCACTGTTGCCTGGGAACACCTGTCCTGTCCAATGACCATTGTTGAAAGGGAGAGAGGGTTTAGCATTCCTGGTGATGTAGTGACACCCCACCACACCTATTTCCTGGAGAGGAAATAGTGACCCCGGGAGAGCCCCAAGGGGGTTCCAATCGGGGCGGGTATTGCCACCAGTCCCAGACAGGCTGACTGGAGAATAGGAGTGAATCCTGAAGGCTACGGGTGAGGAGTAAAGCATTCCCCAAGCTAGAGCAAGGGGAAGGATAGTAAGGGGACAGGGTGTACCCACATCAGGAGCTGGCTCTTTATTTTTGTGTTTTGTTAACGTGTTTTGTTTGATTTCCCCATGCAAAGAGGAGAGTGGAAAGTGCAGGGGTATCCCCAAGGAACAGGGCCAAGGAGGAGCCTCAGAAGGATTTTTTTATGTTTCCCTGAAAGAAGGGGTGAAGGCAAGGAAGGCTGAGGGGGTGGGCCCACACGGGCAAACTTGGCCATAGGTGACGAGCATCCAGACGTTAAGCCATGAGGCGCAATCCCACCAGAGGGGATGAGGCCGACGGAGGGACAACTCACCTGAGGGGGCATGAGGCCAGGGTGTAGGGGTGGTGGAGCCCCGTGAATGACCGCCGGCTGAACCCCGGGCCACCGAGCACACCCAACAACCAATTCCGTCTACTGAGAACCAACAAGTCATGGCAGGAAAGAATGGGGGAGGCAACTCGAGGGGGAGACAACTGCTTGGTCAATGACATAAGTCCGTAAGACGCCTTACGTTTACCACCAGGGTGAAGGTCGCATGAGAACGACTATTCGAAGCCCGGTGGCCACAATATGCCCACCTCTGCTACTTACTTATGGTATTGTCAGCATACCAGTTCCCTCTGCCTCAGTTTCTTCATCTATGAATCATTTCAAGAGCCATAACACACAAAGGGCACCTCTACAAGGGATGCTATGACACAGTAACAATGAGCTACTGAGCCGTAGGTCATTGATACAGCAATGTAGTGTCTCCAGGCACAAGGCATGATGGCAAGGCTACTGTACATAGCATCTAAAAATAACCATTTGGGGACAGCACTGCACAGTAATGCCAGTTACTGCACAGTCATTTAGTATTTGGTTAAGCAAATACTAAATGACTTAGCAGTAACAACTGCACAGTCCCCTGCTCATGCAGATGTGGCCAAAGAGATTTAAAAGAACTACATATTATTGATCAACATCTTCACAAAGGTTTCTAAATGTTAAGGCTAAAACTCCACTGTTAAGTCAGGATGGTGTTTTTCAAAAGATACTGGATCTCCTTTAATTTCTCTTAAGTATTGCAGAATTTGAACAGACTTAGGGAAAGTGAACAAGTTTGAGTGCAGGTGTATGGACACAGTTCTTTGAGGAGAGAATGACAAGATTCAAGGGCCTAGATTCTAGGTTGGGTTTGAAGTTACCCTGTGTAGCTCACAAGGATGGGAATTCAAAGGTGGCTATTATATCCCACAACCCTGCAACTATCAAGCCAGCTACCAAAACTTAAGTAAAAAGAGCCAATTCAAGTGTAAAGGAATCTAGTCACAACTACATGAAGTTCAATTTGGATAAATTGGGTATGTGAAGACATACTCTTTGCCAGAGACACAACAGGAAGGAAGTGACACCATAGACACTGTGGTTACTTTACTGGCAATCCGGAGATTTTGCCTAGGCAAATCATAACATGGCTGAGAATCTAGACCTGTAACTCTTCAGTTTGGAGAAGGTATGAAGAAGAGGGTTTGTTTTGGGGCTATACAATGTTACATATGGGGATGAGGAGAAAAAAGTTAATCCAGTGCTCCTATTTATCCTTCCTCACAATATAAGACTGAGCCAATATTCAAAAGGCAGGGAAGTGAGACATATGTAAAACTAATAAAAGGAATCCTTTTACATCAAGCACACAATTAACTTGTATGATTTATTTCCCCAACATATCACTGAGGCTAAAAGCTTAGTAGGATTTTAAAAAAGGATTAGATGTTTATATGGGTTTCAAAACTACTTCTTGCCTCTTTGCCCCTACAGTCCTTTGCTCTAGATTTATATAAATAACTTCAGCAACCACAGTTAACATCCTAAGGAATATATATGGGGACCATTCTACTTTAGTGCAAAAAACAGGAGTTAGAAAGAAGTCTGTCTTTTGTTCAGGTTTTTCTATATTTATTCAATAACATCTTGCCTTTCGGGGGCCTTGGGAGATTCACAAGTCCTTCACTGAGGGGACCGAATCCAAAAAAGGGAGAAAGGAGATTGGGTAGTTGCCAGACGTGTGTGTGCATGCATACAGGATATCAGATTTACCCAAAGAACCTTGTCTGCCTATGTCCTTAGACCAACACAGCTACAACCCACACCCATGCATACAGGTGCATACATGCTCATAAGCATGCGCGCGCGCGCACACACACACACACACACACACACACACACACACACACACACTTAAATTTGTGAGGATGTATGTTAAGCCTAGGGTTGTATGGTCCCAACTAGGTCTTATAAGAGCTGGCAGAAAATGGTTCTCTTGAACTTTTTAAGATATGAAAAAACTCCCTGTCAACTTTAAGAAAAACCGAAGATTTTCAGAAACAGAGATGTGCTTCCTCAAATAATCTAATAGGGCATTTGCTCAAGATGATGTAGAAGTAGATTCAATCTCTACTCCAAAAGAGGCAGGATAGGGATTTGGAGTCGAGGTTCCCCTTGTAAGTGCCCTAGCCACTTAGTTATTGGCTATTTTAAGCTAAAAATCGGTCTCTCCTTCATGGGCTGCACATTCTACCCCCAAGCTAAAACACTTAACACAGGGGAGGTGTTGCTTCAAAACTCCTAACTGGCTGTGGACTATCTTCATTGCACTGTTCAGCAGAAGATCCAGTATGCTGTGGTTATACTAGTCACTAATACCTGGCAGCAAAAACATATCACCTAGCTCTCCATTGCCTGAACTACCCTTTTAGTTTCTCAGTTATTGAATCTAATTTGAAATTGCTCTCATGGTTTTCAGACTCTTCACAAACTCACTTTATCATACCTTAATTGATAACCCATCTTCTCCTATACATCCCACATCTTTTTTTTTTCTGTTTCCATTCTCTATGAAAATCTCCAGTTATCTCCAGTTTTACCTATGCCTTCTTATTGACCTGGAAACACCATTTCCCTTTACTAAAGACTAAGTAATGACAATTCTGAGCAACTAGTCTGAAAACAGTTTCATTAGAAAGCTTCTTAAAATGTTACGGAAAGCTTCAACAGTGTTGGCTTCCATATAAAAGAAAAAATAAAAAGGCATTTTTCCTGAAAAAGCTTCTAAATCAAAGCTGCTGAGCAATATTGTGCTCAAATATGCAATTTCTGATCAAATCAGAAGTCTTGATCCAGGAAGGGGGTTTGGAGGGTGCATCTAGCCACTGGCCTGAAATCTGGAACACCCTGGTTCAAATACCTCCTCTTCCTTAATCAGAGCAGAGTTTCTATCCCAGATAACTCTGAATAAAACAGAGCATCAACCTAAACCTAGATCTCCTACATCCCAGGACAGTGCCCTAAATTCCATACTACTGAGTGCAAGAGACCTCTCTTCCCTGTCCACTCTGTGAAAGTGGCATGCCTCAAAAAATAAAAATAAATAAATCAAAGATTCGTTGTCTAGTTGCATTAGGCATACTACAGCCAAGTACTATAGAAAAAAAAAGAACGGATAGTTTCTATATTATTATCACTAGCTGTAAGGCTATTTTAAAAGGTTATTATTAATATCATTAGACCCTAAAATCCTGTAGCTTTGCAGAAGTCCAAGGATTACCCAACATAATTATGCCAATCTAAGGATTAAGATTTGAATTTATCTTTCACATCCTTTCCAGATACCCAATTCATTTTATTTCTACTTGAAAAGGGCAGTTAATATTAAACTAGCCTTCCTAAAAGACTCAGAGTAAACAAGTGCTGCATGCATATATAATTTACTACAGGATGAACACACTGCTAAGAGTAGGAAAATTGGATCAAAGGTAATAATTAAAGATGAAAGTGTTCTACATGACTACTCCTATATTGCACCCTGGTTCTTGAAGGAGATCAGAAACCAGCTTGTTCCCAGTGAATGGGCAGGGAACTGGGGAAGCACACTATGACTTGAACTGGCATTAATGTATCTTTACTGTCAGGATATTATTGAATCAGATACAGGTTTCCCTCTTTTTATGTTATACATGTGTTCCTGAAAAATGGCATATAACTCGAATTTGCATAAAGGAACCCCACTTTACAATGTAACAAATAGGGATATGTTCCAAAGTCTTGACTGTACTGACCCCCAGACCCAATACTACCATCTTACAAGACAATGTTGGTACTCACCAACAGCAGACAGTACACACAAGCACAGGGCACTATCATATGGTGATCACAACTACAGAAACACGTGTCGCAGACAACGAGCGAGGAGCAGTTCCACACAGGAGACTATATTTTGGCGCGTGTCACTCCTACAATGCACTGCAAAGCAGTTGGCTGCAGACTTCCACCACACCAATCAAGTAAGAGTGAATTGACCTTGCATACAACACATTTTTTATATAAAATGGATCATTGCATAAGAGTGAATTTGCACATCCAGAACCAGCATAAAGCAAGGGAAACCTGTATCATGAAACAAAACAAAACAAAAACTTGCGGCATGACAGGATTAGCAATGGTGAACTTTGGAATCAGTCTGGGAAGTCTCTCAGTGGACCAAGAAACTAAGAGCAAGTTTAATCATATTTATTTTTCTGAATGGCAGAAATTAACTATCACATAGAATAACTTTGCTGGCTGGCTTTGGCTGTTATTTAAAAAGCAAAACCAAAATAATAAATTATGTGTCACTCATCAGCTTTCATTGGAAGAGAACATATAATATACAGAGAAATAAAACTAAAAATCATGTTCTGAAAAGGGAACGACTGAAAAAGACACTTTTCACTGGTAAAGTGAACTATATAATAGCAAAGTTTTTAACCAACCAGTTTATTCCTGAAATTGTTTTTAGTCAAACAAAGAATAAGAACAATATATAGACAGATATTTAACTTAAAATTTGATATCGAAGGTAAGAGTGGAGAAGCATATTCTTTTTAAAAATCATATACAGTTGGATAAGATTAAGAGTTAATCAAACTTAAATATAATTGATTCTAGATTTTGATAAGTGACAGTTAAGTGACAAGGAATCAGTGGATTTAGTATAGCACAACTGCTTTTTAGCATGTCAAGTTATGAGTGTAATTTTCTAGAATATTAACCATTGGCTCCCAGTGCAAATGGGAATCCATTCACATCAATATCAAAATACTCATTTTAGTTTCAGTAGGAACAGGAGTTTAGTCACTACTAGGGAGCTTTTAAAAATTCTCCCTAAGAGCTCCTACTGTGGCTACACTTCTAGAAAATTACAAGTCTGAGCTTTCCTAGTGCAGACAAATTGATGTTTTGGAGTCCTAATTTGAAGTTTCATAGCACACAGCTATTTTAAAATTAATCTCATATACTTTTCCCAGACCTTTGATGGCACTTGATCTGAAATACAGTTGATTCTCTCTGATATGTTTACCACTGGACACTCTGGAGAACAGTCTGTTGAGAAAAATACATCAACAGATTATTATTAACATCCAAATTACAGAAATCAAATATATTTGTAAATGATGTAACATATTTGAAGGTATGATTCTCTATTACCTTGAAATTTATGTAATCATTTATCTAGAAACAAAATGGATTTTGCCATTCTATTATAGTAGTATTGGAGAACGGTTTTTTAAATTACATAATACTACCGTAGGCATAAGACAGCACAAAATCATTACCAATTTTTCCTAATTATGTTCAACTTTTTTTTTTAATGTTACAGGTAAAAATGAGGATATACAACGTGAAAAAAATTCTAAAAGCAATCCTACAACACATACTGCACATTGCTTCATATAAAAGTATTTCTAAAATTAAAAAATGGAAGAACTACCTATGTGCGCTTTCTAACGTTAGGTCCATTCTCAGACAAGGTAAATTCCTTGGCCATTAAAAACAGTCCACAATATTTGTGGGGGTCTAGTCATCAGCAGTCGTCAGGTGTCCAAGGTCTCAAAGAGGTGTTGTAAATGAGCTTTAGAATCAGAACTGAGACGCTTACAAATCCTACCCCAGTTTCAACATTTATTACATGTGAGTGTAATAAATATATACAGGAAATCTATGATGTTACATCAAATTAATCTTCATGTTTGGAACCAAATACTGACAAAAACAGACACAAACGTTTGCGTGGGTGAGCAATTGTGCCCAATACCCTAAATGATTCACATTGTTAGCATTTATCATATTCTTTATAAACATTAGCATTTATACACACAACTTAGATTTATGGTTACCCAACCTATACATACAAAGGACATGTAAAAGCTGACCATAAAGCATGGTCAAATAAGGCTAACTTGGCATGTAATTCTCTCCAATAGCCTACATTTAAACCAAATAGTTTCTGATTTACTCACCCACTTAAAAACTACTTTATGGTCTGTAATTATGACCACTTTTACCACACTTTCCCACCCAAAAAAATAGTAGTTGCTTTAAAGGTATTTAGTTACATATTACAGTTTAGAAGTAATTTCTAAATGGTGTGATAAATTAAGATAGAAAAGACAATGGCATGTGCATAAAAGGACAGAACTGTATTTAATTATATAATGTGATATCAATGCTTGACCAATACAGCTACTGAATAAGTCAGTCAAATTTTTTGAAGTTTACTCATTCCTATACACCAGTGCTTCTCAACCAGAGTGCCATGGCACTGTGCGGGTGTCTTGAGATCCTTTTCAGGGTGCCACACAATGTTAGCACTGTTAGATTTACAAACATGATTTACAAGATAAATTTGGAGATATCAAATAAAAATCTGTAGTTATGGTCTGAGTTCTTTGAAACAGAAAAATTGACCTATTATTTTTCTGTAGGCAGAAAAAGACTGAAAACTAAGACCTAAGGCATTTTCTGAGGGGTGTGTCAAGTCTTTCTAGGGGTGATTAAGAACTAGGGCTGTGCAAGGTTTCAGTAGCTGAATCAATTTGGAGGAGATTCGGCCTGATTCGGGGACCAAATCTCCATCGAATCAGGAGATCAATTAAAAGCTCTGAATCAATTAGAAGCATCCAAATCATTTTGGAAAAGCTTCAGAAAAGATTTGGCCACTTCAGAAATTCAGCCGTAGACTAAACAGACAGCCAACAAAGTTGCCTCCAGCTGGTAAGTCTGTTGGGGTTAGGGGAGGGGGGAAGGAAGAGGCTTGGGGGAGGGAGGGATTGGGGCTGGGACAAGCTGCCCAGCCAGAGCAGGG
>NW_017728995.1:13781814-13787028 GCF_001723915.1 Gavialis gangeticus
ATTTAATAGAAACCTTCAACTACCTGAAAAGTGTTTCCAAAAAGGATGGAGCTGGATTGTACTCAGTGGTGGCAGATGACAAAACAAGGAGCAATGGCTCAAGTTGCAGCAAGGGAAGTTTAGGTTAGATATTAGGAAAAACTCTCTCACTAGTAGGGTAGTAAAACACTGGAACAGTTTTGCCAAAGAGGTGGTGGACTGTCCATCCTTGGAGGATTTTAAGACCCATCTAGACAAAGCCTTGGCTGTGATGATCTAGTTGGAGATGGTCCTGCTTTGAGGGAGGGATTGGGGCTGGGACAAGCTGCCCAGCCAGAGCGGTGGGGTGTGGGATACAGGTGTGGCAGTGCTGGGAGTGGGGTCTCTGCCCTGGTGCTACTTGTCATGCCTGCATCCTGCCTCCCCTACCATCCCGGCTGGGCAGGATGTGGGTATGACTCACTCCAGGAGGAAGGGGGGAAGTGGCAGCAGGGCATAGCCCCCATTCCCAGTGCTGCTTCACCTGCACCCCATGTCCATCCCTCCCATGTCATCTGGCAATTGGCAGCAGGGCACAGCCCCCAGTCCTAGCACTGATATGGGTACAGCAGCACTGGGAGCAGGGGTTATGCCCTGTTGCTGCCCAGAGTGAACCACACCTGTATCGCACCCCCCCACCTGTGCCGGCTGGACAAGCAGCAGCAGGGCATAACCCACGCAGCTTCCCGCTCTGGGGCAGAAGCTAGCACAGCTGGAGGAGCCACGGGAGAGGCCCCCATGACAGCCCTGCCCGGCCCAATCCCCTGCCCAGCCCATCCTCCCAGCACTTAAAAAACAGCCCCATACTCACCGGCTCTATCAGTGGCAATTGGGGCCTCTAGGTACTCATGGCAGAGCCCCTGTGCAGCACAGGGCAGTGGGGGGCAGCAAGGATCATCCCCCACCCCCTGCTTGGCACCCACGCAGCAGCTGTACCATGGTGCGGGTGCAGTGCAGCTCAGCAGGGTGCCACACACTGTCTGGGAGTTGGGGCAGCTCCACCTGTCAGGCAGAGTCTGGCACTGCTTGGCCCCAGTGGCCCCATCTCCCAGGCAGTGCATGGCACCCTGCTGAGCCACACTGCACCTGCACCATGGGGCAGCTGCCATGCGGGTGCAAGGTGGGGGAAGGCAAACCCTGTTGTCCCCCACTGTCCCACATTGTGCGGGGGTGGGGGGGCTCTACCATGAGTGTCCGGAGGCCCCAATCGCCACTGCTGCAGCTGGTGAATGTGGGCTTGGTTTTTTGGGTTTTTGCTTTTTTTTTTAAGTGTCAGGACTAGTCTGGGGCTGGGTGGGGGATGGGGCAAGGCAGGACAGCCATGGAGGTTTCTTCTGCACCTCCCCCCACCCAGGGAGAGGCAGGCACAGCCGGAGGAGCTGCAGAAGAACCTGTAGCCACCCGGCTGTGCCTGCCTCTCCCCAGCTGATCCGAATCACTCTGAATCAGTGTCAAATCTTCTGAAGCCAATTCAGCCAAATCAATTTGGGACAGTGATCCAAATTTGTCCTCCACTGTCCTCCGAATCAGCCAAATCCATATCGAATACTTTCCTATTTGCAAAGGCCTATTAAGAACCATTGATATATGCTATATATTCAGAGGCAATAGAGATGGAATAAGTTTCTTTGTGAAGGTGGTAGGAGAGAAGGGATTTTTCCAACAACATAAAAACTGTTCATCCTTCTGCCCATAATCTAATATCTTTGAATTTTCCTTTAATGATGAGAAGTGTGAAATTCAGGGTTTTTTATTCAAAATATGTGCAGTGTAGTTTCCTTGGTATTTTTGCATCTGCATTTAACAACAAGGAGGGAGAGCAATTATGGTTCCTTTGCAACATGAGTGCCCTTTTGCCCTACATACTGAACAAAGACACAGGGAGATGCAATCCCTGCCATATACAGTTTATAGTCTACTCATAAAAAAAAAAAAAATTGTGAAGGGCTCCATATGAATTCATTGCATGTTATACAGGATTGTGCTTGAACTTACCCTTGAAGAGTCCAAGGCAATGCCCACTGAAGTCAATGGTAAGATTCCTATGGACTTCAGTGGGGAACCAGCAGACTCTACAAGTCAATGTCATGGTTAATTTGTCAATCAAATCTAATCTATTTTTCCCACTGTGGTTAATTCCAGTTTAGGATCTATTTCTGCTTGATATTTGGGCTCTGCAGGTATAAAGATAAATAACTCTTACCTTTGCGTCCAGACTTTCCTGTTGCTATAAATCCAATCAGAACACAAGCTATAAATCACCAACAGACACAACAGGACCATCAAAAAGATTTCTAATCCACTGAACTTCTTCCCCCCCCCCCGCCCCATCTTAAAAAATGAACCAGACTAGCAAAGAAAGAAAACATTAAAAAAGACAGCAGAAATATGCTTGTTACACAATTTTTTTTTCAAAAGTGTATCCTTTAACCAAAGGAGTTAAAATACAACAATTCCTTGAAGATAAAATCTAATACTACATATTTAGGTCCATTCAAATAAAGTGTGATATAAACAAAAATTTTAATTTTCAGCCAAGTTTTTTTATGAGCTTTTTCTTTTTAGTGGAAACACTAAAACCAGAATCATTTCAGTTTCCACAACAAAAGCTAAACTATAATTCTAGGTTTCCAAAAGTTTCATGATTTCTTTTTTCCCCCTTCACTCTCTGACAAAGAAATCCACTCAATTTCCATGCCTGGAGAATATGCCTTTACGCTAAAGAGATATATTAGTCTGAAGTCAAGTAGAAGGCAGGACAGATTAGCACCTTTTAGGATGAGATTACATGCTAAAGTTAGAAGGTGCTAACGGTAAAGAACTTGCTCTGTTGGCAAGTGATCAAATGCACATTAAAGGTTAATTCCCTCTCTAACATGTGCTGCTCAGACCTGCCACGAGGGGCATAACTAGGGGCTGTAAGTCTCTTCTATGCTTGCCCTATTGGTCAGCTTTCTAGCCACAGTATAGGCTGGGGGGGTCACCTGCACATTGCCAACCTGCTGCCCTTATCAGTCTGACAGTGGAGGCAGTAGAAGACCTCCCCCTCCCTGCCTGCTCCCAAGCTACCTGCAGTCCACACCAACCCCATACTAAGCTCCCACGAGATCCCACGATTTCCCAGAAGCTCCTTCCCCTGCTACCCCTTCTCCCATCTAACACTTCAATTACAGCAGTCTCAGACTGACTGGGGCAGCAAGGTGGTGATCCAGGGTGTGGAGGGGGTGATGGAGGGGCAGAGGGGGCAACTCAGGGGCTGGGGAACACAGGGGAGGAAAAGGGGTGACTGGGGCAGCAGCCTAGCATTCCAGGAAGTGGAGGCAGCATTTTAGGGGTTAGAGGGGACAGCAGCCTGGCAGATCCATGCCAGCCACTTCTTCCTCCCTCTCCCCACTCCTTCCCCCATTTCCCCTGGCTCCACTGACCTCTCCCCCTCACACCTACTGTCCAGCTGTCCACAATTGTACAGGGCCATAGAGTCCTGGAGGGTAGCTAGTCCTCCTGGGGGCAGTGTCTCCTGGAATACTGTCCTATTTGTTATGCATAGGGAAAGTGGGCATCAGCCCACAAAAAGATTGCTAGCCCCCCTATTATTAGAGGGGTCACTAAGTGTGTACCAGATGGACAAACCAAGTGAAAACAGGGAGAGCAGTGAGGGTCAAAGGTAAATAACAAGTGCCTCAAGGCGTGACCCCGAGTACAGCACTGAATGGCCCCTGAACAAGTGCAAGGAGACAGTGGATGCTGTTCAGTGAAACTCTGCCCAGACACATGAATTGATGAGGGACAAATCACTGGAGGTCCTCTGAGCCAGGTACATCTTCCTGGTCAGGTATATGGCCAGCATTGCAAGGGTCAGGAAAAGGTTGACTAAGGAGGTCCTGAGACTTGGTGGGGCCATGGATGGGGAATGCATAAACAAAAACGTATGTGGAGTAGTACAGCCAGAGCCTCAGTAAGAGGTTCTTATGGGGCTGACATGGGGGCTGCAACCTGGTGCACTCAAGATTGTCATCAGAGGTAGACCCTGGTGAATACCTGAAAGGCAGTTTTTGGGTGCAGCTATGAAATAGTCCAGATATATGTGCCTGTGGCAAGAGCTCCATGGAGGAGCTACTATTCCTGGTATACTGAAGGACTTCAACTTGGTGATTTTATCTCAGGTGAACAAGAGAAATTATTTTAATTTGAGATAGGTAGCACAGCTCAAAAAAAATCCTAACCCAAACTGGCATAACTTTAAGATGCATAGAGGGCACTCAGCATTTGTTAAAGAACCTGTATGTGCAACTGTTCAAGTTTTAAGTGTTCTTAATGCAGTCTAATTGTAAAATGTAGCCTCACCCCTAAAGACTAACCAAAGTATATAAGGGTACCCTGCCTTTGACTTGACTTCAGACTAACATGGCTAACTACATCTCTCTGCTCAAGGACTGCACCATGCTCAGATGAATTAAACAGACCACATCTACTTTGGTTAATTTAGAAGGTGTGAATCTACCCTACCTCCTTTATACTAAAGACATATTTTGTTGAATGATATAGGACAAAACCTCTGCTCTAATGAGCTGTGTCAATATTATTTTCCATATGCACTGGAAATAATAAGGTTATGGATCAGATGCAATAGAAATAGTAGCATAAGTTTCATATTAGTAAAGCAGTAGAAGTCACTGAGTATGAACTGGGGGTAGAAGTGGCAACTATGACCAGAGGGCAGGGAATTGAATTTGAGGCAGCTACAGCAGAAAAGTGCAAGTGGGGTAAAAGGCAGAGTTGCTGTAGAAGGTTTGCACTACCCAGATTGTGACTTTATTTCTGCATTCAAATATTATTTTTTTCCCCCACAGTCTCTACACCAGGAAAGCAAGGCATACCTTATTCACACATGTGTATGGAATATTCAAAATAAATTGCTTCTTTTATTAGTATTAGTGTTTTGGTATGCATGCTCGCTCTCACGGTATGCAATTTACAAGGGGAAACATACCAGATGTTCATCTCTGACAAGATCCCAAGAGAAACAGAATTAAAAGTAAGGAACTGTGCCATCATGAACAAACACCTACTGTTGCAGTGTTTGGGCTGCAGAGTCAACTGCTCAATCTTGTGTGAAAAACAACATGATACCATTAAATGTTTAACTGGATGGCAACAAAACTGATTAAAACTAATTTCCAGAATCCAGATCAATAC
>NW_017728995.1:13792028-13797650 GCF_001723915.1 Gavialis gangeticus
CATATTAATAAAGCAGTAGAAGTCACTGAGTATGAACTGGGGGTAGAAGTGGCAACTATGACCAGAGGGCAGGGAATTGAATTTGAGGCAGCTACAGCAGAAAAGTGCAAGTGGGGTAAAAGGCAGAGTTGCTGTAGAAGGTTTGCACTACCCAGATTGTGACTTTATTTCTGCATTCAAATATTATTTTTTTCCCCCACAGTCTCTACACCAGGAAAGCAAGGCATACCTTATTCACACATGTGTATGGAATATTCAAAATAAATTGCTTCTTTTATTAGTATTAGTGTTTTGGTATGCATGCTCGCTCTCACGGTATGCAATTTACAAGGGGAAACATACCAGATGTTCATCTCTGACAAGATCCCAAGAGAAACAGAATTAAAAGTAAGGAACTGTGCCATCATGAACAAACACCTACTGTTGCAGTGTTTGGGCTGCAGAGTCAACTGCTCAATCTTGTGTGAAAAACAACATGATACCATTAAATGTTTAACTGGATGGCAACAAAACTGATTAAAACTAATTTCCAGAATCCAGATCAATACACCAACAACAGTAGCTGCATTTTTCATGGGTTACATGCTATTTACCTGATAAGACAGGCTGACCCACAGTACAGTCACTTTTTTTTTTAAACAAAGAACAAAATACAGTTTATGCCGGTGGATATAGTACCATTTTACTCCTTAGACTGGTACTCATGTGTCACATTAATTGTCAATACTGAGGGGAGGAAAAATGACCTAAGAACACTTCCACTTTGATTCACTTCTCCATAAACTCCAAGTGACTTTTCCTGTCCTTCTTCTATTTCCATTGATAAACCCACCACCAGAAAGACAAACAGGAAATTTAATAACTTATGTAAATGGTCGGTCTCAAAACAGCAACAGTCTAAGAAAGAGTAAAGCTATGACACAAATATGTTGTTTTTGGTAGGGTAAAAGCATTTTAGAAAAGGCTTTTAAAGTCTGTATGGTACTATTCATGCTTTACACATTTTTCTAAGGTTTCTCAGGAACATTTAAAAAATAAACCAATGGTAATTTTCCTAGGAACAGTTACATTTTACCCTTGTAGTATTATACTGAAAATTGTCTAGCTGTTCCTGTCAATTAACAATTTCTGAAATCACACTGATTATAAACATTATGAAGTAACATTCAGCATTTTCAGATCTTCAGTATGGTTAAACATTTTGCTATAAAACCAAAAAACCAGGATACTGCTGCTCTATGCTACTCCTAGACTAACCTGTGTGCTAAGATGTTATAAACGACAATTTCATGTACAAATCTTATTGTGCAATATATACTCATTGGTTATTTAGGCACAAATCTCTAGAAACTTGAAAATGATGAGTGAAACCACCTACCTCAAAACCTCTTTGTTTCCTCCTTGAAATGTCAGTCTTCATTGGTGCTCTAAAAGCTAAGCCTTCCCTGGAAACCTCCAGCTTTTTTCTAAAAAACTTATCAGTTCACTGCGTTTTTGTAAAAAGTTATCAAAGGAAGCTAGGTATATAATTACAGGCAGACTGTAAAATCACTTTGCACTAAAAATGGTTGCTATGGATATTACTGCCAAGTAATGTCTAGTTACTTAATAATATTTTTCTCTGAGGTATCATTTATCTCATAATTTGCAAGTAAAAAGAAGTGCCAGCAACTGACTGTCAGTAAGGTTTGCCAGGGAACATACCTGTGCTTTTTTACTAAGCCATTAGGATCGTTTCATGGGACCTTGATTTTCTTATGTCATTTATGCTTTCATTGCAATATAAACTATTTAATGAGCCTAAATGGAAAAAAAAATCTAAGTTAGAAATCACATAGTTATCATGACCATGAATGTTTTGTCTATTAAAGTGTTTCCAGGAATTCAGTATATTATTAGTAATGGTAGAAAAGCTATAAAACAGCAACCTAAGGCTCCTAGAATAAATTTAAAAAATCACGAGTAAAAAGATGGAAGCTTACTGTGGAGAAAGCATTAAAATGTTTGTACAACATACATTTTTGTCTGCTTTTCTTACTGGCAAGAAATGTGATTATTACCCCCTTTTCCCATTACAAAGAACCTTAGTTTGAAGCCGAGTGTCAATTATTCAGGTAGAATCCTTCAGTCCAATCTGTTAAAACATATTTTGCAATTCACAGTGTGGGCAGTACACAAAAGCAGGCTAAGTGCCATTTTTATTTGGAAATCGCTCACAAATTTCATCAGTTTCTTGAACATGCTACCTCATGGTGACACCCACTGAAAAGTAAAGCATTCCCACTAAATTAAAATGGGATGATTCCCTTTTCACCGGTCAGCACTTAAAGGAAAGAGATTTTTTGACAGCAGTGCGGCACTCCAGTAGCCATCCATCTCAGTTCACAAATGTCACTGCTTACACAGACTATTTTTTTAATGCAACCTGTTTTTAATTATTTTGGTTGTCTCACCCTCTGTGTATTAATGTCACGGGATTACTTATTTGCATGCAAGGTCCATAAGCTGTGATTAAGATCACTAGAGATACTTCTTTAAAGTTGTAATTTTGAGTCATAATGACTTCAGGGGGGAGGTTGCTTTCAAATGAAACAAATTTTGTTGTGTTCTCTCTCAAGATCTGTTTGGGGTGCAGGATGCTACACTTGGGCAGTAGGAACCAGCAGCACACTTACACAATGGGGAACTCCTTACTCGAGAGCACGGAGGCAGAAAGGGATCTTGGAGTCATTATTGACTCCAAGATGAACATGGGCCGACAATGCGAGGTCATGGTTGGCAGGGCTAACCGGACCTTGTCGTGCATCCACAGGTGCATCTCGAGTAGAGCCAAGGAGGTGATCCTCCCCCTCTACGCGACGCTGGTCAGGCCACAGCTGGAGTATTGTGTCCAGTTCTGTGCGCCCCATTTCAAGAGGGATGTGGACAACATGGAGAGGGTCCAGAGGAGGGCCACCCGCATGATCCGGGGACAACAGGGCAGACCCTACAGTGAGAGACTGCGGGACCTGAACCTATTCAGCCTCCACAAGAGAAGGCTGAGGGGGGACCTGGTGACAGTCTATAGACTCACTAGGGGGGACCAGAAGGGTTTGGGGGAGACGCTGTTTCCCCTAGCGCCCGCTGGCATAACAAGAAGCAATGGGCACAAGTTGATGGAGAGGAGGTATAGATTGGACATCCGCAAAAACTACTTCACAGTTAGGGCGGCTAGGAGCTGGAACCAACTTCCAAGGGAAGTGGTGCTGGCCCCTACCCTGGGGGTCTTTAAGAAGAGGCTGGATGCCTACCTGGCTGGACTCATTTGAGTCCCGTTTCTCTTTTTGGGGTTTTTTGTTGTTCTCCCGCCCTGGCGGGGGGTCGGGCTAGAAGATCTACTAGGTCCCTTCCGACCCTTAATCTATGAATCTATGAATCTATGAATCTATGATCTGTTCACATAACTTAATCTTAGATGAACGAGAACTTGATCCAACAAGAAACCGAGCACTGTGGTCTAGTGCAGTAAAAAACAAACAAATGTTTAGCCTAAGCATCAGCAATGCCGCTGCATTCAGTCTAAGCAGAAGCTAAAGTGCTTTCCTGAACTGGAGCAGAGAACTAGAATCTTAAAGACTCATATCCTCAGGGAACATTTTCTATGAAGTTTGAGGTTACAAGCACATGAAAAGAGGACTGAAAAGTCCTGTGGCTAAACCATCACAATGCCCAAAGCATGTTTTGACTAGTTTACAGACCAAATCTGCATCCAGAATCTCTAATGGAAAGATCTCCATATTTGCTCAAGGCTTGGACTGTAAAGAAAACTAAGAAATCCATTAAGCTGAGGGATGGTGTATGGTGGGCTCTACTATGACCTACTCTAGTTCCCAAGAATTAAGAGTTGGTCCATTCTTAACGTTTAATTAATGGAACTGTTGGATGCAAGTGAGTATACCTAGACTAGGCAAGCAGGTCATATTCAAAATGTATTATCCAATATGTTTTAAAATTTAAATAAACATATTTAAATAATACATTTTAAAACTCAATCTCTGGCCCATGGGGCAGATTCAGCCTGAAGAGCCATGTCATCCAGCTCATGGGGTTCTCCAGGGATCCAGAAATTTGCAATGGAAGAACAGTGGCAATTAACACTGCCAGCCCTTCCCTGTCACCAAAATTCGAAGTCCTACAGGCAATATGACATGGCCCTGTGCATGGAGCCAGGGTCCTGGGTGCAATTTGACACAGGCCCTGACGCAGTATGTGGAGTTAGGGTTGTGCACTGGGTCAGCACCATGCACCAGACTGGACCCTTGAACCAGATCCAACCCATGGACTAACCCTGGAACACTCATCTGGCTTGAGAGTATGAAAGTTTGGACATCACTGCATTAGAGATTAATATTTTTCACAATGTGTTAGGAAGTCATGGTCACAACACAGTATACAATTATTTTCACAGCTCTGGATGTAAGTAAATGATTTTTCAGTTAAATGGTCAAACAGAAAAATAAAATTAAATAAAAAAACTGGTTTAAGATTCATCCACAGCTTCAAAAGAAGACTTATCTCTTAAAATCATAAACTTAGGGATGCAAGGGACCTCAAAAGGTCATCTAGTCCAAACCCCCACTCAAGGCAGGGCTATCCCCAACCAGATCATCCCACCCAAGTCTTTATCTACCCAGACCTTCAGATCTTCTAAGGATGGAGATTCCACCACCTCTCTGGATAGCGTGTTCCAGTGTTTTACTACCCTCCTAGTGAGAAAGTTTTTCCTAATATTTAACTTAAATTTCCCCTGCTGCAACTTGAAAACATGGCTCCTCGTTCTGTTTTCTGCCACCACCGAGAACAGCCTAGCTCCAACCTCTTCGTAACTACCCTTCAGGTAGTTGAAAGCTGCTATTAAACCCCTCCCCCCAGTCTTCTCTTCTAAAGTTTAAATAAGCCCAATTCCCTCAGCCTCTCCTCAGAAGTCATGTGCCCCAGCCCCCTAACCATTTTTATTGCCTTGCATTGGACTGTCTCCAATTTGTCCATATCTTTTCTCTAGTTGGGGACCCAAAACTGGACACAGTACTCCCGACGTGGTCTAATCAGTAGAATACAGGGAAAGAATCACTTTCCTTGATCTGCTGGCAAGCTCATATCATAGACACTCCCCCACCTGGCTGTCATTGGAAGGAACCTGTGAGCCACAGTGCCAAATCAGGGCCTGGGTGGAAGCTTCAACAGTGAAGTGAGCGGTCCTGCCTGGATAGACATCTCACAGGTGCAAGCAGAGAAAGAGCTGGCAGTGGCAGTGGCTCTGGCATTGCAACATCCTTCAGCCATCTCTATGGGTCTCTTTAATCTGCTGCCTACCTCTTCCTGTTCCTCTCTCCAAGCAGACCTTCCCTAGGAAACTCCCCTGTAAGCTGGTAGGTTCACTGCTCCTTGGTCCTGAAAGGTTCCATTTTTCCTGCTAACCCAGGTCCTTACACCAAGCTTATAGTGAAGGAAGGTGAGAGAGTTTCCAGGCCAACTCCCTGGTGAACTCCCCACTCACTCTGGTCTCTACTGAAACAAAGGACGTAAGTATTGGGATAACTGCTGAATTTTAGCTGCTTACACTAGGTATCTAGTGTAAATATA
>NW_017728995.1:13798509-13799076 GCF_001723915.1 Gavialis gangeticus
CTCCCCATGCCCCCCACCCCCCCGCTCTGTCCCCACTGTCATTGTGGCACTCCATCCCCACCATCATTCTTAATGCTGGCTGGACCCATGGCCCCAAGAGCATTATGGGCAGACACACAGACAGACAGACTAAGCCCCTCATATATATAGAATTTTGCAGTCCTGAAGAGCCCCTCAAAATACATTTCATACAAATACTACTTAAAAAAAGGAACAGTAGAGGATCTCAGTATGCTCTTCTCTTAAGAAGAAAAAACAGAAAAGAAAACACACAATGGATTAGGCTGAATTGCCACAACATTTTTCACACATAGGGATATTGTTATGAACTACTGATAATGAATCTTTGATCCCTACAGCTCTTTCATGCTTTTGAATGAACTTTTGAATCCATTATTGAATGCAGGAACTTACAAATGTAATGACCCAAATTCAGTCCTTCCTAACTTCCACACAATCTTAGTATAAGGTCGAAAAAGTTGGCAAAACTCACTTTGGTAGGAAGAGGTATATCCTAGCTTCTCCAGTCTGCCTCTGTTGCAAGGTTCAAGTGAGGTGTTTGTGGCT
>NW_017728995.1:13804076-13804559 GCF_001723915.1 Gavialis gangeticus
TTGCAACATCCTTCAGCCATCTCTATGGGTCTCTTTAATCTGCTGCCTACCTCTTCCTGTTCCTCTCTCCAAGCAGACCTTCCCTAGGAAACTCCCCTGTAAGCTGGTAGGTTCACTGCTCCTTGGTCCTGAAAGGTTCCATTTTTCCTGCTAACCCAGGTCCTTACACCAAGCTTATAGTGAAGGAAGGTGAGAGAGTTTCCAGGCCAACTCCCTGGTGAACTCCCCACTCACTCTGGTCTCTACTGAAACAAAGGACGTAAGTATTGGGATAACTGCTGAATTTTAGCTGCTTACACTAGGTATCTAGTGTAAATATACACTTGTACTAGCAAACTGCCCATCTAGAATGACAGTGGGGATGGGCAAGGCTAGCATCATGCCACCACCAACCCACACCGCCACTGCCTCCAAGGAACAGGACCGGGGGTGGGCGGGGGCGAGGCCAGTGGCACTGGCCTCGCCCCCCCACTCCATCCTCTT
>NW_017728995.1:13805448-13806182 GCF_001723915.1 Gavialis gangeticus
CAGTAGAGGATCTCAGTATGCTCTTCTCTTAAGAAGAAAAAACAGAAAAGAAAACACACAATGGATTAGGCTGAATTGCCACAACATTTTTCACACATAGGGATATTGTTATGAACTACTGATAATGAATCTTTGATCCCTACAGCTCTTTCATGCTTTTGAATGAACTTTTGAATCCATTATTGAATGCAGGAACTTACAAATGTAATGACCCAAATTCAGTCCTTCCTAACTTCCACACAATCTTAGTATAAGGTCGAAAAAGTTGGCAAAACTCACTTTGGTAGGAAGAGGTATATCCTAGCTTCTCCAGTCTGCCTCTGTTGCAAGGTTCAAGTGAGGTGTTTGTGGCTGTCCACACTAAAAAATGCTAAAAGAGAAGGCGATATAAAGATGGAGCTGTTGGATAATGAATCACACCTGAGATTCCAAGGTCTCAGCTACCCCTGTGGAATTAATAATGATATTTTCAGGAATTGTTGGGTCAATGTTGAGAGGAAGGATGTGTGATAAACTGAGAAAATGCCTATATCATTTCTTTTGAGTAAGAACCCTTAGTTTCTCCATTTAATTTGCTTGGGGACTTCATTGAATTGAAAGGGTTACGTCCAAATGGAGCTGGGGGTTGGTTTAAGGAAGAAATGAATCAAGGATCAAGAAATAAGTAAGATTCAGCTCCACACTTTTAAAACAGCTTAGAAAACAATGGGGCCATTACTGAGAACTGCTACTAC
>NW_017728995.1:13811182-13811547 GCF_001723915.1 Gavialis gangeticus
GCAAGGCTAGCATCATGCCACCACCAACCCACACCGCCACTGCCTCCAAGGAACAGGACCGGGGGTGGGCGGGGGCGAGGCCAGTGGCACTGGCCTCGCCCCCCCACTCCATCCTCTTCATCTCTGCCATCATGATGGTGCTCCACCATCCCACTCCATCTCTACTATCCCCTCTGTCCCCCTCCACCACCAGCCTGCGCCACCACTGCTGCCACCTCCAATGAGCAGGGCTGTAAGGGTGGGGGAAGGAGAGGGGCGAGGCCAACAGCACTGGCCTTGCCCCTCCCCCCCCGCTCCATCCCCCATCCCTGCCGTCATGGTGGCACTCCTTCCCTGCCATCAGTCTCCTCCCCACTCCCTGAGTA
>NW_017728995.1:13812024-13817266 GCF_001723915.1 Gavialis gangeticus
CAGTAGAGGATCTCAGTATGCTCTTCTCTTAAGAAGAAAAAACAGAAAAGAAAACACACAATGGATTAGGCTGAATTGCCACAACATTTTTCACACATAGGGATATTGTTATGAACTACTGATAATGAATCTTTGATCCCTACAGCTCTTTCATGCTTTTGAATGAACTTTTGAATCCATTATTGAATGCAGGAACTTACAAATGTAATGACCCAAATTCAGTCCTTCCTAACTTCCACACAATCTTAGTATAAGGTCGAAAAAGTTGGCAAAACTCACTTTGGTAGGAAGAGGTATATCCTAGCTTCTCCAGTCTGCCTCTGTTGCAAGGTTCAAGTGAGGTGTTTGTGGCTGTCCACACTAAAAAATGCTAAAAGAGAAGGCGATATAAAGATGGAGCTGTTGGATAATGAATCACACCTGAGATTCCAAGGTCTCAGCTACCCCTGTGGAATTAATAATGATATTTTCAGGAATTGTTGGGTCAATGTTGAGAGGAAGGATGTGTGATAAACTGAGAAAATGCCTATATCATTTCTTTTGAGTAAGAACCCTTAGTTTCTCCATTTAATTTGCTTGGGGACTTCATTGAATTGAAAGGGTTACGTCCAAATGGAGCTGGGGGTTGGTTTAAGGAAGAAATGAATCAAGGATCAAGAAATAAGTAAGATTCAGCTCCACACTTTTAAAACAGCTTAGAAAACAATGGGGCCATTACTGAGAACTGCTACTACCAGTCATCAGCAAAATTAAAGGAATTAAAAGACCTTGTTACACAATAATTTTAGGCAAGTTCTGGAGCTTTTAACCCCTGGATTGGCTTCACGTTAACATCTTTAAATTGTTTTAAACACTCATTCATTTTAAAGTTACACCACTCCAGGGTAGGTGTATCTCTAATCTGCCTAATTTTGCTCCTGTTCCATTAAGGTACGGCCACACCCCACAGCTATTCTGGGTCTCCACAGCCCAAGCTGAAATCCAGGATCCAGCATCCCAGGATGCAGTGGCCCCTTCTAAACCAGGGTGAGTAAGCATGCCAGGGTGCAGCAGACCTGAGCACAGCACCTCTGCCCCTCTGCTCCTGCCAGGGCTGCAGTTCTTGAATGCCCAGCAGCTGCAATGTCTCCCAGACCAGCTCACTTCTCTGAATGCCTAGGCCAGACTCAGGCGACAGCACCTGCAAGAAGTGGCAGGCTGGTACTCACCCCTTCTGCTAAGACCTGCAGTTGAACCTGTGCCCAGCCTCACACTCTGCTGCAGCACATCCCCCACCCAGTGCCTGTGCCCCGAGGACCTGGACACACATACTGTCAGGACTGGGCTACGGAGCAGGGCAGAGCTTCGTGGCTGCAGTATGCCAGCCTGAGGCCAGTTCCCACTGACCCCACACTCTGCTGGGCTATGCAGGGCCCAGCTGCCAGCTCCCCCCACCTGGCTTGCCCAGCAGCAGCTGCAGGAACTTCAAGCCCCTGAACACCCTGCAGCAGCTGGGCAGAGCTAAGAAGAGCTCAGGGCTCAGTGCTGTCAACCCAGACCTGGGCTGTACAGAACAGGTGGAGAGGTTGCACCACTCACAGATGCTTTCCAAGCCCCAGGGGGCAGCAAGTCCCACTTGTATGCCCACCCCCCAAAAACATTTTTTTTCCCCCGGATTGCTGGGCCTGAGCACAGTGCATGAGCTCCAAGGCTGTGGTGCCCAGTGGGAGCAGTGAGCTGTTCCTGCCTTGGCCTCCTAGTCCTGGTCCAGGAACATACTTAGGGGGAAAGAGGGTTCAGGGATGGGACTCCCCATCCCCTCCAGGCTTCAGAGGTCTCTGCGAGTGGCACAGACTCCCCACCTGTTCTGTGCAGCCCCAGCCTGGACAGGTAATGCCAAGCCCTGCAATCCATGCCCAGAGCTGCCTGGCTGTTATGGGGGTGTTCAAGTGCTTCAGGCACCTGCCAACTGTGGCTGCTGCCAGATGAGCCAGGCAGGGGAGCCAGCAGCCAGACTCTGCACAGCCCAGCAGAGTGCACAGTTTGCAGGAACTGGCCGCACTGCTGCCACCAAGCTCCACCCTGCTCCAGCTGCCTGATCCTACTAGAGCACATGTCCACCAGGTCCTGGGGGCCCAATCCTTTTGTTTTTCCCCCCTCTGGAGCTCACACCACCATGCTGCTTCTGGCCGGGCTGCTGGCCACCACCTAAGGCACCATGACCATTGTGTGTTGTGTGGCCATGGTGCTTGGCCTGCGGCAGGGGCAGCCAGCCGGTCCTACCCCTAGCTCCTAGCCCTGGCTCTGCTCACCAACCTGCAAGTGGCAAGTCACAGCTGTGCAGGGGAAGGACAGTCAGAGATTACTTTTCACCTTAAGGTGTGACTGCTCCACTAAGCCAAACACTAAGCCAATTAACATTTGTTCAGTTTACAGAATAAGGTATAACAAGGCCCTAAATCTGAGCCTGACAGACAAGGAGGGGAAGCTGTCAGCATCGGCAGGTTGACACAGAAACTGAAACAAAGGGTTAGCACAAGTATGCTATAAGTTGTTCCTTGAAAGAAAGGGAGGGTGAAGAAGTGCCAAGACTAAGTCAGGCTAAGGGTCTGAGGGGAAAGCCAAGCACAGGTAAAACAAAAGTTGCTTTAAATCCATTTTTGTGGTCACTGTGTCCCTTTTGGCAAAGTGCTATTTTAAAAAAGCTTCTTCTATAGCACTGCTTACTATCAGTGTCTATAGGACCCCAAAGGACAAGTGCTGTTACATAACACACTTGGTAATGAAGGGATGCAATCCAGGATACAGCTCTGACAGGTTTGTAGAGGGATTCCCTTGAGCCTGTCCTTTTTGTCCACTCTTACTCAGATGCACCAAAACCAAGACTGCACAAGTGAAGCCACTCCAATGACACAGTCCTCTGCGGCTTCTTTCAAGTGTGCGGAAGGTAGAGGCCTCATCAGTGGCTATGGAGGATACACCTTGAATTGCTGCATTGGCACATTTCTGGATCATATGAGAAGAAGCGAGTAAGGCATGCTCAAGAAGAGTAAGCCTTCACAGAAACACTGGAGAAACAGGGTAGGCATATAGCTGTCAGGTTGCATGATGTGAGCTTACTCCAGTAGCACTTAAAAGGAATGTAATCAGGGGACTGGTGAAGAATATGAGAAGTAACCGTGACATGTTGCTTCAAGAGTTAGGGTACTAGTTTGAAATTCAAGAGACCCAAATATGATTCCTGTGCTACTAAGACATCCTATATGACCTTGGGCAAGTGAATCTGTTCTTCAGGTCCCCAGGTAAATGAATCCTATCTGCACACTGAGGATGATACAACTTCCTTTCAGCGTCTTCTACACTGTTCTACACTACACTGCAGACTGTGATGTAATCAGATTTTAAAATAGGTGGGCCCTACAGGAACCCAAGAGAATAAGCTATTGCACCTTTCCAACATCCCAACTCCTCGCTAGATAACAGACACTAGCATAGAGTACAGTAGAGGAGATATTAGTACATCCTGCACAGAGATTACAAATGGTACTGCAATCAGTTGACAAGAGGTCCCAAATGCCATCGATCCCCCAGAAAGTATGAAATTCATGAAAAAATATATTTAGATATACTAATAAAAAGAAAGTTAGTTAAAAGCATTTAAAAGCTAATGCAGAGATCCTGGTTTTCTCTGTTTGAAAATTGCACTTTCCGACAAAAATCCAAAATACTGTGAGTAAAAATATAGGTATCAGTTGAACACAGTATTTTATCAATATAGTTACAATTTTAAATCAACTTGGAACCCTACCAGTGCCTCAATCATTATAATAAAATATGTTCTACATTATATATATTTTGGCATTTGATTTGGGGTTATTTTATCATGGAAAGATCAAAGCATCCTTGCCCTCTTCACTAACCAGGATGTGGGTCCAGCTGTGGCTGTCCCCCTCGACTGCTTTGTGGTGCTGAGTAGTCCTGATAAGTTAGTGCACTACCCTGTCCTGCCCCTGCCAATACCATTGCACCCAACTCCCAAGCTACACGCCCCCCGCAACCAAGCCCTGCTGGTGTCCCTCATTCCTGACCCACAAACCCACAGCCCCATGCCCCCTCACTCCCACACAGGGGCCTCCGTGACCCAGAGTGGGAGGAGGGAGTGGGGAGCGGTGGCTCAGTGCCACCAGCACCAGAAGCTCTGCACCAACTGCACTGCCATACCAAAGTGGTCCCTGCCCACTGAGCAACAGCAGGGGCCAGGTGGGTGAGGGGCACCTCACTATGGCAGCACAGTTGGCATAGGGCTCCTGATGGTAATGGCAGCAGCACTGAGCCTCTGCCACCACTGCAGAGTTGTGCCCCCCTCCCCCCCACCTTGTTGTGGACAGCCAAGGGATGCATTACAATGGTGGCAAGACCAGCGCAAGACCGCCAGCAGCAGCTGCACTAAGCCTCCCACCCCACTCTGCCCTCCTGTGCCAGATCCTGCCTGCTGAGCTGTGGAGGCCCCTGGGGGAAAAACAGTAGGGCAGGAAGGCCCGAGCCCCACAGTAGGTAGCTCACATACTCCCCTACTCCATGCACAAATCTAGGGGAATATATGCCCGCCCATGCTCCTCCCCACCATTGGGACATCTCTGGTGCCCAACCCATCCCTGGGAGTGCACAAAGATAGGGAGCCACCCCGACTACCAACCCCTGTGATGAGCCACCTGTGGCTCTGCTCCACTCCTGCCACTGAGCCCCATGGCCATGCATTCCTGGCTGGGCAGTGCTCCCAGTCCCAGCCCCAGCCACCAACCCTGCCCTGCTCCCTCCCTCACTGTGGCCACCTCAATCTGCCCCCCACTCCCCAACATGGATTTACTTGCGGACAGCTGGGGGAGAAACTCTCCACTGCTGCCTAGTCACATGTGCACACATGCATGTGGCATCCCCTATGTCCCAGTCCCCCAGCCCCAAGCAGCCCCTTGCAGGCTGGAACTCTGCCAAAAACCCAAAATACACTTTTTTTCATGATTAAAATGAAATGCCACTATACACACACAATATATAAATGATACCAATATATATAGGTATCAGTTGAACACGTTTTATTGATATATTTGCAATTTTAAAAGCAGTTGGGAAGCCTACCAGTGCCTCAATCAGTATAATAAAAAAAATTCTGAATACCTATATATTTTGGCATTTGATTTTGGTTTTTGTTTTTGTTTGGTTTTTTTGTGGGGACGAGTGGATGAATTCAAGACAACCCACCAAT
>NW_017728995.1:13822266-13826669 GCF_001723915.1 Gavialis gangeticus
AATCAGAGCTCCCCCTGCCCCTTTCACTCATCAGGGTATGGGTCCATCTGCTGCTCCCCGCCCCCACCTCACTGCTTTGTGGTGATGAGCAGCCCTGATATGCCAGTGCCCTGCCCCTGCCCATGCTGTTGCCCCTCACTCCAAACCCACAGCCCCCTACCCCCCAGCCCTGCTGGTGCCCCTCACTCCTGATCTGCTGCCCCCAGACCCCAGATACCCAGCGTGTGAGGAATGGCATGGGTATGTGGGGATGGTATGGGTGCATGAGAAAGGGGGGGTGGGCACAGGTGATGCATCGGGGGGCAGGAGGGGCACATGACCCCTCAGATTTCTGCACCCACAGCAGCGTGTGGGATGCATCCTGGCCAGACCAGCTCTGGCCAGGAGCCACCTCCACAGGTCAACAGATGGGACCTGGTGCAAAAGGAAGCACCATGGCCACCAAGGTGAGGCATGGTGGTGACAGTGCAGAGTTGTGGCCCCCACTGCTACTGGATGGGCAGGAAGTATCTCACCTTGGCTGCCATGGTGGTGCGGTGCTCCCACCCACACTACATCCCCCTTGTTGGGCCACAGAGGCAGCACCTGCCCAGAGCTGGTCTGGCCAGGCTGCAGCCCCACACCCTGCTGTGGGCATAGAAAAATGGGGGGGGGGGCACATGCCCCCCCAGTGCCTCATCCATGTCCCCCAACCCCATAGACTTACCTGGAGGAAGCTGCAGGAGCTGCTCTCCACCATACTGCCTGGCTGCCACCTGCATTTGGGCTTGCACACATAAATTTGGTACCTCCTGCCCCCTGCAACCCATTCCCCCAAGCCCCTTGCAGGCTAGAACTCTGCCAACCTGCAAGAAGCAAGCCATGGTTTTCCAGGTCTTTCTCCTTTACCAAAGAACATCCACAATTTTCTCCTTTGAAAAGGAAAAATATGTATTTTTTTCCTTTAAAGAAGAAAATCTATGTTTTGCTGCGTTTTCCACAGCAAACAGAAAATAGCAGATCGCTGCTGAGATGGGCACTCTGAAATCACCTTTCCTACTATTATTCTGCATAGCTAGCACAGTAGTAGATGACATGACTGAAGAGCTCCTCTGATTAAACAAACAAACACACAAAGATATTTAGGGTGTGTTTGTGTCTGTGCGCACACTGTATTTATGCACATATTCAAAGCTAAAAACGTATTAATGCCTACACCACCAGCAGAGGCTTTGATCCAAAGTCAATCACAGGCCTGGTTAAGGACATTCCTCTGGGTAAAGGAAAAGCATAGTTAAGCCCCTTTATGTAGTGAGACAGCTAAAAATAGTGGAAGACTGCCCAAAACAAGTGGCTCTTGCCAAGACCTGAGCAAAAGCTAAAACATGTAGAGAAACAGGAGTTCCTAATACTAGTTAAAACACAGACCCTAAGATAATGGTGGCAGAGGTGCATTTGAGGGAAAAGCCAATGGAAAACACTGATATCAGATTCTTTTATGCAGAGGTCGACTTTATTTTTCAAACCCAAGGCTTTTTACATTTGTGTGACAGTTAAACTAATTCTCTTCAGCATGTACTGCAAATGCCATTAACATTCTCTGTTGTTCCACACTAAGCACTGTGATTATAAAGACATGATTCCATCCTTGCTTTATATATTTAGCCATATGGATTGTTTTAGCTTTCTGTAATCTGTTAATACAATAGGAAAGGATCTTGGAGTCATCATTGATGCCAACATGAACATAAGCCAGCAGGGTGGGGATGCAGTCAGGAAGGCCAACCGCACCTTGTCATGCATCCACAGATGCATCTTGAGCAGGTCCAAGGAGGTGATCCTCCCCCTCTACACGGCACTGGTCAGGCCGCAGCTGGAGTACTGTGTCCAGTTCTGGGTGCCACACTTCAAGAGGGAGGTGGACAACATGGAGAGGGTCCAGAGGAGGGCCACTCGCATGATCAGGGGGCAGCAGGGCAGGCCCTACGAGGAGAGGCTATGGGACCTGAACCTGTTCAGCCTCCACAAGAGAAGGCTGAGGGGCGATCTAGTGGCCTGTTACAAACTAGTCAGAGGGGACCAGCAGGCACTGGGGGAGTCTCTGTTCCCCCGAGCACTACCAGAAATGACTAGAAATAACAGTCACAAGCTGGCAGAGGGTAGATTTAGGCTAGATATCAGGAGGCGCTACTTCACGGTCAGGGTGGCTAGGATCTGGAACCAACTTCCAAGAGAAGTGGTGCTGGCTCCTACCCTGGGGGGCTTTAAGACAAGGCTAGACAATCATCTTGCTGGGGTCGTTTGACCCCAGTACTCTTTCCTGCCATGGCAGGGGGTCAAACTTGATGATCTGCTCAGCTCCCTTCCGACCTTATCAACTATGAAACTATGCATATTTAACATTGCTAAGTATGCAAAGATCTGCTATGCTATGCTTAAATCTAGCTTCAGCCTGCGTTGTGAATATTGTAACATAGCCTACTATAACTCTTAGATTAACAGTTATAATACAGGTATTTCAAGGCAATTCAAATACAAATAAAAAGTGAGCAAAATTACTTTTAAATTCCTGTTGCTATTTATTGTAAAAGTATCCAAAGACCATGATTATGTTTGAGAGGTCATCTTCTGGCATTACAAGAAAGAGAGGCAGAGTCAGCCCCACTCTTTCAAACTCTTATGCAAACTCTCAGCTATTTTAGTGACAAAAGGCCTCTTCACTTCATGGTCTCCTTGTCATGCTTGCACAGGGAATGCCTGGTAAAGCCGATCAAAATGAGTCACAGAATTCTCCACTAGTCCTCTCTCCCCTGTCACACCAGGGAGTGTGATTTTCTGAGCTGCAAAGCCTGTAGATCTCTCAGACTTTAATCTTAAAGGGACAGGTAATCCCTAAATGCACAGTTTAATCAATTATTCTTTACACCATAAATGAGAAAGGCTAAATGTACAAGATAGATAACTAGGTCAAATCACCATTGCTGCTGAAACCTCCAATTTGTGTTAAATGAATGAATCCATTATTGGCAGTGCACCAGATTCATCTCTACTATAAATCCACTGCCTTCATGCAGCTTACATGGAGGATGAATTTGGTCCAAAGAATTTAATGACATGTTGGCAAATTAATGAGGCAGATGCATGCAAGTAGAAAACTGGTTCAGGATTCAGCGATGCTCTTAGAAGGCTCCTGGGAGCCCTAGATAAAATTCTACCAGCAGTGGTTTGAAAGGGGGCACAGGGATAAGAGCGCTGCCTTGGGGTCATCTGTTCTTGACACGATCCCAGATATATAGAGAAATTGTGTCTCTTGTGGTTTAATACAGAAACAATTTGAGAGCAGGGAAGAGAAGTCAGGACTCCTCTCTACCCCTTAACCCTTACTACATCCCTCCCCCCAGTCCAAACCAAACAGGACAGTCTTGCTCTTCTGGCCTAATGAATCTTAAATTCTTTCCTCAAAAGTGGGATAAATTCACCAGTAGCAAGTTTCAACCTCCCACAAAATAGTTTCTAGCATGGTCTCTTAGAAGATAGCGTATGTGGTTTTGAAGTTCCTCAGTCAAAGGAAAAAGCACTGAAAATGGATATTCTGTATCCTGAATGAATGTTAAAACTCCTAGGGAATGTTATACTTCCTAAGCTGTTAAATAAAATACAGACCCTTGGTATTTTCCAAGAGGATTACTGAGCTCTGTTAAAGTTCTTTAAAAGGAAACATGGAGGCACTTATTTAAACAAAAAGTTACGGCATTCTGGATCCCAAGTAAATAGATTTGCTTCCTTGCTGAATCAAGTGCCCAGAAATGGTTCTTATTGGACAGGTCTAGGTGACTGCATAACAATCATGCTGACCTTAGTCTTTTGCTCATTTTCCTAGCTGTCTACGAGCATATTTTGATACATCTAACTCTCTCTGTGCACTGTAGAGGGAGCCTAGACCTCTCAATCAAAAGGTGGTAAAGGAATTTTTTTTTAACCATTATAATTATTCTGCTATTACTCCCCACATTCATTTTTTCATAGTTTCATAGTTTCTAGGGTCGGAAGGGACCTGAGCAGATCATCTAGTCCGACCCCCTGCCATGGCAGGAAAGAGTACTGGGGTCAAATGACCCCAGCAAGGTGTTCATCAACCTCCTCTTAAAAACCCCCAGGGTAGGAGCTTGCACCACCTCTCTTGGAAGTTGGTTCCAGACCCTAGCCGCCCTGACTATGAAATATCGCCTCCTGATGTCCAACCTAAACCTACCCTCTGCCAGCTTGTGACCGTTATTCCTGGTCACTCCTGGCAGTGCTCGGGGGAACAGTGACTCCCCCAATGCCTGCTGGTCCCCCCTGACTAGTTTATAACAGGCCACAAGATCCCCCCTCAGCCTTCTCTTTTGGAGGCTGAACAGGTTCAGGTCCCGTAGCCTCTCCTC
>NW_017728995.1:13827120-13851567 GCF_001723915.1 Gavialis gangeticus
AATAATTTTCTCGAACAGCTTGCCTAGGATCCAGGTAAGGCTAACTGGCCTATAGTTTCCCGGGTCTTCCTTCCTCCCTTTTCTGAAGATGGGAACCACGTTGGCCCTCTTCCAGTTCACCGGTACCTCTCCAGAGCACCACGAGTGCTTGTAAAGCCATGCCAGGGGACTTGCAATGACCTCAGCCAGTTCCTTTAGAACTCTAGGGTGGAGATCATCCGGACCGGCTGACTTGAAAACGTCCAGCCCCTCCAGAAGCTCCCTAACTAAATCCTCGCTAACCCTTGGCCCAGGTGTGCCACCCCCAGGGCCCGAGGGGGGCCCAGCAGGGAGGTGGCTGTTCTGGTCCCTACCCTAAATTGTGATCTAGAGTAAAAATGGCCTCTAATAGAATGAATTATTTTTCAAATTGAATTAAATTAAACCAAAGTCTAGCTACTTTTATTCCAAATGAGAGTGCTTATTAAGGGTGTTCTATGGCAATTAGGACATTTCCCTAGACAAGGCCTGAGAAATGCACTAATAAAAACCATACAAGGCCAAAAGCTCCTTACCCAAGAAAAGGAAGAGTGAGACCTTACCCAACTACGGCAACTGTTTAGCATATATGAACAATCCATGTTCAGCTACTTGAGACTGTGTTGCAAGGAAGGAATTTTCAAGGTATTAGAACTGAATAATAGATAGTAATAGCAGATGATTACAAGATGGATACAGACTAAAGAACTGCACCAAGGACAGTATAGCAGTGACAGATACAGACAGATTCTCAGTAGTAGCTAAGAGACAACCTGCAGAAGCCTAACTGGTCAGTCCGGAGCCCTGGGAGGTAGCAACACATGGAACAAGAGGAGCAGCCAGAAGTTTGCTACTGCAGGAGATAGCACATGCCTTTTTTTTTTTTTGCCACTGTCAAGGGGCCATTTAAAACGTGGATCTTCAGCAGCTAAAAAAAGGGAGACAACCTCCCGCAGGAGCTAATTTCTAGTCTTTGCTCCTGCACCGTGTACCATCTCTGCTGCTTGGCCCTCTCTTGCCTCACTGCTGCAGCCAGGGCCAATGCAGGGAAGGTGTGGGAACAGGGAACAGGAAGGTGAGGTGCCTCTTTACTTCTATGCCAGTGGCTCCTTAAACAGTTCCTGGGGGTTGAGACCCACTTACCTACCCATTATTAGCAGAGCAGGACAGTCAGCAGAGCAGGGTAAAAGGGCCATAAAATGAGGCTTGTGTTCCTCCAATCCAAGGCTCCGAAAACAGTATAGATTACAGCAGATACATATAGTTTGAGGCATCTGATAAGATTATCCTGTCCTGCCCTCAAACCGACTATGCACGTACTATGCACGGATCTAAGTGTTTATTGGGCACAACACACAATGAAGGAGTTTGGGACAGAAGGGGATAACTTTGTCAGGTGGCTAAGATAAAAGGAGACAGAAAGAGCATGGTAGTAATTCAAGATGATGCTCAAACTACCGTAAAAGGCAATATAATTAGCATATATCTTTGACCGCTTGAGCTATTACACCAGCTGCACTGGTAGGTTTCTTATATACATTCATTTTGTTGAGGCTGCTTGGTTGATAACAGCAATTATTAGGAGCGCAGATGGTGATGTGCACGGTACAGAGATGCATGCACTTATCCTTTTTGACCTGAGTGGTTAGCTAAAAATCTGAGGCAGGGAAGGTCTTGAAGGTTATTTCCATTTGGAGGAGAAACTAAAACTGGTCAGGCATTTCTTCAGTGTAATCCTGTTTCATTTCCAAAGAATGTATGCAAAAGTCCTGCTTCCCAGAACACAGCTAGAATCAGACAACAGGAGACAGCTCCACACTCCTTTCCAACCAACACAGGACCCCAAAATGCTCTCGGCTTTTTCAGAGTTGTGCTGCATGTGCCCCCTCTCTAGAGCTTCCAAGTTGCCGTCTTTCCATGCATATGTAGAGTTTCTGCTACTTCCCTCTAACACACAATATAGCTTCCTCCAGTAATACCTCTCCCTCTATAGTTGCATATGACCCATCTCCCTGGTAGCTCAGATTTTGACTGACCCAGCAGAAAGTTTCCTTTTCTGGCAGTGGCTTTTTTTATTTCAGCTATCTTGTGAGATTCATTCAGGGTAAGTGCTTCATATACAAAAGCAAAAAGGATTTATATAATACTTAATAAATCTATGTGTATCTACTGCAAGAATTCAAAAGCGAATATTGATTTTTGATACCCCAGTTTTTGGGTGCCCAAGCTGAGAACCTTGACATTTCTCAGGTGGTATGCACTGAGGTCTTACAGGTACAGCATAAGCTTTCAGGCTAAGTACAGACAGTCAAAAAGCCTGAGGCTCAATAGATTCATTTTTTGCAGATTAGTCAAAGTTGTGTAGATTGAACCAACCAGCGAGTGAACAGACATTCATTTTTAATTCCAGAAATGCAGGAGCACATTTGCTGTGGCCCAGGCTACAACACACCTCCCTGCCCTACTGTTTTAGACAGCTTGGGCCACTTACCCTGTGAGGGGTGTTTGTGGGATGCCGGGGGGCTGCAGCCTGGGTAAACTATGGCTGCAGCAAGTGGGACCTGGCACAGAAGGGCAGAGTGGGGTGGCAAGTCTTGTTGCTACCACTGCTGCTGGGACCCTCAAGCCAGCTATGCCACCAGCAGTGCAAGGAGTAATGGGTGGGGGTGCGGGTGTGGGGGAAGGTGCGTTGCCCTCACCTCTTCCCGCTGTGAGCTGCTCATGTGCCAGGCCACAGCTCTACCCTATCACCATGGCCCAGCCACCACCACTGCTCCTCTCAGGTCATGACTCTACGCAGAAGGGAGGTGGGGTGACGGAAATGGAGGTGACTCCTGCATGCTCTGGTTAGGATGCAGTCCCATGCCCACCATGGATGCAGAAGTCAAGGGGGCATATGTATACCTACCCCTGGCCCCCACACTGGGGGGATGGGGCCTGGGGGTGGGCAGGCAGTGGGTCAGGAGTGAGAGGCACTATCAGGGCCAGGGTGCTGTGAGTAAGGAGTCAGGGGCACCAGCACAGCTGGGGAGTACAGGTTGGGAATGAGAGGAACCTTGAATCCAAAAACATTAAGAACCATTGCTTTAAATATTCACTTCACTTGATGCTTAAACACCCCCTCAAAAAAAAAACCTGACAATGACAACAACAACAACCACCACCTTTTAAGATAAATTCGTAAGAATTAAACCATAGTGGAATTGGCCTTCCTTTCATTTAATAAACGATGTGCATTTCAATAACATCTTATTAAATCTTTTATATTAGGACTTTTATGAATCATAATTCCCAAACTACTCTTTTTCAGGACATTATTGAACAGAAGCTGAAAGGACAGATTGCATCCTTGCTTGTCCCCTAACTCTTGGAGTGAAGAAAAGACAATTCTGAATGTTCCCTGTTGGTGAAATCACTGTTCTGACCCTTTGCGTTATTTTGTCAACGCTCATTTGCTTACTTTTTTGTCTGACTTTCCTTGTCCTTGTTACAGATGGTCCTCCAGCCAGTGCCTGTGCTTCTTGCTGCTACAGAGCAGGAAACAAAGCAAAACAAATACCTTTATGAACTGCATCCCAGCCAGGTTTTGGGGGTGGTTGACGTATTTTTTATTTTTGTTTCAGTTTTCCAAGTGTTTCAACTATTTGATGAAACATATTTTGAACTGTCAGAACGATTGGAAATCTGGGAAACGATCATATTTCTAACAGGGAATAACTGAAAGACACTAGGTACCAGTGCCAAGAATCATAGGGGGGCAGAGACAAGTTTGGACTGTAAAATATTCAATAAGTCTGAAGGCTTATTGGTCAGGAATGAAGTGACATAGCACTGTTATTAGCTGCCTGAGCAGAAAGATCACATTTATATTTCTCAGGCTGCTAAAAAATTCTCTCTCAACAGCTTCCTACCTTTATTAGCAATCACTTCCATTTTGACATGTCATCTCATTTATTATAGTGCCCACTCCACTTTTAACATGATGCCTATAGTTAATACTTGTTTCTCCATGGTGATGGGAGAAAGCTTAGAGCTATGCATCTGTGACATCACTAGCTCAGCATAGTCCAAAAAAAATCAGAAAAACATTTTTAAAGTAACATGGTTTTTAAGCTAATCAATATAGGTGTTTGGTTTCTTTCTTTTGATTTGCAAGTGTAGTGCTCGAGTTAAACTTTTACAGTTTTCCTCTGTGAATGTGAGAGCTAGAAACTTAAATACATTTTAAGTGGAAATGTTCATATAACAATGAGAGCCTCAGAACTCACCATAACATCCTCAGGCCTGGCAAGGCTGCACATACTAGTGGGTAGGATTTGCATATTGCACAGTCTAAGAACAGAACATAAAGAAATGATGGTACAGAGAGATTATGACCAGAGTAGAAAGGGCTAAATCTGCATCATGGATGTAGATCAGTATAAATCTACTGACTGCAGAAAAGCTGCATTGATCTACAGCAGCTAGGCTGTGGCTCAACATACTTATCTGAGGACTGTTGCAGAAGCAGGCCTTGGAGACAGATCCCTAACTTGTGTCTCCCCCTCCCGCTGGCATGTTCTAACCACTGGACTGAGACTAGTTTCCTTTTGCTTATTCTCGTTGGATGCAAGCAAGCATTTGCCACAGCTGGTCTATGTCTAGGCAGCTTTAAGCAGCCTCAAGCTAGACTGAGTAGCAAAAGCACTAGCCCTCTGCTGATGGGTACAGTGTATGCAGCCACTCTTAGGGAGCCAAATGCATGCAACTCAGAGTGGAGAGAGGAGTAAGCAGGACTGGAGGGGTTTGGGGGGCTGACACTAAAAAATAGCTCAGTCAAGGTTCAGAGGGTAGAGAGGTGGGATCAGCACAACCCTACAGCTGGGGCAACCACTGAGCTTTCCCAGGCCTGGAGCTGCACTGAAAATGAGTACAGCTGTTTAAAGATAGGAATTAACCCAATTTAGGAACTAGTCAGAGGGGACCGGCAGGCATTGGGGGAGTCCCTGTTCTCCCAAGCGCTACCAGGAGTGACTAGAAATAATGGTCACAAGCTGGCAGAGGGTAGATTCAGGCTAGATATCAGGAGGCGCTACTTCACGGTCAGGGTGGCTAGGATCTGGAACCAACTTCCAAGCGAAGTGGTGCTGGCTCCTGCCCTGGGGTCTTTAAGAGGAGGCTGGATGAACACCTTGCCGGGGTCGTTTGACCCCAGTACTCTTTCCTGCTATGGCAGGGAGTCGGACTTGATGATCTGCTCAAGTCCCTTCCAACCTTACCAACTATGAAACTAAGGAAGGGGTTAACCCATTCTCAATCCAAGTTAGTGCACCTCCTGAGATTGGGCATACCATTTTTGGATGGATTTAAACTCCTGAACACCTGCACTACTGTCATTGAGAATGATCTAAACCTGGTCAGGTTGAACACCTGTAGTATACCCTTTGACCCACATCTTTTTTTTTCCCCTCTTAAGGCCTAGTTTCATGAAGCAGGGGAGAGAATGCCCTTTTCCCACTGCAGCCTATAGCCTGATGATTAAGACATTCTCCCAAGAGGTTAGCAGCGTGGTTTTGAATTCTCTTGAGCAGAGGGAAGGTAGGGAACCCAGGTCTCCTATACTATGGCTATGAGCTCAGAGCTATTAGATAAAAGGAGCGCACTCACACTACCACCTCCTCCAGCCTAGGGTCAGTTTGTTTTGTGTAGGTAGCGTTGCCTTCTGCTGTGGCATTCAGATGCTGGCCACAGCTGAGGCTGGGGTTTTTAACTGGGGTGAACTGATACTCCTGCTGGTAATTAGAAAACCCAGAGGTTCCTGGAATGGAAAAGGAGGACCTCCTAGCATAGTCACACCAATTGCCAAAATCTCAAGGTTTGCAAGGAACTGATCCCCCAGCTCACATTGGCACAAACTGGGGAGGCAAGGGAAGTCTCCCCATTCCTCTCCAGCATAGGGTGTGGTCTTTTTCCTGTGCTCTTTGGAGCATATCTGGACTACTTCCCTGTCGTTCTAGTGGCAGGGCATTGGTAGGATCTTCACGGTCTCTGCTTCTATCTATGGCATGTTCTATGGCAGGGATCAGCAACATTTTTGGGCAGAGTGCCAAAACACCCACAACTTAAATTTATAAGATGTTGGTGTGCCAGGGATGGATGACGGGGAAGCCATGAGGGGCTCAATCCTTGCTGTTGCCAGGTAGCCCCAGCCCCTTCCCCACCATCCACCCAGAGGCATGTGTGCCAAGCAAAATGCCTTTAAGTGCCACACTCTGGCACCCGTGCCAGAGGATGCTTACCCCTGTTCTAGGGTGATGGTGATATTTTGGGTATTTGTGCCTCGTAGCTCTGTGTATGAAGGTTTGAAGTAGAAGTCTGGGAGATTCCTGGAGTTAATCATTGCCTGCCAGGTTATAAGACAGAACAAGAATAAAAACAATAAAATGTCTACACATATGTCTGTCTTCCCCCAGACACATAACAACCTCTGCAGATCTGCATCTTTGGGACTGCAGAACTCCCTTTCAAGTCTGCCTTTAAGTCTAGCCAAATTTCATTCTTCACTTTCTCAGGACTAGCTTTATTGATTAGGGTAGAGGGAAGGTCAGAAAAAGTTGGGACAAACAACCCTGAATCCAGCAGTCTTGAATATCTCCTGAGAGATGATGCTGCTGGCCTTCTTCCTTTGGTGTGTTTTCTGACAATCCTGTTACTGAATCGGCTCAATAGATGCAGACTAAACATTACAAACAGCCAGTAAAGGTATCATATTCTTGAATTATTACAGGGAGCTCCAAACCCAATGCATACCATTCTTTTACGCTCAGGAATGACAGAATACATTTCCTCTTTACCTTAAACTGGTAACAAAACATTGTGCACTACAGAAAGCCCATACATTTTGTGGCCCTTTCTGGCTGTCCATTCATCTGCTACTATCAAAGACAAAGCAACCCAAAATCATAAAGAATAAGTCCTGAAGGATCACACTAATATAAATTTGTTTTTAACCTCGTTCTTAAGGTTTGCTTATTAGTTTTTGAGAAGTTCAAACTTGACATATAATGAATCTCTTTCTTTGCAAATAGATTCTTCTAGGCCACTTTATTTTTGTTCTGAAATCCTAGATACAGTCCACTCCCCCTATACAAATTGGCTGTACTTTGGAGCCAAACTATAACATATCTTTTCATTAGTACAGCAATTCTATTTAACATTAAATGTCCTTGACATATACAGTTACCACTATAACAAGCAAATGGGAGAAAAATATTCCATCAGCTGTCAATCCAGGAAACATAGCTGCCAGACAACAGTATTCTTCTCATCAAAAGTTTGCTGGATGAGTGAGACTCTGAATCCAGCGTGCCAACTAAATGATCTTGCAACTTATGTGACTTCATGCTCCAGCTGAGTCTCTGATCAGCATCACAGTGTGGAGGGCTTCAGGCTTGTGTATGCCACAAGATCAGCAGTGGGCCAGAACTGCTGTGAAACAGTAAGTAAAAGAAAAGAATAAATCGCACACAGGTAACACACAGATAGACAAAGAATTAAAAAAACAAAGCAAAGGGATAAAAGCACAGACCAGGAAAGCTGGCTAATAAAAAGTTCACTCAAACTGAAAACCAAGAAAGAAAATGCCATATAGACAGTAGGAGAAAGAACACAATATAGGTAAAATAAAATAGTTCTAGGTAATGTGGAAATTAAGACTAAAAGGATTATATAAATGGCTCAGAGTTCAGAATGACACCTATTAACCCAGATAATAGCTCTTTTCCTTTGTAGCCAAAAGTATTCATTAGTCTAGGCCTATCTGTCTTTTCCTTTCAATTTTTTCCCCCCATGCTTATCCTGTCCTAGTGTTTTTTATAGTACTTTAAATGGAAGTATTTTCTTTCATTAAAAAAAGGTAGCTTGCTTTCCACTGTCTCCAGCAAAAGGTCTTGGCTGTGCTTGAAGCTAGAAGTGCACAGCAAAAATAGAGTGCAGGGAAGAAAAACCACGACAAAAAGAAACAACAACAAGCCCTTGCTCTTATGAGATATTTCTCCAACATGAGGAGAAATACCTCATGCGCGCGCACGCATGTGCATATCTGTGGGGACAATTTCTTGGACATTTCCAAGAGCAACTGTTTATACCTTTCTTACAATTTTCTGGATTGACTCATTCACCGTAGGTAAGCCCGAGAAAGAACAATCAAAAACTGTTCCCATTTTAGGTGTTTTGTACAAGGGGCAGAAGGCGCTAACAATTCCTCATTAAAGATTTGTTAATGTTATTTATATGGCAACAGGGGATACTGAACAAAATGCCAACTAGTGTGCCTATCAAGGGTACTGAAATTTTGCTTTCTGTGTTTGTTTGCTTTGCTGTATCCTTATTGCATTATTGTTATTTATAACAATAGAGCATAGCCAGGAGCGTGTTTTGGGAACTTGCTGATACTGAAACTAGCCAGTGCTTTTCTTCAGAACACCAGACGGAAAAATCTTTACAAAGTAAAAGGGGCTAGAGATGGACTTTGTTCACACAGGGCATATTTAACTCGCCTTGTGGCCCAGGCCAGATCCAGACCATGCGGTTCCTTGCAAGCCAGATTCAGCTTGGGACGTCAAGAAGCAGTGTGGCATCAGCACCAACTCAGGCTCCAATCTGCTACATGGCAGCACCAGCTCCAGCTCTGACCTGAAGCATACGGTGGCAGCCTCAGTTCTCACTCCAGCACAGGGCATGGGGCAGGTGCGATAAGCACAGCTGCTGGAGAGCAACTAGAACGGCATTATTCCTCAGTTGTCCTCCTCCTGCCAAATCACCACGTTCATTCAGATTCTGTGGCAGGCCACACCTCCCAGCCACGTCCCCACCTCCAGTTTCCGGTGGCCCACCAGTAGTCCAGCGGGCCAGAAAGAACACCCCCATGGGCCAGATGGTTGACACCTATAATATGAGGAATTCATACTGGATTTTCCTACCTCACACCCAAAGTAACCAGTGCGGTTGGAAGTTGAGGGGGAGCTCAGGCAAGTTTGACACCACTGATATATGGTAAGGATCATGCCTTAGAGATAACAAGTTGGGTTACTTGAAATTTTGACTCTTAGGAAAGGCTTCTCTACAAGAATCAAGATTATCCCAGTGGGCTAGTCAAGTCAAATCTGGCTCATGCTCTCCTCTTGATATGCCTGGCTTGGCATTACTATTGTATACTGCTCCTCTTCATCCCCTGCAGCTCCAGAAAAACAGTCCCTTCACTAGTTTGGGCTGGCTGCTGCAGCTATAGACAGCCGCTATTATACCCTACAGCAGAGACTCGATTTGTGGTCCTTTCTTGATAATCATCACTTTCGTGCAGAACGAGAACATAGGGTGGCAACTGTTAGCCACATCTTCCATTGAAGCTTTTGTTTAGTCTGACCTGGATTATCCCAGTTTATACCATTTTTCATTTAAAACAAAAACTTCAAATATTAGCAGAGTCACCAAATAGCAGCTGCTAGGGTATATACTGATTACTTGCTTACTTCTCTACTAAAAAGGTTGATAATTGGCTCTTCACGGATGTGCAGCATTGGTTAACTAAAATAATATTTAAAATAAATAAATAAAAAATACGAAAACCAGGTATGGTGGTTACTATAGTAATAATAAAATTAAAATCAGGAACATTATGCTATCATGGAGGAACTATGAAAAGGTAATTAAATTCAGTACACAAGACTTATCACAAAGGGGTAATTTTACCTACATTTATTCTGGGAAGATGATTTTGTAATAATTACTGAAACTCTGAAGTCTTTAATGCAAAGCCCAGCTAACTGACAGTTCAACCAGATTTATTTCTAAATTAAGAAGTATGAGTTGAACTTCCTTGTTAAATTTCTTAAATACTGATGAAAATTCTCCTCCTTGTGATAACTGTGTGCAAGAGAAAAAGATTGACTGTCACATTTAGATTATATTTCCTAGCATCAAGAACAAATATGGCTTTGCTGTTAATGTTTTTATTCTTAAAAGTCATGGGCTTGACAACCAGTCATCTGTTTGTTATGCTAAGCTTTTATTTTACCATACTTGCGCAATTGTAAAGGGAAAAACAGAACAATCAAGAACACACAGGCCACAGTCCGAGAGAAATTAATTGAATTAACTGCTGCCAAATAATAGCCAGGTAGCCTATCAATTCCCAGCCTTAAATCCCAAAATGCTATTAGCAGAACAAACTGCAGGGTAGCAACTGATACATATTTGGATGGCTGCATTTCTCTCCTACCCAGTAGGAAACAGTTTTACTTCCAGAAAATCATCAATAGAACTAGCTAGATTTAAATAAACTAGCTGAACAGTAACAGTTAAGAATGCAGAAGAAAACATATGATTTCTTTATCTTTACAACTAGAGCACCTAAGTCCTGCTCAGTATTTTCTCCTTATGGTGTGTACACACACACACGCGCACACACACACACACACACACACACACACACACACACACACACTCATCTGCTTCTATAGAATAAAACCATAGGGAGTGACAACATTTAAAGAGAGCCAACATTTATGGTTACTAACAATATAGGCATTCAGTCAGGGATTTAAGTATCAAAATACATCATGCAATAATAATGTAGATACTGCACAAGCAACATTTTTCATGTCTTGAGGTTGATATTCTCAAAGCCAATTTGGGTTCTGTTCCAAAGCCCCCTGAAGTCAATAAAAGACTGATGTCAACAATTAAGTTTTTCCTAGGCCTGAAAAGAAAAAGAAAAAAAAATCATACAACTTCTATGAAAATATTGAAAAACACCACAACACAACACAGGGATTATGTAGTGAAATTCCCAGTTGCATATGAAAATTTCAACTGAAGATTTAACTCTGTATATTCAGTCACCATGTCTTAAGTGTAACGAAAATGTAAAACAAATAAAATGTGCAGCTGTAAATTGATGAGATCCTGAAAATCTACTTAGAAATCAGTAACCATAGGTATCAAAAAGCTTGACAGGTTAAATATCTAATAGCAATTAATTTGAAGAGGAAATTAAGGCCTCGGTACTGAGCAGAAATGCCTGTTACTTTTCTCGGAAGAGACGTTTTAGCAAAAAACAGCTACTGAAGCTTCAAATGAGCTTCAAGTGACCAAGCTTCAGATGAGACAACTATAAGTCCCATTCCTATAAAGAGGTAAGAAACCTGAGCATTAAGAAAGGGAATCAAATACTTCCAAAATTAAAGTATGAAGATAAATTTGTGAGCCTATAAACAAAAACATCTAATAATGAACTGCACAAGGTATAGAAACAACTAAGTATACAAAATACATTTGGTGGGCACAGAGCACGGTTAGCATGATGGAAGATTTGCCTGCTAAGTATCTTTGTGATGTCCGCTCCTGTATAATTTGCCCTTGTGGCCAATCAAGAGGAGGATAAGGAGAGAATATCGACCAAGATTTAAGGGCCCTTGTTGTGCTCAGTACACTCTGACAAAAAGTGATAGGGTAGCCAAGGACTCCATAGAGTCCATAAAACTGGAGAAGAAGAGTAATAGAAGATCTCATTCTTCATAGTTGTAAGTTAAGGAGTAGATAATAGTCTCAAAGTCTTTTGTAGTAACATCTTGTGATACATCTGCATCAGGTAACTGAACAACTGACTCTGATGAATTAGATTCTATTTCACACCTCTGCATCCTTTTAGTAACACCTAAGCGACACCTCTGCATCTCCCCCCACCCAAAAAAAAAACCAAAACAAAACCAAAAAGAAACAAAAACCCCCCAAAACCAACCAGAACAGGCAGAACAAACCTGCAAGCATTCTAGGAATCAAAACATTTAACAGTGCTCTCCAGGTGACATCAGTAGAAATTGTCTAGAGTCAGTGTTAACTTCCTTGGTCTACTGTTCTCATTTCCTGGTTTGTGAACTCATCTTGTAAATGTAACTTGAGATAGAAAAAAAATGTCTGTGGCATTTAAAAATGAGAATGACAAATTAAATGACCATTGTAGTTCAAATCAGTGCTTCTGATCAGCTTTTGCTCCCAAGACCAGCATTGTTTATGCCAACTCAATTCTTGAACTTCCTACTGGAAGTACAGAAGTCCCAAAAAGAGAAAACTAGTTTGAGAAAAATATTTTGTAAAACTGCGTGTGGGCTCACTTCAACATTTGGCCAAAGATTCAGATGCAAGTAATCAGAAAGCTGAAATTTCATAAAAAAGAATCTGAGATATGCATTTGCTAAAGATGGAAGGATAAAAGAAGAATTGAGGGAGAGGGAAGCGGCATCAGCAACAAGAAAAAGAAAGCAGGAAAATGTACAATTTGAGGCAAAGGGAGAAGAAAAAGACCCCAGAAAAAAACCCTGCCAAAGCAAGCCTCCACACCAGTTCTGTGTTGCTTCATTAAAAAAAAAATAGCATAGAGTTTATTTAAAATGCATAAAATCTATGTAATTATGTCAACATTTTTTTTTTAAATCAGACTGCTCCAGGACAAGTATTTTAGAGAAAATTTTCCTCAGTCTGGCCATAATAGGGAAGAGGAAAGTGATCCTTCAGTACATTTTTGGCATATGTTAATAAAGGTTGTTATCTCAAGTGATAAAAGCAAGGAAATTCAAGTTTAACAAGCAAGGCAGACAATATATCTAGATCTAATGTAATTCCCATGAAGTTTAACACTACAGTACATACAACATATGATCCAGCACAAATTTAGCTCTCTGGTTGTTCTTAGACTACATAGATCAGGGGTGGGCAGTTATTTTAGGTGAAAGGCCACTTAACAAGTTTTGGTGAGCTGGTAAGGGCCATATACACACAGTCTTTTAGAAAATATAATTTTAACAAGTTATAGATACAAAGCAAATCATACACTACCCAATCAATTGGTGGGTGCCCACCAATGGGCCGTATTTTGCCCACCCCTGCTATAGATAGAAGAAGCTTCTAAGCTACAGCTGGTAGTTCCCTTTTCAACCACAGAGCACTTTTAAGGCAGATGTCTCCAAAAAGCACTTTTAAAAGATAATATCATTTGCATGAGCCCAGGGAAGGGACTGAGTATACCAGCGAGACCCATGAATCCTTCTTGTGATATTACTATGGAGAAAGGTCAGTTAAGAAAGAAAACTTTCCTTTATTCATTCCAATAACATTATTATGGGTTCTTTGTGGAAGTTATTCTTTTCCATCTGTAACCGAAAGCTAAATCCTATTGACTCTACTTTCTCACATACCAGACGCCAGCTTGATTTTTCTTCTCTGTCTTCCTTGATCCCTACCTTGCTCCCCTCACCAGTTCAGTCAAAGCATTACCATCAAAATCATCATAATAGAAGTGAAAGTGCCAACTTAGATACTTACCGTCCTGATATTAAAAGTGTCACTTTCAGCCATGTGTCTAGAAGGAGGGTACATTTCCAGCCTATTAGAGTGATTTTGCGCAATGATTGCATATAGCAATTAAATTATTGCTGTATGAGCCAGTGTTAGAAACAAGAGTTCCAAATAAAGACTCGACTGTACTGAAACTAGAAGATGGTTATAATGAAAAGATAAAAATAGAAGTCTAATAGGAGATGAAGAGATGAGTCCATTTTGAACAAGTCTTCTGGTTATACATGTTTAATTGCACTGAAAGACAAAGTTGATGGCAGTAAAACAAGATGTAGAAAGGAAAGATCTTGAACCTTTGATACCATGGGCAGAACAAAGGGACTTGGTCCACAAGGAGAACAGGCAGACACTGGGCACCTCTACACATAACCCTATGGCGATGTTGCTGCAGTGCTGCGCTTTAGTAACTGCCTGTACTGTGCCATGTGCTTGGTACATGGTTAGATTTTGCTGCTACATCGCCATAGCAACATACTAAAAGGTAGCAAATGTGGTCCCCATCTTCAAGAAGGGGAAGAGGGAGGACCCGGGCAACTATAGGCCCATCAGTCTTACCTCAATCCTGGGGAAACTCTTTGAGACGATCATCAAGGAGCACATTTGTGATGGGCCGGCATCAGAAATGATGCTCAGGGGCAATCAGCATGGATTTATTAGGGGGAGATCATGTCAGACCAACCTGATTGCCTTCTACGATCAGGTCACAAAGGCCATGGATGCAGGTGTCGCGGTGGATGTAGTCTTTCTGGACTTCAGCAAGGCCTTTGACACCGTCTCTCACCCCATCCTAGTTAAAAAACTAGGCGACTGTGGCATAGATGCCTACACAGTCAGATGGATTGCAGATTGGCTGAGGGGTCGCACTCAGAGGGTGGTGGTGGATGGGTCATATTCGACCTGGGGGGAGGTGGGTAGCGGAGTCCCCCAGGGCTCGGTCCTGGGGCCTGCGCTGTTCAATTTCTTCATCAGCGATCTGGATGATGGGGTGGAAAGTAACCTGTTTAAATTCGCTGATGACACCAAAATCTGGGGGGAGGTGAGCACGCTAGCAGGGAGTGAGAGATTGCAGAGGGATCTGGATAGGTTACAGGGGTGGGCTAACAGGAACAGGATGCGTTTCAATACGGACAAGTGCAGGGTGCTGCACTTGGGCAGTAGGAACCAGCAGCACACTTACACAATGGGGAACTCCCTACTTGAGAGCACGGAGGCAGAAAGAGATCTTGGAGTCATTATTGACTCCAAGATGAACATGGGCCGACAATGCGAGGTCATGGTTGGCAGGGCTAACCGGACCTTGTCGTGCATCCACAGGTGCATCTCGAGTAGAGCCAAGGAGGTGATCCTCCCCCTCTACGCGACGCTGGTCAGGCCACAGCTGGAGTATTGTGTCCAGTTCTGTGCGCCCCATTTCAAGAGGGATGTGGACAACATGGAGAGGGTCCAGAGGAGGGCCACCCGCATGATCCGGGGACAACAGGGCAGACCCTACAGTGAGAGACTGCGGGACCTGAACCTATTCAGCCTCCACAAGAGAAGGCTGAGGGGGGACCTGGTGACCGTCTATAAACTCACTAGGGGGGACCAGAAGGGTTTGGGGGAGACGCTGTTTCCCCTAGCGCCCGCTGGCATAACAAGAAGCAATGGGCACAAGTTGATGGAGAGGAGGTATAGATTGGACATCCGCAAAAACTACTTCACAGTTAGGGCGGCTAGGAGCTGGAACCAACTTCCAAGGGAAGTGGTGCTGGCCCCTACCCTGGGGGTCTTTAAGAAGAGGCTGGATGCCTACCTGGCTGGACTCATTTGAGTCCCATTTCTCTTTTTGGGGTTTTTTTGTTGTTCTCCCGCCCTGGCGGGGGGTCGGGCTAGAAGATCTACTAGGTCTCTTCCGACCCTTAATCTATGAATCTATGAATCTATGAATCTATGAAAATGGGGGAGTGGGCCACTATGGCAATGTAGCTGCCCAGCACATGTCAACCTATGTGATCACTCCATTACCGCAGTGATGCTCTACACCACTGTACAGCATGCTATGTCACTGTAAAATTATGCGTAGATACACCCACGGCACTTTTCATCCATGGTTAAAAAAAACCGTTTAGCAGTGTAAACCCTAAATAAGCAAAAGGAGGAAGGAGGGGGGAGAGAAAGAAAGAACATGAGGACTTGAGTAAACTTCAGACTAGGATTTGGCAAAAAACACAAACATACTTTCCATCCACCTAGAAATGACATTGGACTCGTACATCATGTGCTACTATAGAGGAAAAGAGGATCAGAGAAACAATAAAGAATGAATTGTTTGAAATCAGTCTGCAAACCAAGCTAATCAGCCAGACATTTTCAACACCCTTGTATCAGGAGAGGCCTGAATTGTTTGGAGTTACCTTTTGCACATCATCCCATAATTTGTGCATTGCATACTTAGGTAGTTAGTATGATAGTCTGATAGTTAGAGTATGTATAACAGGTAGTTAGCCATGTTAGTCTGAAGTCAGTCAGAAGGCAGGGTAGATATGCACTTTTATAGACTAACATATAGAGAGAGCACAAGCTTTCTTTCATTTCCTCTGCAGCTGCCCTCTCATTCCCCTGGTATAGTTCAGACAAATTGATGACATCTTCATATTATGGACACATGGGAAGTAATCTGTAAAGAAACTTTATCAAGACCACAACGACTTCCACCCCACCATCAAAATTAATTCTGAAATGCTCCACACAGCCCATTCATTTCCTAGACACTGAAGTGAAGGTTTGCATTGCCACCACATTGCATTGGAAACCTACCAACTGCCACAGCTACCTTCATACCACCAGCTTGTATCCTAAGCCCGTTAGTAGATCCAGCATCTAAAGCGAAGCTCTATAGTAAAATTAGATCTGGTCTGATCCCACAGATCAGGATGAATGGGTCCCTCACTGAATTGGGGAGGCAGCCTAGTGACAGAGAGGAAGAAAAGGCTGATGTACTCAATGTCCAGACTACCGCACCAGGCAGCACAGTTGAGGGAGAAGCTTAGCAGCCCTCAGTAGTGAAAGACCAAGTTAGGGACTATTTAGAAAACCTGGATGTATACAAGTCCACAGAGCTTGATGCAATGCATCCAAGGGTGCTGAGGGAGTAGGCTAATGTGATTGCAGAGCCACTCTCTATTATTTTTAAAAACTCATGGCAAATCAGGACACTCCCGGATGATTGCAAAAGGGCAAATGTAGTACACATCTTTAAGGAATGGGAAGAACTACAGACCAGTCGGTCTCACCTCAGTTCCCAGAAAAACCATGGAGCAGATCCTCAAGGAATCCATTTTTAAGTACTTGGAAAAGAAGTGATCAGGAACAGTCAGCATAAATTCACCAAGGACAAGTCATGCCTGACAAACCCAATTCCTTCGATGATGAAATAACTGGCTCTGTGGATATGGGAAAAGCAGTAGACGTGATATAATTTAACTTCAGTAAGGCTTTTGATCATCTCCCACAGCATTCTTGCAAGCAAGCTAACAAAGTATGGGTTTGATGAATGGAGTGTAAGTTGGATAGAAAGCTGGCTGAATCATCAGGCTCAATGGGCAGTGATCAATGGTTCGATGTCTAGTTAGCAGCCTGTATCAAGGGGAGCACTCCCGGGGTCGGTCCTGGAGCCAGTTTTGTTCAATATCTTCATTAACCATCTGGAAGATGGGATGAAGTGCACTCAACAAGTTCATGGATGACACCAAGCTGAGAAGTAGTAGATATACTGGAGAACAGGGCGAGGATTCAGAGCGACCTAAACAAATTGAAAGATTGGCCCAAAAGATCTCTCATGAGGTTCAACAAGGACAAATGCAGAGTCCTGCACTTAGGATGGAAGAATCCCATTCGCCACTGCAGGCTGGGGACCGGCTGACTAAGCAGGAGCTCTGCAGACAAAAGCACCAGGGGGTTACAGTGGGCAATAAGCTGGATGAGTCAACAGTATACCCTTGGGGGAGAACCTTCTCAGCAGCTCTCTCTCTCCTTTTTCTACCCCCACCCTCCAATATACCTAAGTTAGTTGAGAAAATGGGCAGAACAGAATAGGATGTAGTTCAACAAAGACAAGTGCTGCACCTGGGAAGAAGGAATCACCAACACACTTACAGGCTGGGGGAGAACATTCTCAGCAGCAGAGAGGGAGTCATAGTTGACAGCAAGATGATGGAGTGATCAGTAAAGCTAACCACATTTTATCATGCACTAGTTTATCATGACAAACAGATCCAGGGCGGTGATACTTCCCCTCTTTGTGGCATTAGTCAGGCTGCAGTTGGAGTACTGCATCCAATTTTGAGTGCCATACTTCAAGAGGGATGTGGACAAACTCAATAGGGTTCAGAGGAGGGCCACTTATACAGTTAGGGGCCTGCAGGCAAAGCCCTATGAGGAGAGATTGAGGGCCCTGGATCTCTTCCGCCTCCAGACGAGAAGGCTGAGAGGTGATCGCGTGGCTGCCTACCAATTCAATTGGCAGGGGGAGGGGAATGGGGGGGGGCCAGCAAGGAATAGGAGATGCTCTATTTACCAGGGCACCCCTTGGAATAACTAGGAACAATGACTACAAACTGATGGAAAGAAGACTTAGGTTGGATATCAGGAAGAACTTCTTTATGGTAAGGGTTGCCAGAATATGGAATGGACTGCCAAGGGAGGTGGTTCTCTCCCCTACCTAGGGGGTTTAAGAGGAAGCTAGACATGTACCTGGCCGGGATCATCTAACCCCAGTGTTCTTTCCTGCCCGGGGCAGGGGGTCAGGCTCAATGATCTACTGAGGCCCCTTCTGACCCAAACAACTATGAATCTAGCTTGTCTATGTGACAGAAGGCATGTTCAGGGCTGGGTCTAAACCTCGGTCCACCCACCGCTCACTGGAACCTCTTGTACTCCACCCTCTCTCAGTGGGCCTCTTGCTCACTGCACAATACTGTGCCCTCTTCACTCTGCCCTGCTCCCCTTGGAGCAGCTCCCGTAGGCTGTCAGGCTTATCACTCTCACTCCTTGACTGGTGACATACAGCCTTTTGGGCCTCTTCTGCAACCCTCATCTGGGTAGTGGCCAGCCAGTTCACCAGGCATTGAGCTAAGCTTGCCCTGGCCTCCCGCCAGGATATTCTATACACACAAAACACCCAATATATACAAACATAATCCTCTTGAGTTGGCCCACGTGCTGCCCTTTTGGCCATCCTTCAGCCCTACTCAACACCTATTAATGCACAGTCCTTCAGGCTTTAAACACACACCCTACTCTGTACAGGCCACCTCTGTTCTCATGTCCTCTCTGGGCCACATGTCTGACCCCTCACCCTGGGGCCTCTGGGGGCTTACACCCCTGTGGGGCTCAGGTGGCTGTAGTCATGCCTGACCCTCTAACCCACAGTGTTGTGGGGGCTGGGATTATTGAGGCACCCCTACCCAGTCCTGGTATTTCAAGGGGGATGTCCCACCACAGACAGTCCCACCAAGCCTCCCTTCCCCAACAGGAAGCGGCTGCAGGGCATGCCCAGGACCTGGAGCCTCCATGCCATCCCCATGGCTCCTAGCCCTTACCTCCAGGGTGTTCCAAGCAGCCACTCAGCCAGGTGGTGTTGCTCCCTCAGCTGCAAGCAGCATACTGCTGTCCCTACCAGGCTTTTCTTTGTTTGAAAACAGCCACCTTAATCAGGCACTTGCTGGCTGCCTGCTCCAGCCCTTAAAGTGGCAGGCACCAAAAGTGCACTGCCACAGTCTGTGAAGGCATATATCTGCCTTGCCTTCTGTATATTTTGGTCATGCCTCGCCCAATCAGTGTGATAGGCCAAAGTGAGCAAAATCTTATCTGTAGAGAAGAGGAATTAACTGTTTTCACTTAAAAACCAAACTACGTACGGTAGTCAATTATGCAGCAGATCAGGAAAGAATGAATCTAGCATAGCACAATAGAATTGTATAGAGATTTAAGGAGAAGCTCTTATCTTGCTAGATAAATTTAGCTTAAAAACATGGAAACCTAAAATTAGGTCCACAAATATAGAAAAGATGTTTATACTTTAGAATTATTATTTTAAGGATGCCTGGAATGCAGGAACTCTGGGTTGTATTTCCTTATTAACGGGCACATAATGGATGATCTATAGAAAAAAATGCTTTTCAAACTTGTTGAACCTGGAGGCAATAGGGATACTATAATAAGATATTATTTGTTCAGACTAATCTGGGAGTTCCCAGAGAAACACTGTATGGAAAACTGAAGAGCCGCACTGTTGTAAAACAGTGCCCAGAACATTACCTAAAATTCCTTAAGGGCAGTATTTCTGGAAGCATGTGACTACATTTTTTTGTTTTTTCTTTGAACTGTTATCTATTTTCAACAGAACTTCAAGAAATATCCTAGCATCCCTTCAGGTTACAATGATTTTGAAATAAACAGTAAAAAAGAAAAAAAAAGTCACTTTAAGTAAACATAGGGAAAATCACCATGTAAATTAGACTGTTTATGGCTTTATCAAAATCAGTCATTGCCAAAATTTCTTACTTTCAGTTCATATCAACTTTAACAGCAACAGCCAGAACAGTTTTTCCATCTTTTTTTAAAAGACCATCTGCAAGTGTATGAAGTTTTCTTTTGTTTGTATAAACAATAGAAAAGAAGAGGGGGGGGAAAAAAAATTGGGAATATTTATTTGAAGAGAAACCCAAGGCAAGAATTAGAATAAACTTTCTACTTAAAAACCAGTTTCATGGAGTAATCAGGATGGGTTCCAGAAAGGAACGTTTGAAAAATAAAGGGAAAAGTTATCTACTGAGAAATGAAAATACAAATATTGGGTACAAAGGTGGTAGGGAATGCAAAGTCTAAATGGCAATGAATACCTTCCATTATAATTTCCTTCAATAAAGTAAAAGACGAAAAGTCTGTTCCAACCACACTCTTCTTTCATTAGAATTGGGAAAGGCTTAATTTTACTCCACAGTGAGAGTCTTTGGAGATAAGAGATCATTGTACTCCTCTACAGCTTTGTTAGTCGGAAAGTATGAAAAAACAAAGGGTTAAATTTAAACATCTCTTCTCATTTTAGTCCAGGAAAGTTGTGGCACTGATTTCAATGACATTAAAAACTGGCCAAAAGGAAGAAATCTTTGGACCAGGCCCTCACTGTAAAGACCTTCACCGGTCTACTTGAAAACTTTACATCAAAAGCCATGGTACAACTAGGAGTAGGAATTTATAAACATAAGGAATGGGTTTGAAAAAGTATTAGCATAGCACTGGACTGAAAAGATAGCAAATAGAATGAAAAGCTATAAAAAAAAACAAGATTCCTCTGTATTCTTTTAACCTTGAGCTGACCTGCAAGTGCATCACATATGGCAGAAGAAAGAACTTTGACTTGGGAGCAAGGGTATGACAATGCATTCAGAATGACATCAGCCCTTTCAAATATGCTGCACTAAAAGAGACACATTTTAATGTATTTCCTTTTAATGCCTCTTTGCTATTTCTGTACATTTAGATCCACTACTTTATTTTCATGGATCAGATCCATAACATCACTCTCCTGGCCTTTTATCCTCTTCTCTATTCTAATGAGAAGTAGAAGTAGGTTGTTTCAGCTAAGTGGTGCCTACATTGGGCCAAACACAGCTTGTTTTATTCGTCTAAGCAGTCCCACTGTTTTCAGTGGAACTACTCATCTGAAGAAGGACAGGCTGCCTTGGCTAATGTGGGTATATTCGGACTACTCTGGTGTAATTATTTTTCACTTCTTTATTCCATGTGACCCATGCTGTTCAAAATTACCCAGCCAACTGTGGGGTTTTTTGCGTTGATAAAAAGTAAAATATTTTCTGATCCAAAAAATACCATTAGAAGAAGTAGGGAGGAGAAAGAGCAGCTGCCACAGCATATTGACTGAGATTTCTGCTACAGCAGCTCATGCTATTTTTCTGTAGCAGCCTGTGTGGTCTTAAACACCTCACTATAGACAACTCATTTACTATTTTTGCCCACACACTGAAGCAATATCAGGAAATACTTTAACAATTTCTCCTCGCCCCTCCCTCCCCATATTAACTCTGCCTTTGGGAAGCTAAACTAGAGGTTGACCTTCATTTTTTATTTTCTTATCACCCTTGAAACAATCCTTCTGCAATAAAGAGAATCCAAATTTGAAAACAGTGTATTTGCTTTAAAATCCGAAGGCAAAGGCTTTGCAGTTTGCCACCTCCCATGCTAGGGCAAAAAGCATCCTGAAGATGACATAACAATTGATGAAGCTGGGTCAGACAGTCATTATATCAAAAGAATCCCTGCACACTCATTAAGCTGCACAAATCAAAATTCCTCAAATCAAGTTGTCAAAAAAAAAAGTCACCTACAGCACATATAGAAGAAATTGCACAAAGAAAATATGTGGAAAAGTATAATAGGGAAAGAGGATAGTGTAGCAATTACTGGGGAAGTTATAGGTACTTTTAAATAATCTAAAAGGAAAGGATAAGTGACCTTTAGTATGTGTATAGACACTTTACAGAAAGAAAGAAAGAGGATACACACCACATAGCCAAGGAAGAAAAGCACAGCTGTGGTGGACTAAGCTTTCTACTCTGGAAAGCAGGATTCAAATTCTAATTCACATCACAAATGAAATTAAGATACATCATTCCAACCTTGCCTCTACAAACTTGTGAATGCTATTTGGAAAACAGAATACAACTCAAAGACCACTGAAGAAGGAAAATCTTTGTATACATTTCAAGGGGCTACAGATCAAGTCAGGGATAGGCAGCTATTTTGGGTAGAGGGCCACTTAATGAGGTTTGGTGAGCTTTCAAGGGCCGCCTTCCCCACCCAAGCGGACTCCAGCACCTGGTGGTCCCTCCCTTGCCGTGCAAGGGAGGGGAAAGCTGGCAATACAGACAGCCCAGCGGGGGGCTGCACTCCTCGCTGCGATATGCAGCGCTGGCTGGTTGGAGCCAGGCACCAGTGTCCTGAGCCCCCCCACCTGCTGCTACTGCTGTCACTCCCTGCCCAGGCTGTGCACCATGGGGGGAGTATGTGGGGGTTTCCCACACCCCACACCCTCCTTCACACCCACATGCTGCCCTCCCAAGCTCTGCACTGCCGCCACCCCCCTGGGTACAGGTTCTGCACTGCCACCAGCCTCAGCCCCATGCTCCCACTCCTGCCCAGCTGCAGCCCCTCTTCCTTCCTACTGCCCAGAGAGAGCAAACGGGTTGCTGGGAAGCCTGCAGCAGTGGCAGCAGCAACCCCACCTGGAAGCTGCTGCTGGCTGGGCAGGGCCCTTCCACCTATGAGGGTAGGAGCAAGGTGCAACAGGGTATGTTGGGGGGGTATATACGTGGGAGACTCATCCCCCCCTCCCCCTTGAGGCTGGAAGGGCTAGGCAGGGCACAATTTATTGGTGGGCACTGCAGGCCAGATGAAAGTGCCTGGTGTACCAGATGCGGCCCACGGGCCATATTTCGCCTGCCCCTGGATCAAGCCCTTCAGAAGGTGATAAATCTTGAAAGTAACTGATGATACTCAGCCCCTTTTTTCAGTGACCCATATGACCAATGCTGGTGATGCTTACTCTTTCTAATGCAATAACCTAGTAGCAAGAACACTCTCCCAAGAAATGGGACAGCCACACTCAGTGCCTTCTCAGCCCAAGGGTAGTCATGCCCACAATCTCCAGTCTCCTTCACTTCCAGGTTACAGGAGAATGAGGTTCTGAATTCCACTCCCACAAACTGGTACCTAAAACCCAACATCCTTTGAGATCTCATTCTTCTGTATAATCAAGTATACTGGTTTGTGTTAACATGACTTCATCACTCTCTATCCCTATCCACTCACTCAATGCTCTTGGTTAGAAGCCAAGCCCCAACTGGATGCTACCTTGAGTAAAGGGAGAGAAGCTATGCCCCCTCCCTTCCTCCCCCTGCCAAGTCTTGCACAAATGGCTGGGAATACATAACCTCTCTAGTGTCCTGGGGATCCATGTAAGGACAGAGTACAAATCTACTCCCATTATTAAACAGAACCTAACTCTGCAACTTCTATTTACCTTTAATACTACTCAGTCCATATAAAAGTACACTATAGAGCTAAAAGTGTCATTGCACAAAGCACAACACTTAAGAGCCACATGTACATACATGCCACCTTTTCACCAGGAAGTATTGGGAAAATGCACTGAAGAGAAGGTAATCTTTAAAGTGAGCAGGAAGGCAATTAAGTAATGATAACAATAAAGACCGAAGTCACACTGATTGTGAACTTTTTAGTATACTTTCTGAAGTATGATGTTTAATCAACCATAAAGCCTGCAGTATGTCCAAAATATGCATACAGCTTAAGGCAAGGTAGGAAAAACATGAGAGAGATAGAGAGAAAGAAAATATCTAGTGTAACAGGATAATCAAAAATTTTTAGTTTATGTTTTTGCAAATTTTGCACATCATGTTCATGCTAGGCTTATCTGCTTGTTCACAAATGACAATTCAGCCTGATATTTTAAAGCATACTTTTTATCATCATAAGATGAAAACATACAAACTACTTCATTAATAATGAGTCAGAGTCCATTTTGATAAACACCTCTATAGTAAGATTTATTTTGTTGGCATTATATTATTTATTGCTTCTGGATTCATAAAACAAGTAATAGATAAGATAACAGGATCTAATAGAATCAGCTATATTGGGAGTAGCCAACTGCTGAGTGATCGCACCGTGATCAAAACTTGATCCAGGGAAAAAAAAAAAGAAAAAAGAACCCCCCCCACACACGGACTCCTTCTAGGAAATACCTTGATGCTCTGTTCCATTATCAGTACCACAAGGCCACTTGTAATGATTCCCTAACTGCACACTTTATCCTGCTCAAGGAGAAGCAATTAGGGAATCATTACAAGTGGCCTTAGAAAACAATTTGATCACAGGATTATGCTATTAATTTAACAAATGTAATAATGGCTTGTCAGGTCTGGATTCAGTCTCATGATGCAAGTCAGTGTTCCA
>NW_017728995.1:13856567-13863361 GCF_001723915.1 Gavialis gangeticus
CCACACACGGACTCCTTCTAGGAAATACCTTGATGCTCTGTTCCATTATCAGTACCACAAGGCCACTTGTAATGATTCCCTAACTGCACACTTTATCCTGCTCAAGGAGAAGCAATTAGGGAATCATTACAAGTGGCCTTAGAAAACAATTTGATCACAGGATTATGCTATTAATTTAACAAATGTAATAATGGCTTGTCAGGTCTGGATTCAGTCTCATGATGCAAGTCAGTGTTCCATAGTGGGAATTACTTGATGGTTTGACTCCAAGAACAGGACTTATTTAACATCTATTCCAAGTTACAATTTGAAGTCCTTTCCTGCAAAGTATATAGTGTTTTTTAGCGAGAACGTACATGTTGTCTAGGCTGCCATTAAGCGTTATGCCTCTGCCTACCCAGTGGACAATAATAGACATTATCTCAGTTGCCTGATCACTGCTCCATATGGCAGATACAACTTCCCACCTGACAGTTACCTAGACCATTCCACAATTACTCCTTTTTTTTGCCCCACCGAGTCGGAGTAGGTAAGGATTTGCCAGCTGCAGCCTTCACCTTCCTGGCGAGAGAAAATTAAGTGTGACGAGAGCCAACACATTACAGTCACTGGCTGGCTGCATAACTAATATTGCAAAATGGGCATTTGTTGAATGCTGCTGCTGGTCTAAGGGTGCACCGATAAAGATTTTTTTGGCTGATACCAGTGGATGGTTAATAACCAGCCATATAGGCCAAAACCAATCCAATAGCCAATATGCAGCCTGGTGACTTGGAAAGCAGCATCTGGCTGGTAAGTATGTGGAGAGGAGGGGAAAAGGGGGAGAGAAGGGGTGTGGGGGGGCAGATCAAGGCCCCCATGGTGAGGAAGGAAATGGGCTGGGGTTGGAGCAGGGGTAGGCACTGCCCAGCCAGAGCAAGGATGGAGCCCGAGCCACAGGCAACTTGTCCGGGGACACGTGGTGGGGTGGAGCAGGGAGCTCCCCACCACTGTGTACATCCCCCAGGAGAGGCATGGGAGGGCATGCACCCCCTGGATTTGTATGCAGGATGAAGGCAGGCTGCCCACTATGGGTTCAGGGCCAGGGGCTGTGCCAGCCTCTTCCTGGAAGGATGGTTAGACCAGGGCTGGCTGCGCTCAGGATGGGTAGCAGCAGCGAATTTTGGGGTGGCTATAGCCAGCCCCATAGCCACCCCTGCCAGTGCCACTTCCTGCCTACCCTGAGCACAGCCCTGCCCCAGCACCCCCACCAGGAAGGGACTGGCACAGCCCCTGACCCCAAGGCCCCCCCCGCACCCACACAAGCAGCCCACGGCTCTGCCTTGCATCCCTCCCTGATCCGGCTGGGTAGTGCCTGCCTCTAGCCCTGCCCCAGCCCCATTCCCTCCCTCACTGGGGGAGCCTTGATTTGCCCCTCCCTCATGACCCTTCTCTCCCCAGCACCCCTTCCCCCACAGCAGGTGGATGCTGCCCTCTGAGCTGCCGGGCTGTATTCATGGCCACATGCATGCTGCAGCTGTGCACATGCACATGACATTTATTGGTGACATTATCGGCTACAGTGGCCAATAAAAGCCGATTGCCAATAACGTCAATTTTCCTTTTATTGGTGCTGATCCAATATATCAGTGCACCTCTATGCTGGTCTTAACCGATAAAGTCATGGAACGTATGAGTCATATCATGCCAGTCAGCCTCTGCTCTGCAGCAAGGGTATGGTGTGCTTTTCTCCAAACCTTGGGCTAAATCAGTTGTGCCATGTGCCTAAACTTGATCACCTCTGATGTCATCCCAAATAGTTGAGGACAACCCACACTCATCCTCCATTTGTAGAGCTGGTAAATGGTAAAGGCATCTCAATAGCTGCCAGTGCTTTAGCAGCTATGAAACCAACTAGCAACCATCATTCACGGATTCTGTTAGTGTGGATGTCAAGTGATGAGTAGGGAGCTGACGCCAAAGTTTTGCAAACTAGGCTTAACAGGTAAATTCATTTCCTAACAAAGGACAGCAGAGCAGTCCCCAACACCAATTTGAAAATGTTTCCAAGCCCATGATGCTGCTACCTGCTGGCTTTTTGCAGGAAGGGGCTGAGCAACTGTAGCTGACAGCAATGGTTGCTGCTGAGAGCGCCTTCTTCAGCAAAACCATCTCTGACAGAGGTGGACGCCCCGACATCCTTTCGAAAGAGAAAGAGCGTAAGTGAGATTTGAAGAGCTCTGACAACTGGAGCCAGAGCCCTGCCAGCAGAGCTCAGTTTCTTCAAGAACTTCCTTTTTCTGTCGCTATACCCAGAGAGGGCAACTCTTCCCCAGCTCTCTTCAGAGCTGCCTGCTTCAGGCAAAGTGGGCTCAGCCAGTCCCCCACCTTACATAATCTATGGAAGCCCGCTTTCCTTTTTCACACTAAGTTGCTCCATGGAAGAACGCTGCTTGAGAGCAACTGCACATTGTGGCCTCCCCAACTTACTACCACAGCTGTCAAAATAAAGCTGAAGGGAGGCATGCCTACTTGAATTGGCAGCACTAGCAGAAATGATTTTTTTCTCTTTGGGAGGGACTGAGAAAACCCCAGCTTTATAGCCTCCTCCACCCCCGCCCCCCCCCTTTTTTTTCCTTGTCACAATACGGGGGCCAACAGCAGGCAGATTTTTGTGCAGTCATTTGAAATAGAAGCAATGAATTAAACAATCCCTGGGTCAGTGCTGAACCAACTCAGTCACAGGGGCTCAGAAAACAAGAGTACCTAAACCTACTCAATTAGGGAAATCCTGTCAAACTACTGCGGATGCAAGAGTCAGCGAGCTGCTCTCTCCCCCCGTCACCCCGTCTTTCTGCTTGCAATCGCAGCAAACACAAACACATTCTCAGTAACTAGGGAGAGGCCAGGACACAGCTGAACTGAGCAGCCTGCAAATCAACACGCACAAAGAGCAACACCTGATAAGACTATGGGTAAATACAAAAAACCACCGCAGAAAAACTCGGGAGAAAAATATCCAATTTTATTTCCATCTTTTATTGAATGGTTTAACTGAATTTGAACTTGGATTTTTCCTTTTTTTTTTGGTAACATTGGTTCTCTCATTGAAAAAATATATATTAGCCCAAAAATTTCAAATCATCTCAACTGATAACCCAGCAGACTGAAAACTTACTTTAATGCAGACACTAGATCCAGTGCAAGCTTCTCCACAGTGTCTCAGGCCTAACTTGGATGCAATACTTTGAATAATCATTTTGCCTTGAAATCTACATACTAATTCCCTCTTCGCTGCTGCAGAAGCTGCCCAAAAGATACCAATTACTACGGTAGATTGAGATGTGAGCACCCATACACAGAGCATTGGCTTGAGACCAATAACTGTTCACACAGGTCATGAAACAGCCAGCTAAAAACTGTGACAATCCTGCAGCCCCAGAAACTGGCACAAGAAGAATGGGGAGGTCCCACTTCTATATAGAAAAATCATAGGGGTTAGGATCACAAGCCAACAGGAGTGAACAAGTAGATGGTAAAGAAGCATCAGCACTGTGGTAACGTACTCAGCACCTTGCTGTTCCCCCCACGCCTCTGGAGGTGTCCCCAGATGAGACTCAAACAGCAGCCCCCAGCTTCCCCCAAGCCCGAGTCCGTCTCCTTCTGTCCACAATCCTGGCTGACCGAGCCAGTGAGATCTCCAGCTCCGCTGTGCAAAGCTGACCGGGCTGCATGTACATGCAGCTCTCTCTTCCCCTTACTTCAGTGTCAAGTTTCCTCATCCTTTTCCCCTTGCCCCCAGTCTCTGGGGGTTTCTGGGAGTTATCATCCAAATTAACAGACATCACAGCTCTGCAGACTGCCCCTGTTTACATACACATTACACAACTTTGAACCAGGTTTGAACTGAATGGTATCAGTAGGGCTGATGAGTTTATTTGGAAAATATAATGCATTGTACAATTGCTAATAATTTATTAAGAAAACCAGAAAAGTTTTTTATCCTCATCTACTGCAAATTCCTGAGGCTCTCAGTCACCACACAACCTACAGCCTTCTTAGCATTGCAAGTATATTTTCAGTTTCAAAACACATCTTCAGAACTGCTCCTTCTAAACCTTTTTCAGCTCCTTGGCATTTTCTTATTCCTATTAGCAGACTAAAGCAGATTCTTTTTATTTTATGAAAGGAGTACAGGCCTTGAGAGATTAAATGAAAGCTGCATTATTATTCTGCTCTGAATACAATATCAGGACAAGAGTTACCATGTCTCATTATTCCTCATCATTCCATATAAAATTCATGAATCTACCCTGCATGTACTTGTATCTAAGACTGAAATGCAGCTTTGTTGTAGGACAGCAAGGGCAATTCTTGTCCTTCCTCACATCAAATCATATCCACCCGCCAATGGCAAAAAAGCTCTGTTTGCAAAATTAGCTTCACCTCACTAACCTTTTATAACATGAAAAGTGCCAAGGATCCTCTTGCTCTGCTTGCAGCTAGGAGGGGGCATTGAGCAGACCTCCCAAGCCTGTGTAACAGGCTTACTGCTTGAAGCCATAATACCTTTCCCTCCCCGTTTTTTTGTTTTACTTCACAGAAATGAGCACTACTACTTACCAGTCCTCTTCAACCATGGCCCAGCCTTCCTTTTCTTTCTATTTGCTTGAAACAAAAGAAATAATCACTGCAGTCTTGTAGAATATCCTTTACTTCAAAGGCCCTTAGCACTCCCTGCTCTAGTTTCTTCTTTTTGACACACAGAACAAGCCAGAAATAAGACCATGTCGTTCCAATCAGTAGTGTAATAACAAAAGGTTTGACTTTCTGCATGTGTATTTGATTCCCCCCTCCCCAGATTCCAGGTCCAAGTGGCAACAGCTGGGACTTACTGGTCTCCCTCTGCAAGTTCAATATTGGGCCACTATATATTTTACCACCTCCATTTTTAAGTAACTCCTTATGTTTTTATTTTATTTTAAATGTTATTCCTTTTCCCCTGCCACCACTGCTTCAGGATACAGACCTTGCTTCTCACCCCTAAGTGCCTACAAACAGCAGAAAGCCTACTAACCAGCCTCTGGACATTTAGATTTAGGATCAGACACCAGGCCCACAAGGCTTCACAGCTGCCCCTAAAACGTGGAGGTTACAGGTTGACTCGTGGCATTCTTGACACCAGAATGAAATAAATACAGAGAAGTGACTGTAGCATAGATATCAAAGTTAACAGCATGGACATCTTACCATATTCTTACCAGGTCTGTACAAATCTTGCTGTGGTGGCATGGAGCTCATTGCAGGCTAATTTACTGTGCTGGCAAACAGATGCTTTACTTCATTTTGAAGCCTGTGCTGTTACAGCTAATGTAGTGATGCTGATATCTCTACACTACGCTGACTGCTGTGTAAACACCCAGATGCTCAAGTATCAGCTCAGACATGCTCAAGCTGAATTTCTACTGCTGCATGGAAGGATAGTTGGTATGTAACAGGATAAAGGAAAGATGTGACAGCTCACAACACTTTCTGGAAGGCAGTCCTGGCTAAAAGGATCAAATAGGTACATTTTATTGGCTTTGCCAGGTTCTCTCAACACAGTAACAGTAGATAAAGGGGAGCTAATTTCTTCATACACAGTAATTCCTCAGGTTAGCTGATGAAGATTTGCTTGCAGAATAATCCCATCTCTTCCACGTAGGAAGAAAACCTGTTGGTACTAAAACCAGTATCTAAGACCCGCTTAGAGATGTTGGCACATAGACAGTTAGTGAGATCAGTTCAGATGCTTCACTTAATCTCTTCTACATGCGTATCAGTCTGAAGGAAGAGGAAAAGCAGCGGACAAAATTAACTGCTGCTATTTTATTTTAGGGTTTACACTTACTTGTGTTATGTTACAGTTATGTGTGCTAATAATAAAGTTGCTGCTTAGTCAGCTAGTTTCAGAACTAAGGAGTGAGTTAGTTCCATCACTCAAGTGTCCCTTAACATATTTTAAAAGCATACAGTATAGTTAACAATTCTGTTGGAGCCAGATTTTTTAATCACTGTAGTTAAGTGACATGCAATAGGAAATATCTCCTTCCCTGATGAATACATCTGGATAAATGCAGGTTGCACACAATTGTGTATCTTAAGTGACAAAATGTCTGTGCTTAGAAGAAAGGTGTGGTGTCTTGTGCACTGTGTTTTTGGACCTTGCCTTCCTATGGTCTCCTGTGCTCTTTTCAAATAATCAAGCTAGGGTTATTGCACACCTGTTCTGTAACGTACCATTTAAACCAGCCAAATGCTTCTGATACTGCTCTTTAAAAAAGCCCAAGATGACCACTTACATTGCCTGAACAACAGACCAGCCTTCAGTCCTCAAGCTGATATGTCATCCAAATCCCAAAATACCCTCAGCCTAAAATGGTTTAGGTAGCAGCAGTGCAGATGGATGTAAGAGATTTTATTAAAAAAATTCCTGACCTTTGTACCTTGTACTTTTCTATCCAAAATCTGATTCTTCTTTTGCCAATGCAACTTAAGCCATTGGAAGCTCTGAAACATGATATATTGTTACACACTTTCCTACCACAGAAGAAGTAATTAATTCAATTATCAAACACACATACCTTCCACCATACGACCTTTCATGCCTCCTACAGAATCCCATCAAGATTATATTGAAAGAATCTTTTAACATACAGTTTCTTTCAATTCGATATGAAACAACCAGAGTTCAGTGAGAGAATTATAAAAACCTTGTTATTTAAACGAAGTATGCTTTTCTAAACTCTCATGTAACCGAGATGGGGGGGGGGGGA
>NW_017728995.1:13863504-13866161 GCF_001723915.1 Gavialis gangeticus
GGGGGATTTCGCCAATGAGTCAGACAGTAGTCCAAACCGGAGACTAAGCCAAATATCATTTTCCTGGCTCCCTCCCTTTGAGGGGCCAGAACTAATTTAAAAATGCAAAAAACTGTATTTATAATGATCAAATTCATTTATTTTGCATTCATATTAAAAACAATAGCTGAACTATATTTCCCTTAAACTTAAAGCCTAAGTGCTGGTGGTGGAGGGAAGAAAAATAAAAATTGCATACCTTTTAGAATAAGTCTAGAAAAAATTAGGCCTGAAAGGTCAGTATTTCAGAAGAGGCATTTTAACAATGTGCTTGTCACATTCAGGGGTGGATCCAGAGGGAGTGTAGTGTAGGAGTACTACGCTGCTGACCTGACCCCTTCCTTCACCCTTTTAGATTGGACCGCACCGCAGGGCCATCCAGGGACTTTTTAAAAGTTCCTAAAGCATATGAAAAGACTCTTTCCTTTCTCCTTCCTACTCAAACACGCCCCCTCTCCCCTGCCTGCCTGTCTTTCTACACTGTCCCACAGGCAGCAAAACACCAGAGCCATTTCTGCCTGCTGCTTAGGGGCTGGCCTCAGCTGGGAATGGGGACGACAGCAGCAGGGATGCTTTCCCTGAGCCAGCCAGGGTGAGGGGAACTAGTTTTCTTCCATGCCATTGCTCCTGTCCCCAGTCTGGCTGAGCCCAGACCCAGCTGGCTCTGGAGCTTCCCATGCACAGAGGAGAAAACACCACAAGCAGGCAGGAGACTTGTGGGGGGAAGGAGAGGGGTTGTGCCTCTGAGCAGGAAGGGAAAAGGAGGGTGGATTTTCAGCTGCTTTAGGGACTTAAACAAGTCTGCCTGCACTGGTGGGGACAGAGGAGACTGGGAGCAGGGGTTACAACCACCCCTGCAGTGCAAGTTGCTGTTCCCACCCTCCCCTTCAGGAAATTCTGGATCCACCCTTGCATGCACTCTATCTCACTACTCATTAAGAATAATTTATATGTATTGGAAAAAATGTGGAGAGAAATTTTACTGCTACCATCTACCTTAAGGATATCAAACATATGGCCTGTCAGCTGGTTCTGGCCTCTGGAGCTGCATGATCCAGCCTGTGGATTGCTGGACCAATCCCCTGTCCCAGTTCCAGCTCCACATTTTATGCTGCACACAGGCTGGACCTGATGCTGCATGCACTCAGTACAGGAGGCTGGCATGGGGCATGAGGCAAGTGCTGCATGTAGTGCCCTGTCAGTCCAGCCCTGCAATGCTGGCTCTTGCTGGTCTGGATCAATTCATGCCAGCGCCAGCATAAAAGGCCAGTCTAGTGTGGCACCTCATGCAGCAAGCACCCAATGCTAACTCCCTGTGCTGCATTCAGCAGGCACAGCCAGTCAAACCCACGTGCCACAAGCCAGCCCTGCTTGCCATACATGTGATGAGTGGGCTGGACTTGATATCGTGGGTGCTGTACAGGGGGATGATCCCAACCGATTAGCCTACAAAGCCAGATGAGTTTAACACTCCTGATCTACATTATTACACAAACAAGTTACTGCAAGATAAACTAAATTATGAGTTACAGCAATCAGTTACCCCATAAAAGCTATCCATGTGCATACTCTTACTCCATGGGAAATGCAGGGTATCTTTCCTTCCCATGAAAACAAAATAACTACCATGCACTGTGGAGTAGGAGACACACTGTAAGTTTACATCTTCATTCACTTCAGAGTAACTTATTTGTGACTTAGTCGGCATGCCTACATGAGATATTTACTGCGGAGCTGACTAATTTGCTCTGCAGTAATCATTTACACATGTGGTGCTATTAGGATGGAGAACCTCCACCATAGGATAGGCTAGTACTGCCAGACATAAGTACTATCCTATGGTGGAGTTATTTACTTCACCACAATGCAAGTGGAGCCACTGACTGGGCTGGCTGGGGCATGGGAGTGCTTCAGCGTAGGGACTGCCTACCAGCGAGCTTGACAGTGAAGCACCCTCGAACCGAGCAAGCCCCTCTACTACCAGCCCCTCCACAGCTTGAAGCAGCCCTGAGCTGGGAGGCTGATCCCCCTGGAGCCCCCTGCCAGCTGGGGCTGCTCTGCCCTGGCTCAACATGCTGCTGTTCCAGGCGCATGTGTAAACACTGCACCCAGTAGCAGTAAACTCCAGCGCAAACTGTACCAGGGTTTATTCAGCCACATTAATTGCATGTGTAGATGCACCCAGTGTATATTATTGCCTTTTCACCCTATATCACTAATTACAGATGGAGTCTCCATCACAAAAAAAAGTTTTACTGTAGCTCTGTCTTTAAGTCCATCACTAACAATAGATTTAGATCTCTTCAACTGTGTGACTTCACTGTGATAGAAGTTATAGACAAAGATTGCACATTTTTAAAATGGAATCCCTAACCTTGAGCAACTACAGCTGAAAAATTAAATATTCAGGTTTTTCCATACTATTAAAGGCCATATTTTCAAGTGCGTTAGGAAGTAGGTTATTGTTTTAACCAGAGTTTATGTGTGGTAAATGCCTTTGCAAGGATGTTCACTTGCAAGAATATTTTTTTTAAAAATGAATATACGCTTTTTTCAGTTAAGCACAAGTATTAGCGTACCAAACATTCTACCATTAAGACTGCATATTCATAATATGG
>NW_017728995.1:13871161-13874110 GCF_001723915.1 Gavialis gangeticus
TATTGTTTTAACCAGAGTTTATGTGTGGTAAATGCCTTTGCAAGGATGTTCACTTGCAAGAATATTTTTTTTAAAAATGAATATACGCTTTTTTCAGTTAAGCACAAGTATTAGCGTACCAAACATTCTACCATTAAGACTGCATATTCATAATATGGAGCCTGTGCTCTGGAAATCCAGACTGAGTAAAATCAGCAGCCTTGCAGTGAAATAGTATTTTTTTTTTAAGTGAATGTAATTTAGTAGAATGTTTTGTGTCATGGCAGAAAGACTTTTAAGAGCTAGGATCATCACCTAAGACAACCAAGTGAGAAACAGTAACTATGAGCACCTATACACGAGCAGCAAGGCTGCTCTGTACAGCGCATTGGAGAAAACTCAATTAATTTTGCTCCAGCAGACTCCAGTGTCTCGTGTATCAGTGTCCCCATGCTTAAAAATGGCACCAGAGGCCCCTTAACATTCGACAAGCTTAAAAGTGCCCCTGCTTCCATTTTTAAGCATGGGGACACTGATACACAAGATGCTCTGGGCGCTTTAATTAGACATCTAATTAAAGTGCCCCACCCCACACTCCCAGAGCACATTATAAATGCCCTATGAGACTACAACGATATTGATTAAGAAGATTATATTACAGCACTAGTATAATACATATAAAGAACATATTTTGTGGGGTAAGATGCTTATTGCTTGACCTGAGGTATAAAGAAAGTGATTCTCATCCATAATGTTTTTTAAAAAGTTAGATGATAAAGAAGTCATTAAAACTTAAAATTGAAAACACAGGACATTAATACTTCAAAATAAATCATGTTCATGATAAACCTTTCCAGTGTAACAGGAAAATCCAATGTTTGTATTTTTCCCACTCAGCCAATAAATTTATAATATTTTTCAAATTATGAATGACTGCATGGAGAAGACGGCATTAATTTAACTAGTTTCCTTAAACACCTGACACTCCCAGCCAGCAAAAACAAATTAACTAAGAATAATTGCACATATTCTCAGCTGAGCAAATTAGCTTAAATCTACAAAAATCAACTTCACTCCAAAGAATATGCCTCCTCTGTCCATTTGATGGATACCTACATTAATTTTAGATAGGCTTCATTTTATTATTGGATCTGAATTTATGACAAGCCTACCAGCTTCTGATACGGAAAACTGAAGGGTCCCAAATTTACAACAATCCTATTGAGACAGAAGTTGTAATCAGCAAGACTATGTGGCAGGCCAAAAATAATTAGGACAAAATTATGAATCCCTTCCTTCTACTGGCAAGTATGACTTATTCTAGACATCATTAATGGGACCATTGCAAATCCAAGCAACTGCTCATGAATGAGTGAGGAGTTTACAATCTGGTCCTAGAAGAAAGGACAGGACAAGGATCATATACTGCTACATCCAGTTCTCCAGGCAAAACTTCCAGCTGGGTTCCTGATGATGTGACAGTTTTGTGGCAGTAAAATGACCAAAATCTTGTGCTCTCTGGTCATACTGGTTCATTTACTTACACTGAATAAGGCCTTGCTTTAGGGCCACTGACTTCAGTGCAGCTACTCCTGCAGCAAGGCATTAATTGAATGGAATAAGCCTCCCAGAATATGGTCCTGTCTCTCTGCACATTGTCATTATGATGCTGATATCTTGAATATTTTTATCTATGTTATTCCAAAACCAGTATAAAATATTAATCAAGATAAAAATAAACATGATTCACTGCATCCACACATTCCCAAGAAATAAAGAGAGAGATACTTGCCCAACATTATTAATGGTTGACTTTTTATGCTTTCACATTCTGGAGAAATTTAGCAAGATCATTAGAGCTAGCAACATGCAAGAATATTAGTAACGTAAGAGCCTGAAACAAGCAATATAAGTAATTATCTCGAACATTTGAATTTTCCTGATATGTAACACATATGCTTAATATTAATATTTCCTTGGAAGCTTTATTATTCTAGATTTTTAATTTTCACAATTTTCTCATAATTATTTCAAACACCAACAAAAATAAAAAAGAAAGTAAATAGTTTTTGATGAAGCATATATTCTTACCCCTTCTGCATTTTTTCTGTTTGTTTATAGACCATATGTTTTCCATTAGAGTGTATACTTTTTCCCAATCACTAAAACAATCTTCATGATCAATATAACATCAGCCTTTGGGCTGTTCAGGATGTTTACTGTATTCACTTGAATCCAAGATGAGGTTTTTTTCTCCAACCACTATGGGGGAGTCTCATTTTAGATTCAAGTATTGGCCTGGGGCAGGTAGTGGCTCAGTTCTGGGTTCAGCCCCAGGCTGGGGGGTGAAGCCAGAGGTGAGCAGTCACCTGCCCCAGGCTGTGGTGGCTTGTGTGGATGGGGAGGGAGCTTGCAACTGGGGGAATGCGAGGAAGACCATGCAGTGGGAGTGTAGAGAGGAGCACTGGGGAGACTACGTGGTGGGGGTTGGTCGGAAGCATGGAGGACACCATGCTACTTGCCTCCCCCTTCTATCTGCACTCACTGGCCACTCCCTCCCATCACTTACCTTTAGCTCTGGCTCCAGATCTGAGCCAGGCTGAGCCACCCCAGAGCTACTGCCACTTCTTCTGCCTCGTCAAGCTGAGCTGGGGCCTGGGTTGCTGCTGCTGCTGACCGCCCTGAAACGAACCAGAGCTTCCCAGAAGTGGCAGGTGAGGCAGGCACAGGAGGGGACAGGCAGAAGGAGGGCAGACAGAGGCACAGGGGGGGCAAGTGGTGGGGAGAAAGGGGCAGGTGACAGCAGGGCAGGCAGTAGGGTATTAGGCACAGGCATGAGGAGGACAACAGACAGAGGAGTAGACATTGAAGACAGACAGCAGGGAGGCAGTCACAGGGGGCAAAGGGCAGAGGGGGAGTGGGCATGTGATGGGGAGGCAGGAGACAGAGGGAGACAGTAGCAGACAGGAA